>NC_044031.1:680644961-680947992 GCF_901765095.1 Microcaecilia unicolor | reverse complement strand
CTTACCATGATTTGTACCTGTCCTTTTCAGGGCACAGACCATGTAAGTCTGCCCAGCACTATCCCCGCCTCCCAACCATCAGCCCCTCCTCCCACCACTGGCTTTGGCACAGACCGTATAAGTCTGCCCAGCACTATCCCCGCCTTCCAACCACCAGCCCCTCCTCCTACCACTGGCTCCGGCACAGACCGTATAAGTCTGTCGAGCACTATCCCCGCCTCTCGCCACCGGCTCTGCCACCCAATCTCGGCTAAGCTCCTTAGGATCCATTCCTTCTGAACAGGATTCCTTTATGTTTGTCCCACGCGTGTTTGAATTCTGTTACCATTTTCATTTCCACCACCTCCCGCGGGCCCCCCCCCCCCTCCTTCTCTCTGGTGTCAGGCCCCCCCCCCCCCCCTCTCTCTGGTGTCTGAGCGTTACTGTGCAGGACGCTGAGCTCTGGCTGTGCTTCAAGGAACTGACCAATCCTATTTAATAGAATGCACCTCCAACATTCTGAAGCCGAGAAACCTTGTGTGGTTGGTCACTTCTGCTTGTGACGAACCCGGAAGTACGTGATGTCAATTCAGGAGATGGTTACAGAGAGCAGGAATGCCTCAGCCATGCAGTCAGCTTCAGAATGTTGGAGGTGCGTTTTATTATATAGGATATTATATTATGTATGTTTTAATGTTGCGATAGAGCAGGCTGTAAATCATTTAAATAAACAGAGAAATACAATAGTAGAGAAGAGAAGGCAGCAACTTCCTGAATCCAGAAATATCTCCTTCTCAGGGTCTATAAAAAGGCGAGAGGGAACGGCTGGGCCCAGTGAAGTCCGCCTGCAGCATGAAGACCCAAAACAGCATCGCCTCCTATAAACCAGGCCTTGGCACTCCTCTTTTTGTGCAGATTCCCCCCCCCCCCCCCCCACCTTCCTGAATCTGCAGGATGGTAAATTGTTAATGGAGAGCTCTGATCACATCTTCTACCCAAACTTTGAATCAGATCTCAAGAAAAAAAAAAGGAGCCATCCATGGTAAGTAACATAGCAGATGACGGCAGAGAAAGACCTGCACGGTCCATCCAGTCTGCCCAACAAGATAACTCATATGTGCTACTTTATGTGTACACCCAACCCCGACCCGTATCCGCCATTCCCAGGGCACAGACCGCAGAAGCCTGCCCAGCACTAGCCCCACCTCCCACCACCCTCAGCCTTACCTTCTTTCTGGGGGTCAGCAGCTCTGCTGGCTTCTGTCTGTGTTTATGTTAGTCTTGTCTCTAGTCTCTGCGCTGATTATCTCACTAGACCTCACCTGTGTGGGCTATGCCTCCCTGCCTGGCCAGTTTCCAAGATGGCTTCCATCTGTTCTGTTCCAGCTTCCAAGATGGCTCCTGCTTGTCTTTCCTGTGGGCTCAGTTCCTATGTGTGTCAAGCCTCTCTTTGGGGTCAGTGTACTTCCTGCTTCTGTCCTGCTGCTGGTGACTCATCAGTGAGAGCCTTCATAAGGAAGTGCTGTGCTTGCAGTCGGGGCCTTTGCATAAGTGTTATGCTCTTAGGCCAGGTCAGGTTAGTAAGTGTCTGCTGCACTACTGCTTTGCCTCTCTCTGGGTTCCAGCCCAGCTTCTTTCTGTGTCTGTGTGTCTGTGTCTGTTGTCCTTCCGTGGGGGGGTCTTCCCTGCCACTGTCTGTCTGTGGACTGCGGGTCCTTCCTGGCTTACCCTGTGTTTGAGGTGACGCCTCTGCTCCAGGCTTACCCTGTGTTGGGGTGAAGCCTCTGCTCCAGGCTTACCCTGTGTTGGGGTGAAGCCTCTGTTCCTGGCTTACCCTGGGTTGGGGTGAAGCCTTTGTCCAGGTTTGTTCTCTGTCTGTATGTGAAGCCTCAGCCTTTGTGAGTTCCCCAGTCAGTGTGTGGAACGGCTGTGGCTTCAGACCCTTGGCCTGTATTCCTGGTTTACTCTGCTGCCTGCCCAAGACCCTTGGCCTGTTCTTCCTGGTTTACTCTGTCTGTTCTCCTGTCTGCCCAAAGACCCTTGGCTGTTATTCCTGGTTACTCTGTTTGCTCTGCTGCCTGCCCAAGACCCTTGGCCTGTTCTTCCTGGTTACTCTGTTTGCTGTGCTGCCTGCCCAAGACCCTTGGCCTGTTATTCCTGGTTTGCTCTCTTTACCCTGAATCCTGCCTTGCCTAGTCTGTGTGCCTACCCTGCTTGTATATCCTGAGTGTATATCCTGAATCCTGTATCTGTCTAGCTAGTGTGTATTTCCTGGGTGATTATTCCTGTATCCTGTCTCCACCTAGCTAGAGGGTTTACCCTGTGGGTATTCCCGGATTCCCTTTCTGCCTAGTGTGCATGCTGCCCTAGTCCTTGCTCCTGCTAAGCTTCTGTATGCCTTGTGTTCCTTGGTCTGTCTTCTGGGTCTTGCTAGTGGCTGTGCAGCAGCACGCTGTCTGTGTTTAGTTCCTAGTCTAGTCTTCCTCGTGTTTCCTAGACCCAGGGTGGGTCCTCTGGTTCTCCAGTTCCGGCCCTGTCCTACAAATCCTGCCGGCCACCTGCATGCTAGAGCTCAACTCTAGTGGAACGGTGGCCAAGCGCAGGTGAAGCGGATCCTGTCCTGCCGGTTCCAGTTGCCTACTTCCAATCCAGAGTTCCAGTCCGGTCCTTCCGTATGCCCAGCTCCAGGGTGGTCTTGCCTGCCGCTGCCGCTCCTCGGCAGTGGCCCAAGGGCTCACGAACTTCAGTTCCGCCTCGAGAACCTGATAGAATGCCAAGGCCCTCGAGAACGCGACACAAACTAGTCCTAAAAAGGTACATTCCCATAAAGAGACACTGAATTGAGTCCAAGCAAAAGACTGGCAAGAATGGCGCACTCGAGGGTACTCAGAAGAGGGATTTCAGTTAGCAGTTGCACACCAAGGGCAACTCGAACCCCCCCACCAGAAGGAAAGTACCCTGCAGACAAACCAGAACAGACAGGAGGGTTCCACGGGGACAAGAGAACCAGAACGTCCCTAATTAATGGAGGAAAAACTACTGCCAAAACAAAAATCAAATAGCAGGGTCGTCTCAAGCAAGATGCCAGAAGCAGCAGAGACCGGACGATCTGAAAAAGAACTGACCAACAGCCGTGTAAGACTGACAGGAAAGAAAAAATAGCCCTGGACTAAAAAGACCAAGCCTGCAGCCAAACGGAGCCAGCGAGAGACTTCCCCCACTTTGGATATGGCAGACTAAGACCTCCAAACCACAAAGGTACAAGTTCTAGCAACGGGGCCGCCCTCTGAACCAGCCACCATCTAGGACCATGAAGAGGAGAAAAACAACTGAGTTTCGTGATCCAGACACGAGCCGTGCCCCACAAAAAAAAAATCAAAGCAACTGGTACCAGCTCAGAAGGGTCCAAGATCAGAATCAGACGCCGGCCAGAGAAATTGAAAGAAACTTTGCAAGTGGCCCCCTAGAATACATTGCCAAAGGCGGGAAAATAAATCAGGTAACAGACAAGAGAAAGAAGGAAAAACAGTTGTTGTTTTTTTAAACAACCTTCTTCACTAGTGACAGGAATTAAAAAAGGTTTACCTCAGAGGCAGAAAAGGAGGGAAAAACAGCTTCTGGGTTGGAAGGTAGGTATATCTGAATTTCTGCCTCTGAGGTAAGCCTTTATTTATTCCTGTCACTAGTGAAGAAGGTTGTGTGTGTGTATATATATATATATATATATATATATATATATATATATATATATATATATATATATATATATATATATATACAAACAACCTTCTTCACTAGTGACAGGAATAAATAAAGGCTTACCTCAGAGGCAGAAATTCAGATATACCTACCACCACAGAAGAGAAGAACCCCACAGGGGAGACAAGGTACTCCATGCCACAATCAACCATCACCCTGCTAGAAAGACAGCCAGGGGAGGGAACCATGGTCACTGGATATCACCCTACCTGGCAGATGAGGAACTCAGGACCACTGAGTATCATCTAAAACTAGCCCCAACACGGCTACCAGCACACCCCTGGATCCACTGTCACCAGAAGAATCTGGGACAGGAGCTACCAGCCAGCAATCCAGAGCAGCTGTACGATCCGTCCACCATCCACTAGGAGACACAGAAAATATTGAACATTCCAGGCTGCACAATACCCTTAAGAGGCGGTTTACTTGGCACTATTTTCTCTGTCTCCTTCTGCTGGTAGATGGACACAACCCATTAGTCTGGACTGGTCTGGTATAGATGACAAGGAAAATCTGTTTTTAAAGGAAGAGGCTGACATTAAAAGTTAAGAGATTACAGAGTTAAACTGACATCAATGAACCAATGACAATTTGGGTAAGGCAGTGGGCTGTGTTCTCAGTGTAAAACGAGTTACCACTGAGGTTCTGACAGTGACACTTTGTGCTTCACATGTTACTACATTGTTGAAATCTGATTTTAGCATTGGGTTCTTAGATTTGTAGATTATAACCATTTGGGCATCAAGATATTACCTTCACACCAAAGAAATGGTAGTACTTGCAGTTTCGGTAGGTCACCTACCTATCCCTAGGTGACACAAGAGACACATAGATACAGTTTACGGCACCTATCATACTGTGCATCCCAGCCACACCATAAAAAGGTTACTTTCCGTGCCAAAAAATCCTGTCTGCCCTTACTTTTCACAGTATGGCTTTCAGAACCTGATGGAAGTACCTGGAAATGGTAGTTGACATCCCAGCCACTGTATTCTAGAAGGAACCAGAAGCAAGTAGATGAAATGCCCCTAATAACTTCTAAATTCACAAGATGATGTGATAATAGTTGGTAAATAGTTCCAAATCATCCAACAGTTGGTACCTACTCAGCATTTGTTCGTAGGCAGTCCCAGCCTGGACTGAAAAATATGTTATTGCCTCTGCCTCTCTGCTTTCCATCAGCCCATTGCAGGTGCACCCTGCCTTCCCTGCCCAGCAGGAGGAAATGCTGGAATAGCCAGGGGTGGCTGATGCTCCTGATGTTTGTGCATAACCTGGTTTACAATGAGCAGCCTATATTGCCAAAACATCCTGCAATACTCCTGTCCTCTGGAAATGCAGTTTTTTTTTTTATAGCACTGGGTGTGTCCCCACTCTTAGGTCAATTCTGGATTTCAAAGATCATGGTAATTTAACTAAACCTCAAAAGATGTGGCTAACTTAATGCATGATTTTGTTGTTAGTGCACTGCATTGGCCTCCAACCCTGTCTTAGTATGTCAGAATGCCCATCTCTTGATTTCCATATAATTTCTATGTCATCTGCATGTGAAGGACAATTTTATAAGGTCACCAAGGTTGGGAGAGCAAGTAGGTAGTTATTTTAAAGCTATTTTATAAAGACACAAGAATCTATGTGTCTGTATAAACTAGCCTCACAAAATCAGTAGAAATTACAGCTAAAATGAAACTGCATACATCTACACCTGTTCAGGTATAAATGTATATATGTATTTTCTAAACATGCGTACTTTGTAATTCCACCTGCACTCCACCCAAACTAAGCCCATCCCCCAAATACTTGGCTTCTTGCCATTGCATATAATTTTACACATGGGATAATTTTGAGGCCTTTTAGGCATACATACAGGCATAAACTTGTAAAACATTCTTAATAAAACTACCCCCTAAAAGTCAAATAACCTGGAGCATTAAGATAACACATGTTGCAATGATAGGTGAATTGCATTAAGATAAATGTGTACTAACACAGCTTTGTAACTTTACTTAAAAATCTAAAAAATGATAACTTTCTTATACTTAATAGTTCACAAGATTATAAGACACAACCCTTCAAAGATGCAGCTAAAAAGCTAATAGGCTTCACTGAGATCTACACTCATATTTTTATGAAACCTGAAGGAAATGAAATTAGATCCTGCCAGCCTTATCAGACAAACAGATTATGCAAGCATGCAGTACAAACATTATCAGCACATGCACTGAAGTTAAATACCTATCTATAACCTGGACTGGTTTAAAATTAACCAGAACTGTTAAACTTAAACATCTGAGAAGTGGCACAAGGATCATTCTACTGTGTGTTCTACAAATAGATGCCAGTCATTCAGATAAGCAGGGCCAGTGTTAAACATGTTGAGGACCAGGGTAGAAGTTTGGATGCGAGTCCCAAAGTCCACCAGCAGACTGTAACTACTTCATACTTAGGCAAGCTTGGGGTCACCTGTAGAATGAGAGGCACGAGGCAACTGCTGTAATGCCAACCCTGCAGATGAACTCATTTCCCAAGGCCTACTTTCTTCCCAAATCAGTTTATTTACATATTGTCTGTATACAGGAAAAGGATTAATGTTCTTTTGCATACAGTGAGGAAAGGGACTCAAGACTCTGTTACTTTTATTTTGCTGCACTATATGCCTGGAATAGACGTCCTCAGCCAGTACGTCAAGCTCCATCTCAGACTGGCCGTCTTCAAATCTAAGCTAAAAGCCCACCTTTTTGATGCTGCTTTTAACTCCTAACCCTTATTCACTTGTTCAGAATCCTTATTTTATCATCCTCACTTTAATATTCCCTTATCTCTGGTTTGTCCTGTTTGTCTGTCCTAATTAGATTGTAAACTCTGTCGAGCAGGGACTGTCTCTTCATGTTCAAGTGTACAGTGCTGTGTACGTCTATTAGCGCTAAAGAAATGATAAGTAGTAGTAGTGGTAAAGGGACTAATGCTCTTTTCCATAAAGGGTTTCTTTTGGCAAGGTAATGTATACTTAAGAACTGGAGACAACAGCACTCACCATCAGTAATTGAATGTAAAAATGAAGTGTATAAGCTAATGAAATGGGAAAGTCTTGATGTGAAACAGGGATCCCCTAGAAAATGGCGATCCCTTTGGCAAATGTGGTCCCCGATATAGGACAGACTTCCACACAGAACACGAAGCTATCTTAAATTTCTGATTTTATAGCACTGAGGTGGGTGATTTTTTCTATTGGGGGGGTGGGATTTCTTGATGGTGCCCGAGACCACCTTGAAAAAACAATGCGGTATGTTTTGGATCTGCATTTCTGCTTTCTTGCCAATGGTGGGGGGGGGGGGGGGGTGGAGATTTGAAAATGCACCACATCCCATGCTTGATATATTGGGTTCTTGCTTGTTTGTCAGTGGTTCCTAATTAAATAAAAAATATATCTCGTCTATATATACAAAACGTGGAGCAGCATTTTCAATATGACATTTATTTTCTATATGACATCTAAGTCGGACTTTGGACATGTTGCGCTAAACGTTCCAAATCCAAAAAGCAAATGTAACCATTTTTGAAAAAGCAAAACGTCTATTTGTTTTCCGAAAGTATCGTTTGTAATAAAGTTTTGTGCTCTGAGCATTTATCTTTTCAGTTCATTAAAAAAAAAACCGCACAAGTGAAAAACGTAGAAAATCAAGCCTTTGGGATGTAAAAGGAGCCAGCATTTTTAGCAGCCTGGTCCCCCAAACATCCCAGGAGAGCAATGGGGCACCCTAGGGGGCACTGCTGGTGACTAAATATAAATGCTCCCAGGTACACATCTCACCATTGCTCCCTTATCTTATCTGCTGAGCCCTCCAAAACCCACCCAAAACCCACTACCCCCAACTGTATACCACAATAGCCCATATGGGTGAAGGGGTACCCTATATGTAGGTACAGTGAGTTTCTGGTGAGTTTTGGAGGACTCATAGTTTCCACCACAAGTGTAACAGGTATGGGGAGATATGGGCCCAGGCCCACTTGTTTACAGTGCACTGCACCCACCAATAAACTACTCTGAGGACCTGCATGCTGCTCGAACGGACCTGGCTATGAGGATGTCATAGAGGCTGGTGAGTACTATTTTCATTCACATTTTTGGGGGGATGAAAGGAGGTAAGTGACCACTGGGGGAGTAAGAGGAGGGGGACATTCCTGATTCCCTCCAGTGGTCATCTGGTCATTTAGGGCAACATTTTGTGCCTTATTTGTTCTGAGAACAGATCAGGACCAAAACATTGAAGTTTTCACCCTAGACGTTTTTGTTTTTATTCCATTATGGCTGTAAAATGTAGAAGTGTTAGGCACGCCCTAAGCCTGCCCTTATCCCACCTCCTTGTGATTTGGACGCACTGCAGACAAAATGTATACACAGACATTTGCAAAACAGGTTTCGAAAATACCGATTTGGATGTTTAGAGAAGAAATCCGCCCAACTGGTGCTTTGTGACACTTTTTGGATGTTTTTGTCATTTGAAAATGAGCCCCACAGTGTCCCTATGCTTTGACAGAGATGCACAATATTTGTCTCCTCTATATCAAACATACCCAAGCAAAAATCATTTAACCAAACAGAAGTCAGCAAAATCTATTTTTATCTCTCTTTTTATAATCAATATATTGTTAGGATATGCTTTTATTAGAACATCTTCAATAAAGAAAATTTTAGAAGGAGTAAAAGGGCAGTGGCAAGAAGGTAGACTGAACTTTTTGTGCTCACTGTCACCAAGAGATTCTGCTGGTACTCTGTTCCTTGTTGCCTTAACTCATTATACTCCATCCCAAATGCAAAGGGGTTGTAAAAGTGTAGCCGCCGCCAACTCGAACTTCCTCTCCAGTTCAACAGACTATCGACTTGTACACCACGAGACCTCCGCTGGTTAGAACCATAGGTTTGGGTCCTGCTGAGAGTGCAGACGAAGGAGCACCTGCACAATTGGGATCTGATATTACGTTGTCACCTCCGGAGGCCATTCCACCACAGTGTCGAGCACATACTTGGACAGTAGAGACTTCCTTGAAAGCAGATGCCACAGGAACGGAGATCCTAGGTGGCAGTACTAGACCCGAGGTGTTGACTACTGAGTGAACTAATGAAGGGATAGATCAAGACTGAATAAGTCCTGTGGTGGTTACCCTGGACAATATCTGGAAAGCTATTCAAGGGCTTAATGCTACAGTAGTGAAATCTGCCCCTGAAACATCGCTGCTTGTAAGTAAAGTGGATATGCTTTCTCTAACTGTAGAAAATACTAGACAAGAATACTTAACATATTCAGAACAACCTAAAGCAGACACTAAAGAATTGAAAGGAACTGAGGCTATTTGTGATGGGGTGTATGTCCCATTACAAGGGAAGGGAAGCCCACAGGTCTGGTCAGACCTCATCAAGAGCAATTATTGACAGACAACTTGGGTATAGCCCCCATAACATAGTTAGAGTGAACATCAGGGACCCTGCTCGGGTGGTGGTAGCTGAACAGGGATGGCTACATGGGTAGTAGCAGGCTAAGACTAATCCATTCTGAAGTTGTTGAGACCATTCCCTGAACCAAAGAGCATTGAGAAGTGGAACTGAAAGTCTGATCTACACATAATTTACATAGGCCAATGAACTCGGTGTTGACCTGTCATTTGGACCCTGTGAAAGGCCAGGGAGCCCAGGGTAGTAGGGTGGGAACTCCCCAGAATGTAGGACATAGAGGTGGGTGGAGTAGGAATGATTCTGGGACTCGCACTGAGCCTTTAGATTGTAAGCTCTTTGAGCAGGGCCTGTCCTTTTATGTTAAATTGTACAGCACTGCGTAACCCTAGTAGCGCTTTAGAAATGTTAAGTAGTAGTAGTAGTAGTAGGATGGGAGCCCTGATCAGGACCAAATGGCCAGGGAGCCCAGGGAAGAGAAGACTGATCTCTCCCTTTTGGGAAGTGAGAGATATCAAAGGAACATGGACGGACCTTTTGCAGACTACAGTGAACCAACCCCTGCTGGAGTGTTGGCGGAGGATTGCTTTGGAGATTTGGCCTATACCTTTAGGCGGTGGACTGCTCTGGAGACTCGGCCTACCTCTTCAGGTGGACGACGACTTCTCCAAATTTTGTGGCAGTGGTGGGACCATTGGAAACCACCTGTGGCAACAGCCCAAAAACCTGGGTTGGATATCCCCTCAGAGAAAGCGCTTCTACTCAGAGAAAGCAGGTACGGAGTACATTGGCTGGGGGAAAGTGTCCTCAAGGGATCCCAGGCTGGGAAAAGAAAAGAATTAAAAAACCAAGAGTCCTAGTGATTGGGTGATTCGCACTTCGGCGTGTGTTCTTCTTTTTCCAGGAGCATGGCGTCCAAGGTGGCTCTTAAATGGATGGCTGAACAAATGCAGGATCAACAGGAGGCCATGGAGCAGAGATTTTTGAAGTCCATGGAGCAACAATTGCAGCCTATGCTACAACTCATGGAAGCACAGACTAAGGAATTACAGAAACTGGCAGACAGACTGCACAAGACTGTGGCACACCAAGATTCTGAGGTGGGTAGGGGTAATGAAGGACTAGGGCCAAACCCCATAGAATGGACAAAGGGGTTGACTTTGACCAAATTGGGGACAGGAAATGACCCAGAAGCCTACCTGACAACCTTCGAAAGGGTGGCCACAGTAGCTGGTTAGCCAACAGAACAGTGGGCTATTAGGCTAGATCCATATTTGACTGGGGAGACGCAAGCAGCCTATAGGGTGCTTGACGCAGAGAGGGCCTTCGATTATAAACAGGTGCAGGCCGCCATTCAGGATCACCTGGGATTTTTGACCGAGCAATATAGACGGAAATTTAGACAGAGGGAATTCCAGAAGTGAGAATGGCCTAGGGTAGTGGCCCAAAGCCTACTGGATCTGGCCACACACTGGTTGGAACCAGAGCAGCAAGACCCAGAGGCGACTGTATGATTCTTCCGCCAGCCACTAGGATGTGGGTCACCCGACAGGGACCCAAAACTATAGGAGAAGCTACAACCCTGGTAGACCACTATCTGGAAGCTGAACCAAAGGAGAAAGGTCGAGGGGGAGATTTGTCTTCTAGGAAGCCTTTAACCTCAGGAGATTTGGAGGGGAGCAAGAGAGGAAAGAGGAAAACTCTAGGAGGGAAAGTATGGAATAACCTATGGTGAGGTCAAGAAAGAATGATGGGAACCTCAAGGGGGTGGATACAGGACAAAAATTAAATTCCCACTGTGGCGTTTTAAAGGTGGGGAGGTAAGACATTTTAAAAAGGAATGGCCTCCTAATGGAATGCTCTTTTTCAGGGATGAATGTTGGCCCTGCCCCGGAGAGAAGGTGGGGACCAGGCCCTCAAGAGAGAAGTAAGTGTGGCAGGTCTGGACCTGGTGGCCCTTCTAGATACAGGGAGTAAACCAGTACTTAGTCTCAAGTCCCCTGGCTCAGAAAATAGGGATAGGAGAAAAGGAAGGGATTTTACATCTACAGGGATATTAGAGAAGAACCTGTGTATGAAATAGGACTTACTTGGGAAGGAAAGATATTTGTTCTATGACTGGCAATGGTGGAATGTTTACCATTCCCGTTTATCTTGGGTAGAGATTGGGAGAGGATGCCAGAAGAATTGGCCCCACAGAAAAGCTGGATAGCAACTTAAACTAGAGACTACTTCAGTGAGGAAGGAGGTATGCTTCAGTTAGGGGAGATATTTCCCTTTGCGAAACAAGGGGTAATTGGGTAAGCCTCACTCCAGTAGTAGGAAAAATAATGGAGGCGCTGCTGAAGGAGAGGATAGTAAAATTCCTCGAATTCAAAGGCTTACAAAGCTCCAAGGCAACATGGTTTTTGCCAAAGGAAAAACATGTCAAAGAAATCTGATTGATATCTTTGTCTAGGTGACCAGAGAACTAGATTGAAGATATGCGCTAAATGTGGTCTATTTGGATTTCAGCAAAGCCTTTGACATGGTTCTTCATAAGCGGTCTTTGAACAAATTTAACAGGCTGAAAATAGCACCCAAAGTGGTGAACTGGTTGATTGACAGTTGACAGAGAATGGTGGTGAATGGTATTCACTTGAGAAAAGAAAGATGAGAAGTGGAGCGCCTCAGGGTTTGGTATTGGGGCTGATTCTATTCAGTATATTTGTAAGTGACATTGCTGAAGGGTTAGAAGGAAAAGTTTGCCTTTTTGCAGATGATACAAACATATGCAACAGAGTGGACAACATGATAATTGATCTGAAAAAATCAGAGGAATGGCCTAATGTTTCACAGTTAAAATTTAATGCGAAGAAGTGCAGAGTGATGCACATGGGAAGTAAAAATTCAAAAAGAACTGTATTTGCTAGGAGAGGAGAGGATAATGGGCACATGACAAGAGGGACCTTGGGGTGACAGTGTTAGAGGATCTTAAGGCATCAAAACAATGCAAAAAGGCAATGGTCATAGCCAGAAGGATGTTAGGTTGCAAAGAGAAAGGCATACCTAGTAGAAGAAAGGAAGTATTACAGCCCCTGTACAAGTCATTTGCGAGGCCCCATGTGGAGTACTGTGTTCAATTTTGGAGGCTGTATCTCACTAAGGACATCAAAAGACTTGAGGCAGTTCATAAGAAAGTGACAAAAATGATATGGGGCTTGTGATAAAAGATATATGAGACTTGAAGACATGAATATGTATGCCCTAGAGCAGTGATGGCGAACCTTTTAGAAACCGAGTGCCCAAACAGCAACCCAAAACCGAATTATTTATCGCAAAGTGCCGGTACTCAATATGGGCGGGGTCACCATATATGACTCCACCCCTATGATAGCCACACCCCTTACACCAGCCATGGTGCATATAAACAGACATCATTGAAAATATTATACTAGTGTAGGAGAAAAAAATAACATGACTTTCTTCCATTATAAATCATTTCTGTAAGCTGTTACAGCTCCAGTATGCCCAGTGCAAAATAAGACAGCAGATGTAAATTCTCCAATTCGACATATTCCAAACACTAAAATGAAAATAAAATGATTTTTCCTACCTTTGTTGTCTGGTGATTTTGTTTTTCTATCCATATTGGTTCTAGTCGCTGATTCTGCTGCTCTCTATCTGTTCTCTTAACTCCGTTTCCAGGGCTTCCTTTCCATTGATTTCTTTACTTTCCTCCTTTCTTCTTCATTTCTTGCCCTCCATCCATGTCCAGCAACCATCCTCTCCCCTCCAGCCACAAATGTCCAGCAGCCCTCCTCTCCCCCCTGCCCTACTTCCCAGCAGCACCCACCATCAGGCCTCCCTCCCACCCAGCACCCACCATCAGGCTTCCCTCCCACCCAGCACGCAGCAGCAGGCCTCCCTCCCACCCAGCAACCACCATCAGGCCTCCTACCCAGCACCCACCATCAGGCTTCCCTCCCACCCAGCACCCAGCAGCAGGCCTCCCTCCCACCCAGCACGCAGCAGCAGCAGGCCTCCCTCCCACCCAGCACCCACCATCAGGTCTCCCTCCCACCCAGCAGCACACAGACAGCACCAGGCCGGCCTCCCGCCCTCCCTCCAACCCAACGAGCATCAGGCCACCCGCCCGTCCATCCTCCCTCCCTCCCAGCACCAGGAACCCCCCTCCTCCTAAAATTTAAAAAGCGTACCTCCTCAGTCGGGGTTAAGGCGGCGTGCGTCGGCAGCAAAGCGCCTGCGGCCTTCCCTGTCTCTCAAGCTTATGGGCGGGACCAGAGCTTGAGAGACAGGGAAGGCCGAAGGCGTGTCGAGCGAAGCACAGGCGCTTCGCTGCCGCTGCTGACGCACGCCGCCTTAACCCCGACTGAGGAGGTATGCTTTTTAAATTTTAGGAGGAGGGGGGTTCCTGGTGCTGGGAGGGAGGGAGGACGGGCGGGCGGGCTGTTGCTCGTTGTGTTAGAGGGAGGGCGGGAGGAAGGCCGAACTGGGAGGGAGAGTGGGCGGACCAGCGATGGCGACGGCACGCGTGCCAAGGGAGAGGGCTCTGCGTGCCCTCTCTGGCACGCGTGCCATAGGTTCGCCATCACTGCCCTAGAGGAAAAGAGGGAATATGATACAGACGTTAAAATACTTAAAAGGAATTGCTATGCAAAGTAAATTTTTCAGAGATGGGGAAATGGTAAAACTAAAGGTCATGAGTTGAGGTTGCAGGGTGGTAGACTTAGGAGCAACATCAGGAAATACTTTATCACAGAAAGGGTGGTGGATGCCTGGAATGCCCTCGTGGAGGAGGTGGTGAAGACTAAAACCGTGATGGAATTCAAGAATGTGTGGGAAAATGCAAAGGAACCCTATACAGAAAAAGGAAGGACCCTAATTAAAACAAATCTTAAATTACCTCATTGCTGGAATGAGCTCTGACAGCAGCTCCAGAGGTTGGGAAGTGAAACCAATGTCAAGCAGACTTTTATGGTCTAGGTCTTGTGAATGGCAAAGTCAGACCAAGATCAAAGCTAGAGCAGACTTCGCTGGTAACTCCAGTAGTTGGGAAGTAGAACCAGTGCAGGGCAGACTTCTATGGTCTGTGCCCCAAAATTGGAAGGGAGAGATATATGATATACGCATATCTAATCTCTCATATTCAAAATGTAGGCTATGATATGATTACAGGTGTTGCGTATATCTATGGGGGGAGGGATAGAATCATAAATTTGATATTAATGAATAAATGATGCTAGTCAGTAGTGGGGAAGGTCAAGACATTCTTATGGTTGAAAGCAGCAGTACTGTGGAATTATGTTCCAAGATTGCATCTTATAATTGCCCATATGAGTTTGGCAAGGCAAGTTGTCAACTGCCCTGTTTATGATGCCAGTGTTTAATCATGAAGAGCTGGAACCTACATAGAGTGCCAGATGCAATTCTGAATATCTTGATGGGCAGACTGGGTGGACTGTGCATGTCTTCATCTGTCAATATTTACTATGTTACTACAAACCAACATTCTGTTTATCACACACATAATGACCAAGAAAAATTATTTTGATTATGCCGATTTGGGTGACCCTGGGAGAAGGACGCCCATCTTCCGATCAGTGTCGAAAGATAGGCGCCCTTCTCTTTCAAAAATAAGCCTGCTGGTTTCTAGTTCAATTTCTTTGGAGTTGTTTAAAAAGATTAAAGTTTTATTTATAAACATTCTTTAAAATACAGTAAGACCATCCACAGAGTAAGTCCTTATTATTGTCTACTAGAGTGGTTCATAAAAGAAAAAAAAAATGTTTTCAATAATGCAATATATTTTTAAAATATCAGCATATCAACTATCTCCTATCTACATAAGCAGTTCAGCAAAAAGTGTAAATTACAGGGTGCTTTCTGTAGACCAATGCAGGTACTATGCAGTTCTGGAGAATGCAACCTAATGGAGGTGAGGCAAGGATACAAGTAATGGAGTCAAGTGGTGGGCTCCAGTACAGGCAAAAGGAGTGGGATAGGAAACACCCTCCAGTAAATGTTTGACTGTAGAAAAGCAAAGAACAAAACAACTCCAAAATGTGTTAAATATGACTCTAAAGAGGGAAAAATATCACTCATGAATCAATGTCAATATACAATGCAACTGGGAGCTACATCAGTGCATCAAGAGAGCTTATAAATGTGACTGAAGAATAATCAAGAAGGATTCATATTAGCCAGAGTACAGTTAAAATCAAGTTACTTACCCATTCAAAACTGTCTCTGTGGACTGCAGGATACAAGTTTTCATGGAATAGGTGATGTCACCAAAGGAGCCTGAGTGGCTTAATAATTACTGAAAGCTCTTGAGCAACTTCATCACAACATGCGTCCCAGATCCTTCTTGCCATTGTTGTGCAGGACCCTTCTGTCTCTTTATCCAGCTAGAGTAGAATGAACACTTTAGGGAGGTATGATGACTTGTATCCTGCTGTCCACAGAGACAGTTTCAATGGGTAAGTAACTTGATTTTAACTGTACTCTCTGTGTTCTAAGTGTGCTACTGTTGACCAGATCATTTGACCTCAGGCGAATTACAATATCAGTGTTAGAATCCTTAATCACCCGGGGGAGGAGTCAAAATGGCTGCACTGACCTGAATGCTGAGCGTTGCCTTCTAATCTTGCCTGAGAAACATGCCTCATTCGAAGCAGAAAGGGGCTGTTAAGTCTACAGCTTCTGTTGGCTCGACTACTACCCCTACACAGTTTACCATCAAGTGATTCACACTCAAGACCTCTTTGAATTAATCCTGAGTGCAAGTGCTTGCTACTCAGGATGAGGGAGTGTCAGACAACTAGACCTAGAATAGCCTCTCTCTCTCTCTCTTCCAGCCTGAAACACCCCTCCATGTCCAGCAGAAACAAAGGTGGAAGTCCTGATGAAGCCGACTACGGAAGTCACTGCTGGCATAGCAGTGGAAGTTTATAATCTGTGGCCCCAAGTAGCGTGGAAAATGTCTGACGGGTTTTAATCAAGTTGGAGCCAATGCTGGCTAAGACTTTGGTTAATGTTTCAGCTTTGGTGAGCAAAATTGACTCTCTAACAGTAAATATGGAAACTGTTAATACTGAGCTTACATCCCAAATTCAACAAGTAAAGAAGGACTTAAGAGAAAAAGAGAAAAAAAATCAAGAGTTTACTGTTGCATTGGTAAAAGATGCAGAAATGATGCATAGAAAAGTCAAACAGCTGGCCAATTATAATAGGAGACTAAATGTACATATTTTAACATTTTTCTAATCTGAGAGGTATGGCTCCATTGGATGTTCTGAAGAAATATTTAGTGGATGTTCTGCATTATTCCTTAGAATATATTTCTCCTATTAATAAGATTAACTTTTTGCCCATTTCTTTTAAAGTTGGAGGTAATGACTCTCAGGAAATAGATCAGGGGGGAAATTTGACACAGAATAATGAAGTGGATATGAGAAATTTAACAGCTTTTTTGGAACAGTCTGTGGAAGAAGTGGTGGGACATGCTACTTTATTAGTAATTTCTGTCTTTAAGCAGGATCTAAATTCGCTTCTCTGAAAATCTCAGGAATTGTTTTTTGGTCAAAACACCTGGATATTTCCGGATGTTACAAAGATCACCCAAGAAAGAAGAAAGGCTTTTTTGGCTATGGATCGAAAAGTTAGAGAACAGGGAGCCTCTTTCTTATTGAGTAATCCTTGTAAATGTGTGGTGAGTTATCTGGGAGTCAAGTATACCTTCTTTGCTCCTAAACAATTAAAATTATTTGTTTAGACATTGAGAGGTTATCGAGGACCTCTGCTTGATAGTTGCTAACTGTAAATAAAGGAAGAGGATTATTCAGTGTTAGTAGTCTTTTTTGATAAGTTTATTACCTTTTTGTTATTCTTAGTTTTATTGTGGTCTAAGAAAGAAAATAATTGTTTTTCCTGTTTAATATTTCAATGTCCTTGTTTGGAATTACTTTGTATTTGAATATGCTCTATGTTTCTTTAAACAGTTTATTCTGTGTGCTTATTTTTATTTTTGTTACATTTGTACCCCGCGCTTTCCCACTCATGGCAGGCTCAATGTGGCTTACATATTGTATACAGGTACTTATTTGTACCTGGGGCAATGGAGGGTTAAGTGACTTGTCCAGAGTCACAAGGAGCTGCCTGTGCCTGAAGTCGGAATCAAACTCAGTTCCTCAGGACCAAAGTCCACCACCCTAACCACTAGGCCACTCCTCCACTCCACTAAGTTTCAAAATTATAAGTAAAGAATTAAAAAAAAAAAAGAATCCTTACTCAGTTCTGTGATCACATTCAGTATTTGGTTGTTATTCCTGCTAGATGAGTATCCTAAAAGGTGTTTCACTTGGTTGGGATCCATTGGCTGTGTTCCCAAATAAATGCCTCTAATAACCAAGTTGCCATCTTTGTGTCCATGGGAAACTAGAGCTCCTTGGTAATTATTTCCTAATGCTGAAAGTATGAACATGACAATTTTTAGAAGCCACTGATTGGAGAGGTAATAAGAAGCCTGCAATCTGCAAACAATTACAGTCTCCCTTCTGCCAGAAAGTTTTCCAGGATTCATATTGGAACAACAGCTATATACTCGTGGAACAGTCAAAATCCTCTTCCCAGTTTTGGTAGTGGAGTTGGTTGGGTCTTCTTGGGACCTTTGGGATAAGAGCAAAAACCCTGTTTTGAGTGGGAACAGTGGGAGGGAAGAGGATACTTATGTTTTGTTTTGTTTTTTCAGTAAAGGACCTCTACTCTAGTACCTTCTGGAAGAGGCAGCTAGGTCAGAAGTGGGCTGCTTAATGAGGGAAAGCAGTCTTCTGGACCTGATTTCCAAAGAGATTCTCTCCATGGCATGGCACATGAGCAAGCTTTCTTGCACGTCATATTTTATGTCTACAATTTGGAACCATGTGAGTCTCTGGGCACCAATATTAATTGGAGAAGCTCTTTCAATGCCATACTGAAAATATGATAGATTACTCAGGCCATATATTTTCCATACTCCTTCCCTTAAACCCACTTGTGAATGGTGCTGCTCAGCCTTCTTCCAAGAGAGTGCATCAGCAAACTCCCCAATACCATGAACCATGCTTTATAAGTAAATGCCCATGAAGAACTAGTAAACTATGCAGGAAGTAAGCATAAAATTCTGAAACCTTCCTTCCAAAAGATTCCAGTGTCCAAGCGTTTCTCCCTAGGTGCACTAAGGAGCAAGTCCTGTAACTTCTGGTCCTTTGTAGAATGAATTCAACCATTATGAAATGGTGAGGAAGATGCTATTTCTCAAATCTGGGAGCCTTCTGCCTTCTGGACTCTGTACATACAGTTGACTTTCTTATTTATATGTGCTACAGAAAGGGGAGAGGGGTCTCTCATATTCTCATCTGCAGGACCTTGAGGATTCTCTGAACAGACTTTGTCACAGTTTCCTGGAGATGGAGGAGGTGAGGAATTAGAAGGATGTCCTATATTTCTGCCCTGGACAACTCCTCTGTCTCTAACTTAAATGGGACAGCCTGAGCCATTTCCTGCACAAAATCAATGAATGATAATTACTCATGCGGGAGTTCCTGGTCTCATGTGGTGGAGATAGGTCTAATGATAAGCCAGTTGAACCCTATTCAAAGAATACCTCTGGTTCATAATAGGAATCCCAGAAGCATTCACAGTCAGTCTCTGAAAAATATTCCCATGGAGAAATCTATGTCTCTGCCTAACTTGACTTATTAACATTGGTGTCAGGCCTTGGACAAGGGTGTTGAGAAACCAAGGATCTCTGATGCCTTGGTGAAGTTTACTCACCCAATGCACTACAGAGTGACAACGGTGCAGCCAAATCAACCCCAATTTGGTGTCAATGCCTTTCCAGCAGTCAATGCTCGAATCTAGGACTGGCTAGATCTCTCTCTGAATCAACATAAATGGTGTCAAAACTATAGCATCAAGCTGAGCAAAAAAGTATTCTATATGCTCATCAAATCTCCTAATGAGCTGATCCTGAAAGGCTACCACTGACAAAACTGTGGGGAACATTTTCCTGAACCACACAAGAAGGCTATCAGAAGCCAGGTTTCCAGTCCTTGGAGGCTGTTGCATCCCTCTCCAATACTGAGAAAGACCAATCCTCATATCAGGGGCACTTTGAGACTTCAGTGCCTTGGTGTTGTACTCTGAAGAAGTGTGAAAACAATGCACCTTGGTCTCCATCTGGCATTCGACATCACCAGTCTTCAGGGTCAATAAAGCTGATGATAAATCGTTCCTCTTCTTTGGGTAGGACTCAAATGATGACCAATCCTGACAACCTTTGTCAATGCTCAATGTCCACGATAAATGATGCATTCTTGATCTCCAGCATCTGATGCATCTCCCAGACCCATACAGACCAATGCTTCTGATACCAATGTCGATACTAAAGGATTTTTCAGCATTCATACTGCCTTTCAAAAACTATGAAAACCTCTCTTGAACATCTCTGAACACAATTTACAACAAGAGAGTTTACAGTTGGGCCCCAAGCACTGCAGGGACCAATTTTGAGCATCCATGATGGATATGGTCCTATTGCACCAGAAGCATTTCTTAAAGCTACTGAGGGCTTCTTTCTGGGACATACCATCTGTAAACAAAGCCAAATCAAAATCAAATGACTTGATTTTGGGGGCAAAAAACCCAAAAAAGGAGCCTGAGGTTCTCAACAAAGAGCTACACTGGGCTGACCACAAAAAAATAAAGGAAACTTAAAAAATGGATGAGAACCTAAGATGCTACTGGGAAAAAGTACTGCAGCACAGTGACAGGACTAGGTGAAAAAAAAGTTATAAAAAGTTACTTAAAATGACAAAAATCATATCTTGGCATGAGCTCCTATGATGTTCAACTGAACAGCTCTGCGGAAAGATGAAGACCGAGGTAGTCCTGTAGGAATTGGAGCACATGCGCAATGACTCAAAAGCTTCTCATAATTACTAAGCTAGAGAACCTTTTCCATGTGGACTTCATCAGTGATGTCACCCTTTCTGTGAGGACTGGTCTTCAGTGATGTCACCCTTTCTGTGAGGACTAGATATCCTACTTGTCCTCGGAGATATTATACATGATGTGCAGGATATTAAGTACAAAATAAACTTGGAAACTTAGAGAAAATGATAATCTCATACCAAAGCAAATGTAAACAAAAATGGTCACAGATTCAACAGTATCTCAGTAGTCCTGAGGATCTGAAGCATCCCTAATATTAACCAAGCAAATGAGATGCCAAAGATTTTATATACAACAAAGCACTCTTGGGGCCAGATTCAGTAAACGTCACTTAAATTTAGGCACCAAGAAAAATCTGCTCTATGTGCAATTCCATAAAAGGCCTGCTGAAACCTGGTGAAAATCCCGGTGCACAAGTTGGGCATCTAACCACAATATTCTGTAACACTGCACCTAAATTTTGTGAATGCCTCTGACTCGCCTATGCCCCTTCCATGGTCAAGCAAGACAATTTAGGCACACATTATAGAAAAGCATGCAGGTAGATGAACACACAAATCCAAATTAGTACCAATTAACATCACTAACTCATTAATTTGCATGCGCATTTGCCCTGCACATCCAAATTTAAATAACCTATATAGAATTCAGGGGTTGATGTGTATTTTTAAAGTAATATCATACACAGTAACCTGAGACACTGCTGTGCTAGAGCAATTTGGTGCACCAAAGTGCTCATAAGATGAAAATGCATCCCAGTGACAGCAGAGCATACTTGAGATTTTGATACACAAAGGCACAAACTGAGACATCAAAATAGTCTTGCAAGCCTAAACATTCTTAGCTTCAAAGTGCAAGTTCACTATTAAGGTGGTGCTACAATAAAGTAATCTTGAGTGATCATAGTCACACAATGCCAACATCTGTAAACACCAAACAGCTTTTTAGGTATTGGGCTTCAAAGAAGGCTTGCTGCATACAGACTACTTCAAAATATCTGCACACTAACAAATGATAAGCAATCTCACAGAGTAACTACAAGGGAAGGGAAGGGAAGGGAAGAAGCTGGAAACTACAGGCCGGTAAGCCTCACTTCGGTTATTGGAAAAGTAATGGAAGCCATGCTGAAGGAAAGGATAGTGAATTTCCTGGAAGCCAATAAGTTGCAAGATCCGAGACAACATGGTTTCACCAAAGGGAAATCGTGCCAAACGAATCTCATTGAATTTTTTGACTGGGTGACAGGAGAATTAAATCAAGGACATGCTATGGACGTCATCTACTTAGATTTCAGCAAGGCTTTTGACACGGTTCCCCACAGGAGGCTCTTAAATAAACTAGACGGCCTGAAGATAGGACCCGAAGTGGTGAACTGGATTAGGAACTGGTTGACGGACAGACGCCAGAGGGTGGTGGTGAATGGAGTTCGCTCGGAGGAGGGAAAGGTGAGTAGTGGAGTGCCTCAGGGATCGGTGCTGGGGCCCATTCTGTTCAATATATTTGTGAGTGACATTGCCGAAGGGTTACAAGGTAAAGTTTACCTTTTTGCAGATGACACCAAGATTTCCAACAGAGTAGACACCCCGGAGGGAGTGGAAAACATGAAAAAAGATCTGAAGAAGCTAGAAGAATGGTCTAACGTTTGGCAATTAAAATTCAATGCGAAGAAATGCAAAGTGATGCACTTAGGGAGTAGAAATCCAAGGGAGACGTATGTGTTAGGCAGGGAGAGTCTGATAGGCACGGACGGGGAGAGGGATCTTGGGGTGATAGTATCTGAGGACCTGAAGGCGACGAAACAGTGCGACAAGGTGGTGGCCGTAGCTAGAAGATTGCTAGGCTGTATAGAGAGAGGAGTGACCAGCAGAAGAAAGGAGGTTTTAATGCCCCTGTATAAGACGTTGGTGAGGCCCCACCTGGAGTATTGTGTTCAGTTTTGGAGGCCGTATCTTGCGAAGGATGTTAAAAAAATGGAAGCGGTGCAAAGAAAAGCTACGAGGATGGTATGGGATTTGCGTTCCAAGACGTATGAAGAGAGGCTTGCTGACCTGAACATGTACACCCTGGAGGAAAGGAGGAACAGGGGTGATATGATACAGATGTTCAAATATTTGAAAGGTATTAATCCGCAAACGAATCTTTTCCGGAGATGGGAAGGCAGTAGAACGAGAGGACATGAAATGAGATTGAAGGGGGGCAGACTCAAAAAAGATGTCAGGAAATATTTTTTCACGGAGAGGGTGGTGGACCCTTGGAATGCCCTCCCGCGGAATGTGGTGGAGATGAAAACAGTAACGGAGTTCAAACATGAGTGGGATATGCATAGAGGAATCCTGTGCAGAAGGAATGGATCCTCAGAAGCTTAGCTGAAATTGGGTGGCGGAGCAGGTGGGGGGAAGAGGGGTTGGTGGTTGGGAGGCGAGGATAGGGGAGGGCAGACTTATACGGTCTGTACCAGAGCCGGTGATGGGAGGCGGGACTGGTGGTTGGGAGGCGGGAAATACTGCTGGGCAGACTTATATGGTCTGTGCCCTGAAAAGGACAGGTACAAATTCAAGGTAAGGTATACACATATGAGTTTGTCTTGGGCAGACTGGATGGACCATGCAGGTCTTTTTCTGCCGTCATCTACTATGAATGTTGCTACTAATTGGGATTCTGGAATCTTGTAACTCTTTAGGATTCCAGAATCTTCAGAACTTTGAGTACAAGAACAGTGCTGGGCAGACTTCTACGGTCTGTGCCCTGAGAAAGGCAAGGACAAATCAAACTCGGGTATACATATAAAGTATCACATACCATGTAAAATGAGTTTAGCTTGTTGGGCAGACTGGATGGACCATACAGGTCTTTATCTGCCATCATTTTTCTATGTTTCTATGTTACAATGAAGAAAGTTACAGTGACTAGTGAAATTTAATAGAGCAGAAAATGTTGACGTCCCCAAACTACAAAAGTTTAAAAAAAAAAAAAAACCTCTAACACTGTGAAAGAATTTATGCCTTTCCTCCCCTTGTCCTCTCCAAAAAAAAATCATGTCCTGGAAATCTGGTGTGGATAGGACCCTAAACAAAGTTATTAGTGAGAGGACAATTATAAAAATCTCATAACCCTTCTTTCCAACTGAAAAGTTGGGAGGAACAAAAAAAAAAGCAATATATCTTCTTTACAAAGGATAAAATATATATTATTTGAAATCAATACAAAATGTTTCTCTCTTTAACATTCTTTCAAGAAGCAAACAAGCCAAACAAGTATCAACAGACCTGTATTCTCATAAATCCGGCAATTCCTTCCAAACAAGAGCAGATAAAGAGATGCCTGAAACAGGGATTAAGTCTTCCTAAACTACTAAGCTTATGGCTTAGAATTTTGATGCACCATATGCTTGATTTATGATGTAGCTTACCAACATCTCTTGGCAGGCTCTGCTACCTCATTGAGGGGTCCTTTTACAAAGGTGCGCTAGTGGTTTTAGGGTGCACTAATCATTAGCGTGCGCAAAACACTAGCAACACTCATAAAAATATATGTGTGTAGGGAAATTATTGAGTTAATCATTTTAACATATATAAAACATGTGTAGATTATAAGAAAAGAAACGGCTTCTGACCTTGTGTATTACAAGAACTGAATGTTCTTAGATATGCTTTTTGGCTAGCTTGTAAAAACCTCCTAATGGTATGGGGAGGGCAGACAACTTCATGAGGGTATGCTGGATTTGTCTCCTTGCAATAAATAAAACTGCTTTAAGCCTGACTTGGTCTCGTGGTGTTCGTCAGTATCATTGGTAAAATTCTTTTAAAAATGTGTAACTCTAATGTTTAGCATAAAAAAATGCTAGCATGCCTTTGTAAAAGGACCCCTGAGTAAAAGTCATAAAATTTCTACTTTGATGATATTCAGTTGCATGATCAGATATTTTCAACCTTACCTCCAGTACGGGTCCAGCACCAAGAATAATCTGTTCCACACCACTAGCAAAACCTTTCTGGCTGAGGGCAGTGAGGTGATGAATCAAGAAGTTGGTGCTTTGCGTCTTCCCTGATCCACTTTCTCCTGAAATAACAATACACTGGTTCTTCCTGCGCTGAAGCATAGCGTGATAGGCCACATCTGCAACTGCATAGATGTGGGGCTCCAGCTTTCCCAGATGGTGGTTGTCATACATTTTGACATACTTGGGGTTGTAAATGGGGAGAAATTTGAAGGGATTGATTACAATTAGAATGCTTCCTACATAAGTATAGATTTTTTCCTGCTTAAAACGGTTTCTAAGATTCTCTAGAAGGGTCTTTTCATTTAAGTCTGGCAAATTACACAGATCGTCATAGTCCTTTTGCTGTGGCTGGGGAAGGAAGCCACGTTCCATCATCCTGCGGCGCTCCTCTGTCACACGCAACCAGGACTGTAGGCTCCCATAGTGAATTGAGCCATCCACGTTTTTCTCCCTCAAAAGAAAGCGATAATCCTCCCCACTGATGCGGTTCTCTAATGCCATGCGAGGCCACAGCATCATGCGCTGGACAGGGCTGTCTGTGGGATTCAAAATCCATTCTTCCCCCCCGAACTCCTTTACCTCAGCGAGAACATAACATTTGGTTTTGTCAAGCTGCAACTTGTTGATGAGGGACTCAATCACCTCTGCAGCTGTGAAATTTTTCCTTGCGGTAACAGGACAGTAGATGGTCCCTTCTGCAATGCTGCCAGGATAGATATGCAATGTGAACTCGGGGTCCTCGAAGCGCCGCCTTCCTCCCACATCATTCACATTCATATTGGATCCTTTCCCATCAGCAGGTGCAGTGCATCACTGGAACATCCCGGTAATACTTCATGATATCACAACTATAAAATAAAAGAAGAACAAAGGAAATTAAAAACATGCTTTACGTACAATCCTTTTACCTTCATCTACATCGTATGTCAAACATTTTAAATTGAATTTTCATATTTGTATGAGGTGGCAGAATTCTATTCCTGATCTTGCTATCAGGGTGTGGGCATAAAATAATGGTCTCTAGAAAGCTAAAATATAAGCAGCTACATTGTACAAAATGAGCAAAATTAGATGTTTCTGAAAAGGTAAAACGCGTTGGGTCTTTACATGGCTGAGAAGATGTAGTATGAACAGTTTTCTCCCCAATATCAAATTGCTTATTCCGTTATTTTTTCTGTTTTGTCTTCACCTCAGATTTTTCTGAAAATTTGTAATTTACACTTTGGAAATAAATAGATTTTAATTTTTTTTAACTTTTAATTTATGAAAATTTCAAATATTACACCCAAGCACAAAACTTGTAAGGAAACAAGAGAGTACAATTAATAAAAAATATAACTACATTATCTCAATAAAAAAAATCGGAAACAAAATATGGATTACTCTCTAAATGAAGTCCACAAAATGGAATGGAGCAAGCTTATATAGGAGATAGGTAAGAAGAAAAATAACAAATAAATTTTCTAAGGAAATAAGGATAAGCTAGGCCACATCACCAAGCCACAACTGTATTTAGACATCATGCTGAGTTCTTAGAAGCAGATGCCTGAACAAACCTCTCAGATGAAGGAGACAGAGCTTTTATCAGACAAAAAGGAACATCAATTGTGATGGTTCAAAAAAAGACAATACTTCACATTTTATACCAGATTATGAGTTTATCTTGCTGGGCAGACTGGATGGCCCATGCAGGTCTTTTTCTGCCATCATCTACTATGTTATGTATGTTATGTTACACATGTATAAGGAAACGTCAAATGATACCAAGCCCCAATCTGCAGGCCCTGGGCCTAAGGAGGGAAAAATTAGGTTCTTATCTTGGTAATTTTCTTTCGTTAGTCACAGCAGATGAATCCATTAACTGATGGGTTGTGTCCCCCTACCAGCAGGTGGAGATAGAGAACACTAAAAAACCATAGTGCCTCCTGGACGGCTAGCTCCATCTGCCTCTCAGTATTTGAAGCTTCCAAAGCAGTATTAAACCGCACAATGGAATAACATTAACTTTCCTCACAGCGAACCAACACCCCAGAACAGGGGCAATAACACAAAGGAGGGACGAACTCAACCTCCTGCAGAAGAACAGTCTGTAGTAACTTTAGAACTGGTTTTCAATTCTTCCTGAAGAGGGAACATATCTGCATGATAACTGAATAAAAACAAAGTCAGTCAGGGAGGGATCATGGATTCATCTGCTGTGACTAAAGGAAAGAAAATTACCAAGGTAAGAACCTAATTTTCTCTTCCTTGTCATCAGCAGCAGATGAATCCATTAACTGATGGGATGTATCAAAGCAAACCCTAGATAGGGCGGGAACAAGCCACACCACGCGCCAGCACTTGAGCTCCAAAAAGCGCGTCCCACCTGGCAGCCACACCCAGTCTATAATGACGGGCAAACGAGAGCTTAGACGCCCAAGCAGCAGCACTACAAATCTCTTGAAGAGAGAGTGCTCCAGTTTCAGCCCAAGAGGAAGAAATCGCTCTTGTGGAATGTGCCTTAAAGGCGTCAGGCGGAGGCCGGCCAGATAGCAGATATGCAGAAAAAATGGCTTCCTTAAGCCAACGGACTATAGTGGCTTTAGACACTGGAGACCCTCTGCGAGGACCTGACAACAATACAAAAAGGTGATCAGAGGTCCTGAAAGCATTTGACATCCGCAGATACTGCAACAGAGCCCTGCGCACATCCAGAAGGTGCAACTGCCCAAAAGATTCCGGAAACTCCTCCCTGGAAAAGGAGAGTAAGAAAATGGGCTGGTTCCGGTGAAACACTGATACCACCTTAGGCAGGAAGAAGGGCACCGTACGTACCGTCACTACGGACTCTGAGACTTGCAGAAATGGGTCTCGACCGGACAGTGCCTGGAGCTCAGACACCCGTCTAGCCGAAGTAATGGCCACCAAAAAGACTGTCTTTACAGTCACATCCTTCTCCAAAGTTCACCTCAGCAGCTCGAAGGGCGAACACTGAAGAGCCTTTAATACCAGTCCCAGGTTCCAAGCTGGACAAGGGGCCGGCACAGGAGGACGGAGCCGAAGCACCTCTCTAAGAAACCGTGCAATGTCTGGATGCGCAGCCAGGGAGAGGCCAGAGACCTTCCCCCGAATAACATGCTGAGGCTGCCACTTGAACATGCAGGGAATTATAGGCCAAGCCTTTTTGTACACCATCCTGCAAAAAGTCAAGTATCGGCGAGACGGAAGCCCGTGTGGGTGTGAGGGCTTTAGAAGCACACCAGGACTCAAACTGGCGCCAGACCCAAGCATATGCAACGGAAGTGGAACGCTTGCGGGCCTGCAAGAGAGTGGAGATGACCTTGTTAGAATAGCCTTTGTCTCTCAATTGCGCCCTCTCAATAGCCATGCCGTAAGACCAAAGCGGCAGGGATCCTCCATGGACACCGTGCCCTGCGACAACAGGTTCGGTACCAGATGCAAAGGAAACGAAGCCTCTACCAGCATCCGCCGGAGGTCCGCATACCACGGACGCCTGGCCCAATCCGGGGCTATGAGAATCACCAATCCCTGGTGTAGCCGAATTCTCAGGAGAATGCACCCTATTAAGGGCCACGGTGGGAACACATACAGGAGGCCGGCGGGCCAGGGTTGAGCCAGAGCATCCAACCCCGCTGAGTGGGGATCTCTTCGTCTGCTGTAGAAGCAAGGGACTTTGGCATTTGTGCTTGAAGCCATGAGATCCATCCTTGGGCCTGCCCCATTTGGCACAGATTTGAAGGAATACTTCGTCCGCCAATGCCCACTCCGCCGGGTCGATCTGATGCCTGCTGAGAAAGTCGGCTTGCACATTGCTCTGACCTGCGATATGAGCTGCTGACAGAAGCTGTAGATGCAACTCGGCCCAGTGGCAAATCTGAGCGGCCTCCTCTGCCAGGGCTGCGCACTAAGTGCCACCCTGACGATTTATGTAGGCCACCACTATCGTGTTGTCCGACACATCTCTGACAGATAGCCCCTCCAGGGTCTTGTGAAAGGCCAAAAGAGCCTGAAATACCGCCCTCAGTTCCAAGCGATTGATGGACCATCCCGACTCCTCGGGTGTCCACAGACCCTGGGCATATCTTCCCTGGCAATGTGCTCCCCAGCCCTGCAGGCTGGCATCCGTTACCACCTGGCATCAGTTGGGAAAGGCTAGCGGCATTCCCCACCGCAGCATGCTGTCCGAGAGCCACCACTCCATACTGAGCCGGGCCGCAGGGAGTCACGTGAGTCTGCGTTGATAATCCTGGGATATCGGAGACCATCGTTGAAGCAGGGCAATCTGCAGAGGTCTCATGTGCGCTCTCGCCCATGGTACCACTTCCAGAGTGGCTGTCATCAACCCCAACAGCTGGACAAAGTCCCAAGCTCGTGGACGAGGCATCCGCAAGAGCAGACGGACCTGATTTTGAAGCTTGCACCACCTTAGGTCAGGTAGGTAAACAAACCCCAAGCTTGTGTCGAACCGGACCCCCAAATAATCTAGAGACTGAGAGGGGGTCAGGTGACATTTCGGTATATTGACCACCCAGCCCAGAGACTGCAGTAATGAGACCACTCTGGCTGTGACATGACGATTCTCCTCCTCAGAGTCTGTTCTGATGAGCCAGTCGTCGAGGTACGGGTGAACCCGGATACCCTCTCGCCTGAGGAAAGCAGCTACTACTACCATTACCATCGAAAAGGTTCGGGGAGCTGTGGTGAGGCCGAAAGACAAGGCCCGAAACTGGAAATGTTTCCCAACACCGCAAACCGGAGAAACCGTTAGTGCGGGGGCCAAATAGGAAAGTGCAAGTAAACTTCTTTTAGGTCCAGAGACATGAGGAACTCTCCTGGCTGGACCGCCGCAATGACGGAGAGCAGGGTTTCCATGTGAAAATGCCGCACTCTGAGAGATTCGTTGACTTTCCTGAAGTCGAGAATGGGCCGAAAAGACCCGCCTTTCGCGGCATCACAAAGTAAATGGAGTAACGATTGTAGCCGCATTCGGCGGGAGGCACAGGGATCACTGCTCCAAGGCGCAACAAGACTTGTAAGGTCTCCTCTACCGCCGCCCGTTTGACGGCAGTGCCACATTGGGACTCCAAAAACACGTCTCTCACTGGGGCACTGAATTCCAATCAGTAACCTTCTCTGATCAGGTCCAGAACCCACTGATCTGAGGTAATCTTGGTCCACTCCTCGAGAAAGAGGGAAAGAGGGAAGGTGTCCTCTATTAAATGGACTTGGAAAAATTCCGCATTTTTAGGTATAACTTGTCTGGAATGTTTTTACGTTTGGGGAGCGTGCCAGGTGCCCTTGACCTGGATTGGCCACTGTCGGTGACAGGATGCTGGGCTAGATGGACCTTTGGTCTTTCCCAGTATGGCACTACTTATGTACTTATGTACAGCTGGCAAGGAGGAGTGGACCGGCGTCCCATCATTGTGAAGGACGGCCCTGAACTCCTGGCCTTGTCCCGGCCGCTACGAACTGCTTGTCCGAGCGAAAGGAGTTCCTCTGCTGAAAACGGGGACGTTGAGAAACCCCAGCAGAGCGCCCCAGGCGATACCTTCGAGCTTGACGGAAGCGAGGTCTGGAAGAGGAGGGAACTGCATGACCCTTGGAAGAAGGCCGCGGCCTATCCTCGGGTAACCTCTGGGGTTTAGAATCCCCCAGGTCCTTGACAATCTTTTCCAGTTCCTCTCCAAATAACAGGTGATCCCGGAAGGGCAACTTTACCAACCTTTGCTTAGAGGCCATGTCAGCTGCCCAATGCCGTAACCATAAAAGGCGGCGAGCAGACACCGCCACAGTCGAAGCTCTAACCAGATCATACAGGGCGTTAGCCAGAAAAGACAGGGCCGACTCCATCCGCGGTGCAACCTCCACGAGGGACTCCGCATTATCCACGGGCTGCACCACGGCCTGTTGCAACCAAGAAAGGCAGGCCCGGGCCGCATAAGAACTGCAAACAGACGCCCTTAAGGCTAGGCCCGAAATTTCAAAGGACCGTTTCAGAGCGGATTCCAGCCGCCGGTCCTGAATATCCTTGAGGGCAACCCCTCCCTCCGCTGGGAGAGTGGTCTTTCTGGTCACCGTGGTGACTAAGGCATCCACTTTTGGCATACAAAACCTAGCCAAGTGCTCTTCACTCAGAGGGTACAGATGCCCCATAGCACTGGCCACTTTTAATGGCCCCTCAGGGTCAGCCCATTGAGCAGAAATAAGCTCTTGGATGGAGTCATGCAAAGGAAAGGCTTGAGCAGGCTTCTTGGTACTAGCCATCCTCGGGTTACCCGTGGGGGTCTCACCATTAACAGGATCATCAATAGAGAGGGCCTGTAAGACATCCGAGATCAGCGCTGGCAGCTCATCGCAGTGGAAAATCCTAACCGCAGAGAGATCATCCAGATCCAGTGGCAAAACTGCACCTTCCTCTGGCTCCTCCGACCATGAGGGCCAGCCAGAACCCTCAGAGTCCCCACAGCCCAACCACGGGGGTGGGGGGGAGAAAGCGGGGTGCCACTTTCTGACGGGGAATTAACCCATCTATGTTTAGCGTGCATCCAACGCTCAGGGGAAGCCACCTCATCCCTCAGGCCCGGGCCATCCTCAAGCAGAGGGAAACCAGGTGGCAACGCAGTGTCAGACACCTGTGGCAGAGCTCTCTTCAGCATAAAGGCTTTATGTAGCAAAAGCACAAATTCCGGGGAGAAATACTCGCCCTGACCTCCCGTCTCTGAATTAGGAGCGACGGGGAAATGAGCTCCTCTGGAAGGTTCAGCCCGAGGCGGTCCCCTGCCCTCAGACTCCTCCGCAACCACGTGGGTCAAGACATGCGGCGCTTCCAAGATGGCACCCACTGCCAGCTCCAATGAGCAGGAAGAATCATCGCTCGCCATGCTCGCGCTGGCTCTACCGTCCGAACAGCACGATTTACAGAGCCCCGCTGCCGATTTGCGCTTGCCACAACGGGAACAAATTTTCACACGCAATTTTGAGGGTCATATATAGAATCCGGGGGGAAATGTGTATATGCAAACATAAAAGGATACGCTCCTGATATGAAATATATTTTAATAAGCCAAGCAGTTCCAATTATTCTTGACACCAGGTAGCTCTTAATTGTAACTTTATAGTAGGTGCTTGGCTGGTACGTGAAGGGGCTCATTTTCAAAAGAAAAAAACGTGCAAAAATGGCACGAGGGACAGATGCACATGTTTCACATATGAAAACATTTAAACCATATAATCAAACAAAAAATATATATTTGTCCAATATTCACTCAGAGAAAAGCATCTTGAGAGTGGACATTCAGGGGTGAGTTGGGGGTGTGAGATGGGCAGTGGTCACATGATGTGCATTTTTTTTTTTTTTTTTGCAATAATGGATAGCAAAACAATTTCCTTGTGCCAAAAAGAAAAACATTGTGAATTAGACCTGATTTAAAAGTGACTAACTCAAGACCAAACTTGTCTTTGGAACCATTTGTGATTTTGCTGAGTTGGAGAGTGGAGAGGTGGAATTGTTGGTTTATGAAAAAAGTGGAGAGTTGCTAAGTGGTCTGTTACTTATGTTTGTTTGTCCCTGTCTGAACCTTTTGACCCTCACATTTCCTGCCTTGCCTCCTCTGTCTCACTTCCTCAAGTCCTTGCCCACACCTGCCAATCCCCCAGCTACACCCATCCCTTGCTCTGTATCTCGTCTCCTTCGCCACCAAACCTTCACTGTCCTCAAACTCCCAAACCTCCAATTCAAGTCCCCTACCTGCTTGTCTTCTGTCTCTCATTGTTCCTCTGTTTGTCCACTCTCAGTTTGTCACTGTACTTTGTGCTGCTGCTGTTTGTCTGAGTACTGTGTTCTGGTGCTGGGAGAGACTGTGCTGTGTGATGCTGCTGATTGTGTGAGAACTGTTTGCTGGAGCTGGAAGAGTGAGTGCTGGGTGCTAATGCTGGGTCTCACTGGGTGCAGTAGGTGGAGGAGTGCACAGTGATGTTACTGGGCTTAGTGGATTGTACCTGTGGTGGTGGGACACCATGCTGAACTTTACTGTGGCTGGAGCTTTGCTGGATGAGAGTTTGGAGGGGAGGCCCAAGAGGAGATACCCAATCCCAGAGTATTTAAGCCTAGGACCCACTTCATGAACCCCAATGATCAGACACATTACTAGGTACTTCTTTGATAGGGCTGCCATACAGCACCTCTGACCAGCTACAACCCCTCCTCCAGGCCAGGACACACAGGAATAATCCAGTGCCAGTCTATCTTAAGGTCATTTCCTCTTTCGCCTTTCTTGCCACTGGCACATTTCTGTCAGTGCTAGCAGTCAATGCAGGCCTCACCCAGCCCATCTACAACTGTCTTGTCCAGTTCCTCGATGCTTTCCTCACTACCACCCAGGCCCTCTAGAAAACATGACTCAGTTCTATGCCATGGACCACTTTCCCTCAGTCATTGGTGTCATTGCTGCAAAAAGCCTAAAACATGGGGAATCCATGCCTTCCTTGGGGCCAGAGCCTGATCGGCACACCAATGATCAAAAACCTTCCAGACTAGCACATAAATCAATGACGTGGAAGACTTTCAAAAATAAAGCAAGGTGGAAATCACCGCAGATGAAATACTGCGCTGAGCTAAGAGCCAGACCATAAGCCAGAAGGGATCAGGATCTATTTTCATGGGTCCCTGATGAAGACGACCACAGCCTCTGGGTAGAGGCAACAGCTCAGCCACCAGTAAGCGACTAGATCGGCATACCACAGCTGAAAGGGCCAATCCGAAGTCACCAGGACAAGATGAAGATGGTGCGCTATTCTGCGCCACATGCAGTCTATTAGAGGCCATGGAGGAAAAAAATACAGCCGCTCCACTACAAGCCACGGCTGAATCAAGGCATTTATCCCCTGCAAGGCTGCCTCCCTCTGGCAGCTGAAGTATCACTCTGTCTTGGCATTGGAGTGTGCAGCCATCAAGTTAAACACTGGTGGCTCCCAACAATCCTGCTTGAGCCGGTAGGCTTTCACCCCAGCCCCCACTCCCCACAATTCAACTGGAAGCGGCTGAAGAAATCTGACTGGACATTGCCGTTGCCCACTATGTGCATCACTGACAGGGTCTGTAGGAGCCTCTCTGCCCAGTGACAGAGACTGCAGCTTCCACCACCATTGTCTGGCTCCAGGTACTGCACTGTTTTTTTTTATATAAGCCACCACTGAACCACCTTTCCCCGAAGCAAAGGAAAGAACACCATCAAGGCCAGGCATACTGCCCACATCTCCAGGCAACTGATTGACCAACACAATTCCAGGGAGGACCAAGTCCCCTGGGTCACCTGGCTCAAGAAATTTACTCCCCCATCGAAGAAACTCACATTGGTGGTAACCACCACACACTGCAGGGTATCCAAGACTCCCGAAAGAGGTAACGCAGACAGTCCAACCATTCTAGAATGGCTCACACCCTGACAGAGAGGCACAAGTCCCTTGAAATTCTGTGAAAATGGAGTCCACATGGACAACAAGGCAAAGACTGGTGCTCTTGCCCAAGGCACCACTTCCAAGGTCACCACAACAGACACCAAGAGCTGCACGTAGTCCCAAACATTGGGAGTGGGTAACTCGCAGAGCACTACTTCTTAATCCTCTAGGAGGAAAAACAATCCCCCAAGCTGTGTCAAATTGAACTTCCAAACATTCCAGGACCTGGGTCAGGAGCAAGTAACTCTTCACATGATTCACAACCCAGCCCAGGCCCTGCAAGAAAGCAATGAATTCAACAGTGGCTCCCCTGGATTCCACCTCTAAGTAGACTGGATCAACCAACCATCCAGGTATGGATGCACCCAGATATCCTGGTGCCTCAAATGGGCTGCCACCACTACCATCACCTTAGAAAAGGAAAGGAGAGCCATAGCCAGCTAAAAAGGCAAGGCCCAAGCAAAAAAAAGCAGAAATACTGCTTATGATGCTCCACAATGGGAATGTGTAAATAGCTCTCCGTAAGGTCCAGGGACATCAAGAACTCACCTGTATGGACCGAGGCTATCACAGACCAGAGGGTTTCCATTTGAAAATGAACACATGTTCACTCCCTTCAGATCTAAGATGGATCAAAAGGAGCCACCTTTCTTTGGGACCAACAAAATAAATGGAATACTGACCCAGGCCTTGCTCTACCACTCCCAGGTCAAGCAAGTATTAAAAGATAGGAGTGATTATCCGCCGCTTTAGATCTGAGCCACAAAGGGATATACCATGAAGGTGTCCCACACAGTGTGGATGACCTCCAAAATCCACTGATCTAAGGTGATGTGGGCCCACTCGTGGCAGATGGGACACAACCTGCCCCCCCCTACATGCATCTCTGAGAGGCCCGGCGCACCCTCATTGGGCAGATCGAGCTGCTCCTGCCTCACCAGAGGTGCCTGAGTCACCAGCCCTTTAAAAGGAGCCTAACTTAAAAGGTAAACCCGAACCCGAGTCTAGCTCTAACCCTCGTCGTCTCTTCACCACCCTTAACTCCCTCCTCAAAGTGCCCTCCACTCCCACCCCCACCCCACCCCCCCCCACCCTCCACTATCTCCTCAATCACTGGCTGATTACTTCCGCGACAAGGTGCAGAAGATCAACCTCGAATTCACCACCAAACCATCTCCTCCTCTTCACCCTTTAACCCACCCCCTCAACCAACCAACCCAGGCCTCATTCTCCTCTTTTCCTGATATCACCGAAGAGGAAACCGCCCATCTTCTCTCCTCCTCAAAATGCACCACCTGTTCCTCTGACCCCATCCCCACCAACTTACTCAACACCATCTCTCCTACTGTCACCCCTCCCCCCCCATCTGTCATATCCTCAACCTCTCTCTCTCCACTGCAACTGTCCCTGACACCTTCAAGCATGCTGTAGTCACACCTCTCCTCAAAAAACCATCACTTGACCCTACCTGTCCCTCCAACTACCACCCAATTTCCCTCCTACCCTTCCTCTCCAAGATACTTGAATGCGCCGTTCATAGCCATTGCCTTGATTTTCTCTCCTCTCACGCCATCCTTGATCCGCTTCAATCCGGCTTTTGCCCCCTACACTCGACAGAAACGGCACTATCTAAAGTCTGCAATGACCTGTTCCTTGCCAAATCCAAAGGGCACTATTCCATCCTCATCCTCCTCGACCTATCCACCGCTTTTTTTTTTTTGTTACATTTGTACCCCGCGTTTTCCCACTCATGGCAGGCTCAATGCGGCTTACATATTGTATACAGGTACTTATTTGTACCTCAGGCAATGGAGGGTTAAGTGACTTGCCCAGAGTCACAAGGAGCTGCCTGTGCCTGAAGTGGGAATCAAACTCAGTTCCTCAGTTCCCCAGGACCAGAGTCCACCACCCTAACCACTAGGCCACTCCTCCACTCAATCACAATTTACTCCTTGCCACACTATCCTCATTTGGGTTCCAGGGCTCTGTCCTCTCCTGGTTCCCCTCTTATCTCTCCCACCGTACCTTCAGAGTACACTCTCATGGTTCTTCTTCCACCCCCATCCCGCTCTCTGTTGGCGTTCCTCAGGGATCTGTCCATGGTCCCCTTCTTTTTTCAATCTACACCTCTTCCCTGGGCTCCCTGATCTCATCTCATAGTTTCCAATATCATCTTTATGCCGACGACACCCAGCTTTATCTCTCCACACCAGACATCACTGCGGAAACCCAGGCCAAGGTATCGGCCTGCTTATCCGACATTGCCGCCTGGATGTCCAACCTCTACCTGAAACTAAACATGGCCAAGACCAAGCTTATTGTCTTCCCACCCAAACCCACTTCTCCTCTCCCTCCACTCCCTATCTCAGTTGATAACACCCTCATCCTCCCCGTCTCATCTGCCCGCAACCTTGGAGTCATCTTCGACTCCTCCCTCTCCTTCTCTGCGCATATCCAGCAGATAGTCAAGACCTGTCGCTTCTTCCTCTATAACATTAGCAAAATTCGCCCTTTCCTTTCTGAGCACACCACCCGAACTCTCATCCACTCTCTCATTACCTCTCGCCTTGACTACTGCAACCTACTCCTCACTGGCCTCCCACTTAGCCATCTATCCCCCCTTCAGTCCATTCAGAACTCTGCTGCACATCTTATCTTCCGCCTGGACCGATATACTCATATCACCCCTCTCCTCAAGTCACTTCACTGGCATCCGATTAGGCACCGCATACAGTTCAAGCTTCTCCTACTAACCTACAAATGCACTTGATCTGCAGCCCCTCCCTACCTCTCTACCCTCATCTCCCCCTACGTTCCTACCCGTAACCTCCGCTCTCAAGAAAAATCCCTCCTTTCAGTACCCTTCTCCACAACTGCCAACTCCAGGCTTCGCCCCTTCTGCCTTGCCTCACCCCATGTTTGGAATAAACTCCCTGAGCCCATTCGTCAGGCCCCCTCCCTGCCCATCTTCAAATCCTTGCTCAAAGCCCACCTCTTCAATGTCGCCTTCAGCACCTAACCACCATACCTCTATTCAGGAAATCTAGACTGCCCCAACTTGACATTTCATCCTTTAGATTGTAAGCTCCTTTGAGCTTGGACTGTCCTTCTTTATTAAATTGTACAACGTTGCGTAACCCTAGTAGCACTCTAGAAATGTTAAGTAGTAGTAGTAGTAGTAGTAGGGGACCCCAGCAGTGAGCAGATCTAAAGCAGCCTGCTCCCCTGGAGCACCACCCAGCAACCGAGAACCTCTAGAAGCCTTTGTTCCTTAGTTCAGGGAGACAGAAAGGCCACACCTCCACCACATCCTTCATCAACGTTTCAAAGTTCTCCCCAAATAGGACGCATCCCCTAAATGGCAGCTGGCTGAGGAGCTTCTTGGAAAAAGCATCCACTACTCAATGAAAAAGCCACAGCCAATGGCCCCCCACCACCAAGGCAGCCACTGACCACGAGAAAAGATGGATCAAATCATAAAGAACATCCGCCAATGTGGTCTCTCCAGATGAAAAACCTCCGGAGACTCCAGCAGCTGCCACCACCAGCGCAGCATGACCCTGACCACATAGCCAAAGCAGATAGCAACCTGAACACCAGACACCCCAAAACAAAAAGTGAGATGAAGCTGTTGCTCTGCCTGCTTCTCATGATGCACACAGACAGCTGAATCATCCTGAACAGGAACAGCCATCTTCTTGGTGACTGCCATGACCAGTGTGTCCACCTTGGGGTCCAATCAGTACCTCTCCATGCCCTCAGGGGCAAAGGTATACAGACGCTCCAAGTTCCTGGCCCCTTTGAGAGCCACATCAGGTGATTCCCATTCCACCCACATCATGCAAGTAAGGGCCTTGTATAGAGGAAAATGCTTTTGGGGACCCACAAGGCCCTCCAACAGGGGATCCCCCTCAGAGGGATCTGCAGTGTGAGTCTTGAGCATCTTCAGGGCTTCCAGGACCTCGTCAATGAGATGAGAAAACTCCTCCTGATGGAAAAGCCTAATCACATGGGAACGCTCCTCTTCCTTCTTCTTTGGAGGAGAATCCTTCTCAAACTCCAAGTCTGAAGGGGACTGGGTGTCCGAGAGACCCTCCACATCTTCAAGGGTCATCATAGAGTCACTCAGGGAGTCAGAAGCCCCCAGCTCCCCTGAGGTGCTTAGCTCCTGGAAAGGGGCACCAGCCTTTAACATCCAGGTTCCTAGGGGCTCCCTCCCACTTGCTGAGGAGCCAGCCTCTGCCTACAGGGCTTGTTTAACCAATTAGGTTAAACTGGAGTCAAAAAGAGTCTAGGGACCCCACCATCCCCACAGACAGACCCGGGGTGGGTGGCAGAGATATGCCCACCACTCCTCCAAGCCCCGATGGGGGCTACCAACTCTCCTGTTGCAATAAAGCAGCATGAAAAAAAATGCAGAGAATTCAAAATGAATGTGTCCCAACTCTTCAGTTCAGGAACAGCAGCAATCAACTCTGGATGCCCCCTGACCCCCTCCACTGGGGCCATTTCTGTCCTCAGAAATGCTCATCGCAGGAGGGGCAAACAGAGTCAGCAGCTGTACTAAGCTGCCAGCTCTTACATATTGCACAGTAACTGCCAGAAGGCATGTCCAGCCATGTGGCAGACATGTGCAAACCTGCTTCCCCGCACAGGCTAACTTCGGCCCGGGACTCCAGTGTCTCTGCCCTGCCTCTGCTCTTAGTGGGTGTGCTCTTTTTTTCTTTTCTTTTCTTTTTTATTAAAGGCAAAAGAGAATTTTTTTTTTTTTTACACTAACAAGAGGAATAAACTAGGTAGAAACCACCTGGAATTTTTTGTTGGCCCTTGGCCTGGGAACTGCATGGGAGCCCGGGGAAGAAATACCCAGAGTATACGGTCTATGAGGAGTAGGGGGATGGGGACCCGTGCCACTCCAGCAGGGCCCCCGCAGGGCCAAGCCACACACCTTGCCCAGTGGATGCTAAGAAGCGTGACTGGGAACATCGGAGCAGCGCACCACAGTTGACCAGGTCCGAACAGAGATAGTGGCTGGAAGCAGCTGTTAGGCTCATCCTCACTGTGTGGCCTCAGCCAGCAGAGCAGGGAGCTAGGCTACGGACCAGGAGCACATGCCTGAACAACCTATCATCTGCTAGAGGTAGAGAAAAATACTGGAGATTTCCACTGCGCACCAGAAGGTTATACCGGTGAGTTCGCTGGAAAAACCTCGCTTTCTCTCTACCTCTATCTGCTTGTAGGAGGGAATAACACCCTTATGTTCAGAACCGTGCAACCTAGATGACAAGGAAGTCAGGTTTTCTTCACGGTCTTAAGTTCTTGTCTAAAATTGCTCAGTTTAAGATATATCTCAACAAGCTGCATACTGTTGTGCAAATAGATGATAGTGGCAAACATGCAACTAATTTTAAGATTAACAGAACACTATAGCAAAGGTATCTTGAATTTCAGAAGGTTGGTACAACAGTAACAGTGGACAAGAGGAGGAGGCAAATCATTGCCAGCTAGTTCATTTTTCACAGTCTTTACCATATGCCCACTGGATCAACTCGTTTAAATGGAAAAAAAAACCTGACAAAAACTCAACATTGTACAGTTTTTCAGGAAGACAAATGTCTATTTATTATTCTACACTTCTACATGACTACAGCGCTTACATTGCAATTCTTCATAAAACTGACAAATGCTCTATTGTAAAATACTTACTACAAATGCATATTTTCAAGGGCACAAACTAACTTCTGGCAAATAATTGTGCTTTCAGTATTCCTACTGTGGCAGGGAGAAGTCCAAAAATGCCTCTAATTTATAAAGGCAATCTAGGCTGTCAGAACAAGACACAAGAGTACACAAATATTTAACACCTGCTCCACCTCTGCTCAAACTAAGCTCCCAGGAACACCAACGCAACAAACTGCACAAAAATGAATGAACTTTCTAAGTGCCTATTTTTTTACACACATGAAACAACACAATTTTATAAAAGTTGCATGTAAACCTGACTTTTCATGCAGAAAAAGCTTTGTTGTTTATTTACGAAAATAGCCCCAAGTGGGCAGTCAACCTTCCTAAAATCAATCAAAATTTAACTCCTGAAACCTTGGTTAGAAGAGCATGAAGAATGTTAAATGTATAAAAGTTAAAAGCTGACACATATGGCTGGATATTGGTCATACAACTCAGCATCATTTTCTTTTTTAACTTACCATATACATTTATCAATTATACATCAAGGCTTGCCTACACTTGAAACAGAAAAGATATTCCTTGCAGAAAAAAAACACAAATCTCTCTATATAAAAGGCAACACCAACGTTCTATGAAGCCTCCAGCCGGAAGTGTGAAGGGGGCGAGATATCCGGTTTCCCTATGAGTGTCTGCCCCGCCCTCTCTGTAACACACTCAGTGAAGGAAAACAGCAGAGCACGAAATCAAATCGCTGGCTCTGTAACAGTGAAGGACTCAGAGGGGGGAGGGGAGAGAGGCCAGAGGGCAGGGATACACACACTCCCACATGCACACAGAAGAAAACATTGCTAGCCCCCGTTTCATTTGCATCAGAAACGGGGCTTTTTTACTAGTGCATAGGTAAAAGTACTGATAGGCCTTCAATATTATATACTGAAAACCAAAATCACAGATAATAGAGACCAAGAAAAGAAATAAGGGGAACTTGGAACAAATCCCATCTACTATAATAAAAGGCACCTTCAACGTTCTGAAGCTGACTCCGTGGCTTCACTGAAGGGTTCGTAAGGATCGTTAGGTTCGTCACTCTGTAACCATCTCTCTCTGCCCCGCCCTCGTGCCTCTGATAGGTCTGCCGCCCTTGACATCATCACGTTTTGACGTCGAGGGCAGCGGACCTACTGTATCAGAGGGGCGAGGGCGGGGCCGAGAGAGATGGTTACAGAGCGATGAACCTGACAAAACTTACGAACCCTTCACTTCAATGAAGCCACGGAGTCAGCTTCACAACGTTGCAGGTGGGTGGCTGGAGGGGAGGGGAGGGAAAGACAAGGGGCAACTACCCTGGAACTGGGAGGGGGGGGCGGACCCTGGAACTTGGAGGGGGGCCAGGTGGAACCAGAAACTGGGATGGAGGGGGGGTGACCCTGAAACTGGAAGGGAGGGAGAGGGGGGGAACGGCCCTGGAACTGGGTGGGTGGGAGGTGGCCGGATGCTGGAACTTGGAGGGGGGGCCGACCCTGAAACTTGGAGGTGGGGCAGGCGGACCCTGAAACTGGGAGGGAGGGGGCCCCTGGCACACACTCTCATTCTCACACACACACACACTCTCTCGCACACAGTCTCACTCTCTCTGTCACACACACTCACACATTCACTCTCTCTGTATCACACACTCACTCTCACACACACTCTGTAAAACACACACACTCCGAGAAAAACCTTGCTAGCGCCCGTTTCATTTGTGTCAGAAACGGGCCTTTTTTCCTAGTCTACATATAAGAAACAAATTAAAAGGGCTGAAATCAGCACTAAATCTTTACTGTCAGACAATCATTCCTTTCCTAACCCAGATAAATATATAAGAGAGGACATGACAAAATGAACCAAGAGAGTCCTTGCATCCAAAAAATTCTGCAAATGAATAGGGTCAAGAAAAACTATTTTACCCTCAAACTTTATAGAACATTTATAAAGAAACTGAAGGAAAAAAGTACCTCCCAGCATAACTGCTGATACTTTTCAACTAAAAAGGCCTTATGTTTAAACTGTGTAGCTCTAAAGAAGTTAAGGAAAATCTTTATGTTTAAATCTGTTTTATTAATGGGAAAAGTAAATAACAGAGAAAATCTGCAAATAAACAGTATAGTATAAAATGCCATCAACACATTCGTGGAGCATGAAGTATTTCATTTTTTCTCCCGAACCCCCAACCCCCCCCCCCCCAGTCTCCCACCTCCCGCCCTTAATCCAATCTCCCCCCCAGCTCCCCTGCCCCAGATCCCCCATCCAACCCCTCCCTTCCCCTCCCCTCCCACAGCACAGGTAATCCAGTTTGAGATCATAATTATAACATTAACTCCAGTATGTTTAATTTAGGATTCTACTCCTCGCCAAAGGTTGCAGTGTGTCCCAAAAATTCACCCATGTCCTCTGAAACTTCAAACCCTCTCCAGAGGATAAATCCAAAAGTCCACACCTCTCCAACTTTAAGAGCTCAATCATTTGTATTCTCCAGGTTCGTACAGAAGGAGCCCTAGGAGGCATATTTTCAAAGCACTTAGCCTTCCAAAGTTCCACAGAAACCTATGGAACTTTGGAAGGCTAAGTGCTTTGAAAATATGCTTGCTAGTGTCAGTAAAATTGCTCTCTTTCCCATCAGTATAGCTCTCTGCAAAAAAGACAAGAAACCTGGAAGAGTCGGTTTAATGCATTTGTATTCCCCAAATAATAGCAAGGGGTGTCTCTGTATTGTACGACCCCAGTATCTCTTTATCTCACCCAAGATTTGGGCCCATAGCTGTAACACATGTGGACAAAACCAGAACATGTGACCAAGCGTAGCCTGGGCCTGGCTACATCACGGACAGGTATCTGAGCCACCAAAACCAGCTTAAACGCTCTTGCTGGTGAGATATATAGTCGTAGAGCAAATTTATATTGCATCTCCCAATATCGAGTGAAAATGGAAGATCTCTGAATGGAGGATATGAACTTGCTCAAAATTTCTCCAGTAACGTCTGACAGCAGGTCCGTAGCCCAGCGTTGTGCTCTATTGCAAAAGTCTATGTCCTCTGTTGAATCTTGCAAAGATCTGTGATGATATTTTAAAGGCACCATAGTCTGTGCCCCCAATGTCAGGTCTGTACTAATCATGTCTTGAACATCCTCGCTTAAATTGGGCCAGCCCAAGGCTATGATATAATGCTGCACTTGTAAGTAGGCAAAATGATCATTCTCCCTCAGCTTGAACTCCTGTTGTAGGTCTAGAAATGGCCGGATTTTACCCTCCTCGGTCACTAATTGATAGATGTACCTTATCCCAAGTTTCCTCCAGCGACTAAAGGTCACCGAAGAGGTACCCTCCGGAAAGTCTGGGTTACGGAACAATGGCAAAAAAGGTGTTGCTTTCCAATCAAAATGATGCCATTTGCAAAGCCATCTCCATGCTGCTCTCACTGAAACTACTAGAGAGTTCCTACCCAGCTCCCCATGTAGCCTCCTGCCAGGTGCATGAAGTACCCAACCCAAGTGTGCAGTGGGGGACATCGCCATCTCTACATGGGTTGCAGAAAAGTCCTGTCTCTCCGTCAGCCAATCTCTAATATGCCTCATGGCACATGCTATCGTTAATTGGCGTACATTAAGCAACCCCATCCCCACCTGCAGTTTCGGTTTCTGGATCACATGTATGGGGAGCCTAGGTTTTTTATGATTCCAAAGAAAATTCTGTATTAATTGGTTAAGTACCTGTTCCTCCCTCCGCAGCAAGTACAGCGGCAACATCTGAAACTTATCAAGCCACTTGGGAACTATCACCATGTTGACAATGCCTATCCGACCCATGAGAGAGAGTGGGCAGGAGCCTCAGAACTGTAGTAAACATCTCGTTGTATCTAGAAGTGGTCGCACATTTCTATCATACAGGGTCCCCAAATCAGTTGGAATAGTGACTCCCAGATAGCAAAGCTGGTGTTCTGCCCATTGTAATGGGAGTGGACCCCTCCAGCTACTTCTCACTGCAGCGTCCAAGGGCAGGGCCAATGACTTTGCCTCATTGAGCATATACCCCGACAGTTTGCCATAGATACTAATAACGCGTAAAAGACTCTCCAAGGAAGCCTGTGGATCACTCAACAGCACCAGGACATTATCATCGTATGCAAGTACTTTAAGTTCTTGCCTGTAAACCTGTATGCCTTTGATGTCCTGCAGCGTTCAAATCTCAGCTAAGAAGGGCTCTAAGGTCAACAAAAAGAGTAACGGGGAAAGGGGGCAACCCTGCTGCGTGCCTCTGCCTATGTCAAATCCTTTCGTTTGGACCCCATTCACTCGAACTGTAGCCCGTGGGTGTGTATACAACGTCTCTATTGCTTGAAGAGCCCATCCTTCAAGGCCTATGTTCTTTAGTGTTTCAAACATAAAAGACCAGTTCACCTGGTCAAATGCACGTTCTGCATCAAGACTCACAATCATGCGGTGGGCATCAGAGTTTACCCCGGGAAGCATAGCCATAATTAGTTTCTGGACATTTAGAACTGAGTGGCGACCCCGCACAAAGCCTGCCTGATCTTCCTGGAAGAGTGACGGCATCAAGGGTGCCAATCTGTCAGCCAGGACCTGGGACAACAATTTGGCCTCAACATTAATTAGGGAGATTGGCCTGTATGAACTGGGCTGCAAAGGATCTCTACCCTTTTTTGGGATCAAGCTTATTGTCGCCAAATTAGCATGCTGTGGGAAATGGCCAGTATCTACTACAGTGTTAAAATGTTTTATTTATTTTTATTTGTAGCATTTGTACCCCACATTTTCCCACCAATTTGCAGGCTCAATGTGGCTTACATTTGCCGTAGTGGCGATTGCCATTTCCGGTCTACAGAGTTGCACATGGTTTTACATTCAGTTCGTACATATATGGTATAAGAATACATTGCAATCTTGCGTAGGTGTCAACATTATATTGCTGCTCGGTTATCGACACTAGGGTAGAAAGTGATAGTGTTTGGCAGTGAGGTTAGTCAGCATTGTGTGGTTACATAGTAATCGATTTTAGATTAGAAGTGGAATTGTTTGTTTATTAAAAGCATTGAGGTTATTCGATTGAGCGATTAAGGTCAATTCAGTCTTATTCTTCAGTCTTATTAGGGCCCCTCAGTTAGGGGCCCTAATATCTGTATCTTCAGCATCTTGTAAAACTCTCCTGACAGACCGTCGGGTCCAGGTGTGCACTGATAGCCTTTTGCAGTTCTTTTGCGTCCACCGGACTATTAAGAAAGGCCAAACGGTCTGCAGGGATCTTCCCCAATCCCCTTGCCTGTAAACATCTCTTCATCTCTTCCCTGGAGCCTTCCACCTCTGGACCCTTTTCATACAGAGTGGCGTAATGGTCCCTAAATGTGAGTGCAATCTCTTCCAAATTGGTTGTTATCCCACCTGCAGGCTTCCGTATAGCTGAAATGAAATATGATTTCCGGGCCCCTTTCACTAACCTAGCCATCATCCCTCCCACTTTATCCCCAAACTTGTGAAGTTTATATTTTCCATATAATAGGGATCTTGTTATCCGTTCAAGCAATAAACTATTTAACGCTACCCTAGTGGACACCAGAATCTCATATTTTGCCTGGGTTGGGTCTCTAGTATAGTTCCTCTTTACCACTCTCAATTTCTTCTCTAGGTCCATTATCCCCTGCAAGATCTGTCGATTGCGCTTACTAACATAGGCAATTATTTCGCCTCTAAGCACCACCTTAGCAGCCGACCAAAACAATACAGGGTCCTCGCAATGGGCCTGATTATGATCCAAATACTCCTCTCATTTCTTTTATAAAAAACTCTCAAAATCTTTTGAGGTGTACAGATAAGCTGGAAACCGCCATCCCGGCCTCTGCTGGAAGTATATCATGGACTCTATATCCACCCAAACAAGTGAGTGGTCCAAAATCTCTTCAGGGCCAATTTGGGCGTTAGCTATTCTAGGGAAGAGATCTTGGGTTGTAAGTATATAGTCTATTCTGGACTGCGTATGATGTGCCCTGGAGGTATGAGTATAATCCCTCTCCTCCCCATGTAGTAATCTCCATGTGTCCACGAGACCCAACTCCTGGCAAAAAGTTCCCAGTAGCGGGGTAGTTGGCTCCTGTCTTAACGGACGAGTGCCAGATCTATCTAGTTCCTCGTCTAGTACTTGATTCAGGTCACCCGCTAAAATCAAGGGGAGCGTCATGTGCCCCTGGTAACGTGCTAAAAGTTGAGCATAGAAAGCATGCGCAGAGGTGTTCAGGCTGTAGACGGACGCTAAGTGAAGTTCCTGCCCCTGTAAATTAAGTCTGATCCCCACCAACCTCCCATCTCCATCTTTGAACATCATTTGTGCCTGGCACAGTAAAGCTTTATGGATTAAAATGACCACCACCCCCCCTCTCCGACCTGTTGCAGGGGAACAGAACACCTCCCCCACCCAATGGCGCTTTAATTTCTCGTGTTCTTCCTGGGAAAGCCTGGTCTCTTGGAGGCAGGCTATCCCCACCCCATGACGCTTTAGGGCTGCCAGAATTTTAGTTCTCTTAATGGGGGAGGTGATACCCCCAACGTTCCATGAGATTAAGCACACTTTACCTAATACCACACTAGATCCCAAATTGTTTAAACTACACAGTAGATCTGTCTTCTATCTCCCCAGGGCACCCAGCCTTACCCCGAGGGAGCAAGTTCCCCACTGCACACCACAACACTGACCGTTCCTCCTTCTTATCTAAGGTATTCTCATATCAGATGATCCAGAAATTACAGTAATTACCTAGCTCAGTATCTTCAGCTTGTGCTCCTACCCACCCTACAACCCCCTCTTCCCCCCTCTCCCTCTCTCTCCCCCTCTGCCCCCTCCCCCCCTCCCTCTTGTATCCTCCCTTCCCAACCCCTTAAACCCTCACAAAAACTGCCCATTGATTATGGGTCCCAGGGGTTTTCCTAGTCTCCCTGTCCCCGACTCTTAAGTAAAATACCAAACCAGTACACTAACCCTGCATCTCTGACAACAATGCATAGTGTTGCAGTCTTAATCAAGTACACTCCGTTTGTAAGTTAAACCAGTCAGTCATTACCAGCAGCATCTCGTTCCTTTAACTCCAATTGCTGCACATACTTCTTCACTTCCTCAGGAGTTCCCAAAACGTTCTATTGTCCATGCTCTTTAACTTTTAATACCACTGGGTACGCTAACATGAACTGAGCATTTAGGTCGTGCAACCGTTTGCAGTGTGGGGTGAACAGCTTCCTTTTTTCTTGTAACGCTGCAGAGTAGTCTTGAAATATAAGGATTTGGTGCCCATCAAACTTAGTTTTGTTTCTTTTCTGCCGGTAGCCCCTTAAGATATCCTCTTTATGGATGTAATTGTGGACCTTTAGAATCACAGTTCTGGCCTGCGTCGGCCATCTTGCTGTCGACCCACGCGGTGAGCCCTCTCCAGGCATAAGGCCCCGCGTGGTCAGACAATGCGAATTCCTGTGACAACCATTTCTCGAGCACCGACGGCAGTACTGAGGCTCCCACTGACTCCGGTAAGCCTATAATCCTTAGATTTGCCCAACGAGACCTGTTCTCGAGTTCATCTAGCTTTTCTGTTAAAGATTCCGTTTTGGCTCCAAGCGCTTTCAGCTGCTGTGAGGTGGGGGTTAACGTCTCCTCCATCACTGCAACCCACTGCTCCAACTCTCCGGTCCTCCTCACCGTGTCTGTGAGAAGCTCTTCTAGTGTCGCTAATTGTGCGAAGACTTTATCCAGCTTCGGTCCGATCACTGCTCCCACAGTATGCGCCAGTTGTTGTAATTGTTCGGCAGAGAACATCGCGGGGTCAGATTGCGGCGAGCTTTCCTCTGCTCCGCCGGCCATCTTTGGCTTCTCCTTGTCTTTTTTTTTTTGCTTTTTGGAGCCATGGTTTTTGTCGGAGCGTTTAGAAATTTCTCCATGCGACTCTCCTCCGCAGCTCCGGTACTTCTGCGATCTTTCTCCGTGATTTGCAGGGTTTATGAGAGATAAAATCGAGTCGGGGTCCAGGAGAGCACGGAACCACGTCTGCCTTGCCCTAAAGCATCACGTGACCCCCCCTAAGGAAAGTCTTTAAATTTTAACCTAAAAATACAAACTAACAAACTACTGTGGTTGGGTTTAAAGCAAATGTTCTAGCAGGGCAGTTTTAGAGGAGACAATGGAACCAGACAACTCAAGAAAAGCTGAGAGATCAAGGCTTTCAAGCAACAAGCCTTCCCATCCTCTTTAGTCCATACAGTAGGATGTAGTATGAGGTGGCATAGAATCGCTATGCATTTGTAAGATCATCAACCAGTGGCCATAAGTGGATATGACTAAGAAGTTCATGAACTGCAAATTCAATCACAACTAGTTATGCATGGTTTCTAATTTCTGACAGACCAAAATTTTATACTTAAACAAAGCCACGACCCAACTGCAATTCTCCCATATTTGTTCCAAAGTCAACAATCTTCCTTCTTGTTTCCCCAAACACTTTCCCTGTTCCTGTACCTGGAGTGAATTGGGATCCTCAATAAGTTTATCAAAATGAGACAGCAAAGATTGTTCCAGATCTCCAAGGGCATCCAAAGTTATCCATGCCCCCCTCCCTTGGGTCAGCTTTCATTTTCCTTTCCTTGAGAACAGTCATACCCTTCAGATCAGAAGATGTTACCGATTCACTAAGCACCTCAGACTGATTAACTACACCACTCTTCAATGACCATCCTAGGGATGACTCCAGCATTGCCCAAGATGCCCCCATCCCTGGGTTCTATAGCAGCTCCAGCATTTGCAGTGATCCCATGATTCTGGGTCTGGAGGAAGTCTCAAAATTCTCAGCATGACATCCTCAATGCTAAGAGTGGACCCTCCTATGCCAAGCTCAGCAATCCAAGAAACAATGCTAAAAGTAGGCACAATGAGGCTTCTGAAGGTCTGCTAAACAAAGGCACGGGATGATGCATTTTCAGTTGGGTAGGTGCATAGGCGCCCGGTATAGGAGGCTTGGGGAGGCTAAGCCTCCCCAGCCAAAGCGACGGTGATGTGCTGGAGCAGGCTCGCACCAAGCTGGCTCTCCTCCCTCCCCCCTTCCCTCCAGATCCGGTCACCAACCTGACTCGTCGAATTCTTCGAGGCAGGCTGTGACAGTCTTGCCTGCCCGCTCCGCTGCCAGCTGCTGACTCCCTCCGCTGGCGCTGCCAGCGTTTGCACTTTAAAAATGGCCGCCGAGACTTCCAGAGGCCTTGCGAGACTTCTGTAAGTCTCGGCGGCCATTTTGATGCGCGAACACCGGCAGCGGGGGAGAGTCAGCGCTCGCAGCGGGCAGGCAAAACTGCCTGCCCCGAAGAATTCGAATACTCAGGATCCGGAGGGAGGGAGGAGAATTATCGGAACAACTTGGGAGGGGGTGGCAGGGGAGAGAAGGGAGTCGCTGGGCATGGGTGGATGGAGGGGAGAGAACCAAGGGTCACGCTGGGTATAGGTGCATGCAGGGCAGGGGAGAGGAGGGTCACTGCTGGACATGGGTGGATGGAGGGCAGGGGAGAGCAGGGTCACGCTGGGTATAGGTGCATGCAGGGCAGGGGAGAGGAGGGTCACTTCTGGACATGGGTGGATGGACGGCAGGGGAGAGGAGGGTCACTGGACATGGGTGCATGCAGGGCAGGGGAGAGGAGGGTCACCGGGCATGGGTGCATGCAGGGCAGGGGAGAGGAGGGTCACTACTGGACATGGGTGGATGGAGGACAGGGGAGAGGAGGGTCACTGCTGGACATGGGTGCATGCAGGGCAGGGGGAGAGAAAGGGAGAGAGAAGAAATGCTGGACATGGATGGAGGGGAGGGAAAGTGAGGAAGAAGATGAGATGAGGGAAAAGGAAGAGAGGAGAAAAACTGCACATGGATGAAGAAACTAGGCAGAAGCTGAGGACCAAAAATGAAGAGGAAAGGAAAGAAATAAATGGAAAGGAAGCCCTGGAAACGGAGTTAAGAGGACAGATAGCAGCAGAATCGGATACTGGGCCAGCATGAATAGAAAAACAAAGTCACCAGACAACAAAGGTAGAAAAGATAATTTTATTTTCATGATAGTGTTTGGAATATGTCCACTTTGAGAATCAGGTGCTCAACATTAAATGTTTATATTTATTTACTTATTTATGGCATTTTATCCCACATTAAACATGAATTAGGATGTTTTGTGGCTCTACATGAGAATTGTGATATGATCCCTTGTTTCATATTGTTGACAGTCTGCATTTTCCGTATGGGTGGTATATTGGTGTATTAGGTCTGCCCAGTGTAATATTTATGGTACAGTAAGGTTATGAGTGTGTTTTTGCACAAAGTTGTGCATAGTGTTTTGCAGTTGAGTGATTGTGGATAGTATGTGCTTTGAGCAACCACTTTATTCTTTGACATATGATACATAGCTAATATCTAAATTTAATAAAAGGTATTAATTGTGACTTTTATTTTTATTTATTTTTTCTGTGTGTTATCAGACATTTATGGATTTAAGCTCCACCCCTGGCCCCACCCCTAACCCCGCCCCCTTTAGCCTCCACAAACAGTTGGGCCACCGACCGCCTATGGGTAGGTGTGAACCTTCCCCTTGCAATTCACCATGCTTCCCCTGTAAAAGCTTTCCCAGCAAAACCAAAACAGCATAAGTATGAAGCTCACCAGGCTTCTGCTGCCCTTGGCATCATCTTGGTTCCCTCTCAGCTCCCTTTTCACTGCAATTATAATGAGGGCCAGTGAAAGGGTATAAGGCACCCCAGATGAACCTTTGACCTTACATTTCCCTTCTCTCAATTATCTTTAGGCCACTGCCTCCTTTATCAAGATTTTGATAAATACATTCAAGAATTATGTTTCCTCAAACATCAACCCTCCTAGAATGATCATCCAAAATCTAAATGTAATAACCCATAACTGGAAATTTACATTGAATATTAAACTTTGTGCATACATACATAATGAGGGCAACTTTCAAAAACCAATTACAAGGGTAAATTGCTATCCACACCAGGCTTGTTCAAAATTGGCCACCTGCTTTACAGGTACATAAATACTTAAGTACATAAGTATTGTCATACCGGGAAAGACCAAAGGTCCATCGAGCCCAACATCCTGTTTCCAACAGTGGCCAATTCAGGTCACAAATACCTGGCAAGATCCCCAAAAAGTACAAAACATTCTATACTGCTTATCCCAGAAATAGTGGATTTTCCCCAAGTGCAGTTAATAATGGTCTATGGACTTTTCCTTTAGGAAGTCATCCAAACATTTTTTAAACTCCGCTAAGCTAACCGCCTTTACCACATTCTCTGGCAACAAATTCCAGAGTTTAATTACACGTTGAGTGAAGAAACTTTTCTCTGATTCGTTTTAAATTTACTACATGGTAGCTTCATCGAATGCCCCCTAGTCCTAGTATTTTTGGAAAGAGTAAACAGACTCTTCAAATCTACCTGTTCAACTCCACTCATTACTTTATAGACCTCTATCATATCTCCCCTCAGCCGCCTTTTCTCCAAGCTGAAGAGCCCTAACTGCTTTAGCCTTTCCTCATAGAGAGGTCATCCCATCCCCTTTATCATTTTTGTCGCCCTTCTCTGTACCTTTCCTAATTCCACTATATCTTTTTTGAGATGCGGCGACCAGAATTGAACACAATATTCGAGGTGCGGTCGCACCATGGAGCGATACAAAGGCATTATAACATCCTCATTTTTGTTTTCAATTCCTTTCCTAATAATACCTAACATTCTATTTGCTTTCTTAGCCGCAGGAGCACACTGAGCTGAAGGTTTCAACGTACCATCAATGACGACACCCAGATCCCTTTCTTGGTCTGTGACTCCTAATGTGGAACCTTGCATGACGTAGCTATAATTCGGGTTCCTCTTTCCCATAAGCATCACTTTGCACTTCCTCACATTAAACGTCATCTGCCATTTAGACGCCCAGTCTCCCTGTCTCGTAAGGTCCTCTTGTAATTTTTCACAATCCTCCCGTGATTTAACTTTGAATAACTTTGTGTCATCAGCAAATTTAATTACCTCACTAGTTACTCCCATCTCTAGGTCATTTATAAATATGTTAAAAAGCAGCGGTCCCAGCACAGACCCATGGGGAACCCCACTAACTACCCTTCTCCATTAAGAATACTGACCATTTAACCCTACTCTCTGTTTTCTATCTTTTAACCAGTTTTTAATCCACAATAGAACACTACCTCCTATCCCATGACTCTCCAATTTCCTCTGTAGTTTTTCATTAGGTACTTTGTCAAACGCCTTCTGAAAATCCAGATACACAATATCAACTGGCTAACCTTTATCCACATATTTGTTCACCCCTTCAAAGAAATGTAGTAGATTGGTGAGACAAGATTTCCCTTCACTAAATCCATGTCGACTTTGTCTCATTAATCCATGCTTTTGAATATGCTCTGTAATTTTGTTCTTAATAATAGTCTCTACCATTTTGCCCGGCACCGACATCAGACTCAATGGTCTATAATTTCCCGGATCTCCTCTGGAACCTTTTTAAAAAATCGGCGTTACATTGACCACCCTCAATTTTAAGTATAAATTACATATTACTAACAATAGCTCTGCAAGTTCATTTTTCAGTTCTATCAGTACTCTGGGTAAAATAAATATCGTGATGATCCTTTGAGTTTGTGTGGCTGCTGGAACCTATTGTTTTGCTTTAACTGTGGTGCTCTTTACTGCCACCTAGGCAACTGCCTAGATTACCTAATGGTTACGCAGGCCCTGATTACAATCACAAGATTTTTTTGGTATTACGATTTTGGGAAACAAAGTATGTTTCTTATTTACAAATAAAGGAGCCGATGTCCTAACCTAAAGGGTTTCTTTTTTTACTATTTTATGTTCCTGAGATAAATGCGAAGTACACAAGACCCATAACATAGGAAACAAATGCTCTGGTTTACTAAGCAGCACTAGCGGCTGTCCATAAGCTAGTGAGTGTCGGCACTAGTGCATGGACAGCCGCTAGCGCTGCTTCGTAAACTGACCCCGAAGTATCAAACCTGTCTCCCAAGTACTACTTTGTCAACGTTCCTTTGTGACAATATGGTAGTTATGATTATTACTACTACTACTATTTAGCATTTCTATAGCGCTACAAGGCGTACGCAGCGCTGCACAAACATAGAAGAAAGACAGTCCCTGCTCAAAGAGCTTACAATCTAATAGATTATCATCACATATATGTCCAAATCAAGTCTCAATGTTGTCTACCTGCAGCATGCTAGCTGTGTCCTTCCCATTGTAAATCTGTTTTTGCATCACATGCACAAGAAACATTTTTTGTCTCTGAGAATTAAAAAATATATGTAACTGTTCTTCTTGAGTATTTCCGTGGTATAACAAACAAGCCAGGAAAAAATTGGACAACACCCTGAGGGAAAACCAACTGTAAACCTAAGACATAAAAGCTACATTCTAAACAGTTGCCATTTATTTCACAGCCTATAAAAACAACTCAACTAAAATAGAAAAAAAATGTTTAAAAATGCTGTATGTACCATGGAGGTAACACTAGACTACAGAAGAGAGAAAACAGCTGCCACTAGTGCAGTACAGACAGCATAATTCATTAGAGGCTTCCTCTAGACCAGTGATGGCGAACCTATGGCACACGTGCCAGAGAGGGCACTCAGAGCCCTCTCCTTTGGCACGCGCGCCGTCGGTTGTCCGCTCCGCCCACTCTCCCTCCCTCTTCCAACGATCGAAGCACCAGGCTGCCCGCCCTCCCTCCCTCTTCCAACCAACGAGGCACCAGGCCACCCACCCTCCCTCCCTCTTCCAACCAACAAAAAGCCACCAGGCCGCCCTCCATCCCTCTTCCAACAAAGGAAAAGCCACCAGGCCGCCCACCCGCCCTCCCTCCCAGCACCTCTCAGCACCAGCGCTCGCCCTCCTCCTCTGAAATTGAAAAGGCGTCGGCAGCTGCAGCGAAACGCGTGGTCTTTGCTCGGCACGCCTTCGGTCTTTGCTTGTATCTGTCAAGCTCTGGTCCCAGACACAAGCGAAGACCGAAGGCGCACCGAGCGAAGACCACGCGTTTCACTGCAGCTGCCGACGCCTTCTCAATTTCAGAGGAGGAGGGCAAGCGCTGGTGCTGACAGGTGCTGGGAGGGAGGGCGGGTGGGCGGCCTGGTGGCTTTTCGTTGGTTGGAAGAGGGAGGAAGGGAGGGAGGCCTGGTCATGTTATTTTTTTCTCCTATACTAGTATAATATTTTCAATGATGTCTGTTTATATGTGCCATGGCTGGTGTAAGGGGTGTGGCTATCATAGGGGTGGAGTCATATGTGGTGACCCTGCCCATAATGAGTACCGGCACTTTGCGATAAATAATTCGATTTTGGGTTGCTGTTTGGGCACTCGGTCTCTGAAAGTTTCGCCATCACTGCTCTAGACCTTCTGGCCAAAGAGTACATGTGTTCTCCAAGCATGCCATCTGGGCTTGTGCTTCCTATTAGGAAGGGCAATTTGGGGTACAGAAACTACACATAAGAAAGACCATTAGACAAAGTAGTACAAAGTATTTAAATATTATAGAACAAAAAAAGACAACATTTCATTAAAAGTTATTAAGGGAAATTTTATAAATTGGAACCACAGTCTAAGTGCCCTAATGTCAAGTGCTTAGTGCCAATTCTATGATGGCATCTTGCTGCCAAGGTTTCATTAAAGAATTCTAGCATTTGGTTGTCATTGGCATACCCAACTCTATGTGTGCCCTCTTACACCATGTCAATGGCAAGCATAAATCAGCATACTTAGGTGCACCAAGTATTACAGGTAGACACATAGCTTAGAGAATACTATAAACTAACAGGGAGGCACGCCTATTCAGTGGCCACATGTACGTCACCCTTTTCAGTTGGGCACTACCTTATAGAATAGTGATTAGTGTGCATAGGCACCTAACTTTCAATTTAAAGGCACCTTTGACTCACACAGAATTTCCCCCATTGTCATTTTCAGCAAATATACTACACTACAGAATAGTGCCACAGAATTTTAACAGGTTATCCCCACCAGTGCCTTCTTAGAACGTAAAAGTCAATTCACTGCTGTTTTTGTGCTGAAGCACTGTATGCTTCATTTCTATCCTTTTCCCTTTAGGGATCCACTGCATATATCCTACTCAATCATGGATCACCAGATTATAGGTGATACTTTTTTTATTATATTAACAATGTATCTTTTTTTTATGAATTATCAATTTTACATTCATGTAATAACATAAACATATAGGAATCATGAAATATTATTCACTTAATCTATCTTAAGAAAAAAACATATCAATTATTTGTTCAAAATATAGATCCAAGAACTAAGTAAATTTATATAGAATATCTATTAAAGAAAACAGAAGGGCAATCCTCAATAAGTGCAGCCGATACATAGTGTTCCAATCAGACAATCTTATTCTACTCCTTAGTCAAAATAAATTCTAGTAATTTACTAGGTTCAAAAAATATATAATTTGCGGAATTTAAGGAGACTACACATCTACAGGGATACATAAGAAGAAAAGTTCCACCTATATTAAGCAATCTTAATTTTAATTGTAAAAATTCCTTCCTTCCTTTTTGCGTATCCCTCAATAAGTCCGGGAACATTTGAATTCTTGATCCTAGAAAATTATCTTTGATGTGGCTGAAATATAATTTGAATATATTATTGCAGTCCAATTCGAGAGCAAACGTCACCATCATGGTGGTCCTTTCTGTTACTATTTCCAGTGACATTTCAAGAAATACAGTTAGGTTCAGATTAGGTGAAACAGGATTCTCCACATTTCGTATACCAGAGATATACTGAATCCTAGTAATAGGCGGAATATTCTCAAGACGAATATGCAAAACTTCCATAAGATATCTCTTAAACATTTCCAATGCAGATATTAATGGAGATTTAGGAAAGTTTAAGAGTCTTAAATTATTTCTCATAATCTGATTTTCAACGTATTCAATCTTCCAAATTTGAAAATTTTTATCTTTAGACACACTGGAAGAAAAGTTTTTAAAAGTTTGTATATCATTTCAAGTACCTTTATTTTGGTGGCATGAGTCTCGAGATTGGCTGAAAAACTTTCTTGAGTTTGCCTGATTTCGGCCACCTCTCCTCGAGTAGAGTTAGAAATCTGCTAAAGAGTAGAATTCAGATCCTGTATTGCATCCCAGAGAGTGTCTAGGGTTACTACAGCCAGTCTCTGATATCCACCGGAAACTCCAGGGAGACTCTCCTGCGATTGAGAGGAGAGTGAATGTACATCCTGTCCTCGTAATTGTGATGTTCCCACAGGGAAGGAAGTTTCTACGGGGCCTCCTCCTGCAGCAGCTGGGGCTCTTCCACTTTCGGGTACACCAGTCCACTGCTCCTCCGAGGCAGCTACTACATCTCCGGGTCTCGGGGGGGGGGGGCGGCTGTAAATGAGGGAGGACTCAATGTAATTCCCTCGATACTATGCTCCCGTTGTTCTATTAGGTTTATCGAAGCACTCTTCGAGGGCCCAGGCGCTCGCGTCACCATCTCATCTAGGGTCGCCTGTCGCATGGTGGAGGACTCAGAACAGCTCGTGGAGGTGAGCACGTTGATTTTTGCTTTCCTTTTCCCATAATCGGCTTAGGGGAAAGTCCACGTTCAAGGAGTCCAACTAGTGATCAGGAACTGCTTTAGCGCACGTCCGCTTCAAACGCCATCTTGGATCTCCCTCCATTAACAATGTATATTTGACAAGTTTTTGAGAATTACCATATCACCATCAGGTCAGTGAAGAAACACTGCAGTTATACTAGGTTTAAACATCAAAAATTCATCTAGGTTTTAGGTTGTCTGCATACGTTAGTATAGGTCAGTGAAATGGCTGGGTGGACCAAGACTGGTGTAGAATAGGGGTTTCTAAAGCAGGAGTGTGAGGCCACTAGTGGTACAGGAACCAAGGAGCTGGACTACAGAGCCAGGCATGGTGTAGGAACTAAGGAACAGCAGGAAGGTCAGCCAAACTGAAGTTTCAATGAATGTACCCCAAGAGTCTGTTGTACCTGCACAAGTCTCTCTCTCTACTGCTGTTCTTATATACTGCTTCCACAACCAGAACACACCCAATGATGGGACACTGGGATCTTCTAAAAGTGTGTCTTATTCCCTGCAAACCAGAAACTAAGTAAACCCTTGGTCAGCTTTGGACCTCCAGTGGCTTTAAGGCAGTTTCCCAGCCTCCAGGGTTTCCAGCTCAAATGCTACTGGCCTTGACAATTAAACAGATATTTATCTTTAATGGTAACCACATTAAACATGCCTCAGAGAAAAGTCAACTGGTCAGACAGAAACTCTCTGGCAAAAGCCCTTAGCAGTCACTGCTGAAGACTGTCCACTGAAACTTTGTTACCACTGTTATCAAAGCCATAAGCACCTTCAAACTTTACTGTTCCTCCCTGCCTCCAGGTCCTCTGCTTTCCACTACTATCTATTTCATGATAGCTTTGAACATATATGCTGAGAACACTGAATTATATGGCAACTCCAACTTCTGACTATTCATCTCTTCTTGTACTCCTTTGCTGAACTTGGAAAGACACATAAGAATGTCCAACCTTGCAATCCATTTGAGCCCATTCTTTCTCTGTAATCTTCTTTACCAAGGGATGAACAAAGCAGCTAGGATCTAGAATGTTCCCCATGACAGAACATACTTTCTTGTCCTTTTCAGGACCAGCAATATGCATCTGGTTAACTTTACCTCTCTATTTTGTGCCTAATGAGATCGTTCAATGGCCTCCTCCTCTTTTAATTGGCAACAGAGATTAATTTACAGAAAATCTTTCTCTGGAATGAATCTCAGATTACCAGGACACAAGAAAAAAGGTAATAAGAGGATACACCCCTTTTATGTATCATTGTATTTTATTTCGTTTTATTTGAATTTAGTTCACCACTTTTCAGTAGTAGTTCAAGGTGAGTTCCGTTCAGGTACACTAGGAGAAGCATTTTCGATATGACATCTAAGTCTGACTTTGGATGTTTTGGTCAAAATGTCCAAAATCCGAAAAGCAAATACAGACATTTTCAAAACAGCAAAACATTTATCTTTTTTTTTTTTTTAATTTCAAAAACGGCCACTTGCTAGAAGCTTTTGTGCTCTGTGCGTTTATCTTTTTGCTCCATTTTTGAAAAAAAAAAAGTGAAAAAAAAAACACAAAATTAAGTCATCAGGATGTAGGAGGAGCCAGCATTTTTAGTAGCCTGGGCACACAGACATCCCAGCAGGGCAGTGGGGTACTCTAGGGGGCACTGCAGTGGACTTCACCTAACAGCTCTCAGGTACACATCTCACCATTGCTCCCTTGTATAGTGAGCCCTTCAAAACCCACCCAAAACCTACTGTACACCACTACAATAGCCCTTATGGAGATTTTTTAGTGGGTTCTGGAAGGCTCATACTTTCCACCACAAGTGTACCAGTTAGAGTGGATTATCAGTTAGAGTGGATTATTGGCTTGGGTCCCCATCTCCACAGTGCAATACACTGACCACTAGGTTACTCCAGGGACCTGCTTGCTGCTCTAATAGGGCTGACTATAACATCTGAGGCTGTCATAGAGGCTGGTGTACTGTTTCTATCACATTTTTTTGGGTTGGGAGGGGGTCAGTGACCATTGGGGGAGTAAGTGGGGGGGGGGGGGGGGGTCATTCCTATATTCCTCCAGTGGTTATTCAGTCATCCAGGGCACTTTCTTGTGGCTAAGTTGTTATCAAAACAGGTCCAGACCAAAACGTCTTAGTTTTAGTCCTGGGCCTTTTCATTTTGTTGCATTGTGGCTGAAAAACGACCATGTCTTAGGAACACCCAAATCCCATCCTTTACACACGCCCTTGAGATTTGGATGCACTGCAGATGAACAGCATAGAAAAACGTCTGGAAAATGGGTCTCAAAAAAAAAAGAATTGGGATGTTTTGGCAAGAAAAACGCTCAAATGCTGCTTTATGCCACTTTTTAAATGTTTTTCTCTTTCAAAAATTAGCCCCTAGGTATCTCCCTGTCCCAGACACAAGTGAGAGCTAAGTAACTTGCCCAAGATCACATAGGGCATATCATTGGAATTTTAATCTTAGCTTCCCTGGTTCTTAGTCCACTGGTCTAATCACTGATGGGCAGATGATCGAAAGTCCTGCATTGTTCTAAACAGCGCTCTAAAAACAGTGCTGGAACAGCGCGGGGCTTCACCGTCCTAATGATCAGAGATAATAGTATGCTCAGGCACAATCCTCCTGCACTTGTTTCACAGGTCTAGGCTGTCAAAAAACAGACCTGTCAAACACAGGGGCTGGAGGTCCACGGGACCACCAGACCCCAAGTACCCCCAGCCCGAGCCAAGTGACTCGGGAGCTGGAGGTCCGGCTGACCATCAGTCCCTCTGACCCCCCCCCCCAACACGTTTGGGGGGCTGGAGATCCGGTGGGATTCCAGCCTCCCTAACCCCCCTAGCATCCCCTCGAATAGAGCCCTGGTGGCCCAGTGGGCCATGAGTCAAACACCCCCGGTCCCCCCAACCCAAGTTCCTCCTCTTCCATCTGTATCGCCTCAAAAATGGTGGCGCCCTGGGATGCGCTGGGCGGGGCTTCACAATATATAAGGGATGCACTGGGTAGGACTAGGCGCCGCTATTTTTGAGGCAGCGTTGATGGAAGAGGAGGTAGGAGGTAAGGTAGGAGGTAAGGAAGGGCTGCTAGACCACCAGGTCGGGAGGACTGACTCATGGCCCACTGAGCCACCAGGGTTGCATGTGAGGTGATGCCAGGGGGGGTTAGGGGGGCTGGAGACCCACAGGATCTCCAGCCCCCCGAACCTGTGTTGGGGGGGCTGGGGGGACTGGAGGTCCGGTGGAGGTCCACCGGACCTCCAGCCCCAGTGTCGCTGGGGGGGGAGGGCTGTTGCACTGGGGGGGAATGGGGGGGGGGCCTGCTAGCATGCAAATGCATACTGGACAGGGCTCACCATTCCTCACCAATGATCTGCAAACCCTAACACCAGCTCCAAGCTGGCTTAGGGTTTGCTGCGGACAGCGCGTCAATGTTTGGCACGCTGCTTGCCGATCATTGGGGAGGAATAGGTTTAGCATGCATTTGTATGCAACTTGCATTAAGAGCCCTGTTCACATGCATTTTTACGGTAGTTGTGTTCAGAGTTCGCAAGCGTGTTGTTTCACGTGCTCGGGGGCTCTGATCATGGGGTGGTAGCAAACACAGGTGCTAGTATGGCACTAACAGCCTCTAGCGCCTGCATTTGCTTCTTATCATCGGCCCATAAGCAACTCCCCAAACCTGTTCATATTTTCCCACATCCTGCAGCAATCTCTACCTACCCAGTTTATGGGAAAATTAGGTTCTTAACTTGGTAATTTTCTTTCCTTTAGTCATAGCAGATGAATCCATTACGAGTGGGCTGTGTCCATCAACCAGAAGGGGGAGATAAAGAGCACTGAAAAACCATAGTGCCTCTTGGCCAGCTAGCGCCATCTGCCTCTTCAGTATTTGAAGCTTCCAAAGCAGTGTTACACCGTAAAGCATAATAACATGAACTTTCATCACAGCGAATGAACGTCCCAAAACTGGAGCTATAAGTCAAAGGAGGGAATAGACTCATCCTCCTGGAGGGAATGAACTCATCCTCCTGTAACTGAACAGAAATCCTGAAGACTGATTCCAACTTCTCCCAATGAGGGAACATATCTACAGGAAACACTGAACATAAAAGTAACATGAATCGCATAATGAACCACTGAAGGAGGGCTCATGGATTCATCTGCTATGACTAAAGGAAAGAAAATTACCAAGTTATGAACCTAATTTTCCCTTCCTTGTCATCAAGCAGATGAATCCATTACGAGTGGGATGTATCAAAGCAATCCCTAGGTAGGGTGGGAACAAGCCACACCATGCGCCAGCACTTGTGCTCCAAAATGCGCGTCCCTCCTGGCAGCCACATCCAGCCTGTAATGTCGGGCAAACAAGAGCTTAGAATCCCAAGTAGCTGCACTACATATCTCTTGAAGAGAGAATGCTCCAGTTTCAGCCCAAGAAGAGGAAATCGCTCTTGTGGAATGAGCCTTAAAGGCTTCAGGCGGAGGCCGGCCAGATAGCAGATATGATGAAAAGATAGCTTCTTTATGCCAACGGGCTATAGTCGCCTTAGACGCTGGAGACCCTCTGCGCGGACCTAACAAAAGAACAAAAAGATGGTCAGAGGTCCTGAAGGCATTTGACATGCGCAGATATTGCAACAGAGCCCTTCGCACATCCAGAAGGTGCAACTGCCCATAGGCTTTTGGAAACTCCTCTTTAGAAAAGGAGGGCAGGAAAATAGGCTGGTTTAGGTGAAACGCTGAAACCACCTTAGGTATGAAGGAAGGCACCGTACGTACCATTACTCCGGACTCTGAGAATTGCAGAAATGGGTCTAGACAGGACAGCGCCTGGAGCTCAGATACCGGTCTCGCCGATGTCACAGCCACCAAAAAGACCGTCTTTAAGGTCACATCCTTCTCCGAAGCTCTCCTAAGCAGCCCGAAGGGTGAACACTGAAGGGCCTTTAAAACTAACCCCAGGTTCCAGGCCGGACACGGAGCCCGCACGGGAGGATGGAGCCGAAGCACCCCTCTAAGAAACCGTGTCACATCTGGGCAAACAGCCAGAGAGAGGCCAGCGACCTTCCCTCGAAAACATGCTAAGGCTGCCACTTGAACATGCAGGGCATTATAGGCCAAGCCTTTTTGTAAACCATCCTGCAAAAAGTCAAGTATCGGCAAGACAGAAGCCACATGATTGTGATCGCTTTAGAAGCACACCAAGCCTCAAATTGGCACCAAATCCTGGCATAAGCCACGGAAGTGGAATGCTTGCAGGCCTGTAGGAGAGTGCAAATGACTTTACTGGAATATCCCTTGTCTCTCAATTGCGCCCTCTCAATAGCCATGCCGTAAGACCAAAGCAGCAGGCGTCCTCCATGGTCACCGGGCCCTGTGACAACAGGTTCGGTACCAGAGGTAATGGCAGGGGATCCTCCACCAGCATCCGCCGGAGGTCCGCATACCACAGCCTCCTGGGCCAATCCGGGGCAATGAGAACCACCTCTCCTTGGTGGAGCCGAATCCGCAGGAGTACTCGCCCTATCAAGGGCCACGGAGGGAACACATACAGGAAGCCCTGAGGCCAGGGTTGAGCCAAGGCATCCAACCCTGCTGAGCGAGGATCTCTCCGTCTGCTGTAGAAGCACGGGACTTTGGCATTTGTGCTTGACGCCATAAGATCCATTACAAGCTTTCCCCATTTGGCACATATCTGCAGGAATACTTCATCTGCAAGTTCCCATTCCGCTGGGTCGATTTGATTCCTGCTCAGATAATCGGCTTGCACGTTGCTCTGACCTGCAATATGAGCTGCTGACAGAAACTGCAGATGAAGCTCGGCCCAGTGGCAAGCTTGCGTGGCTAGTGCTATGCACTGAGTGCCTCCTTGGCGATTTATGTAGGCCACTGCTGTCGTGTTGTCCGACAGAACTCTGACAGCCAATCCTTCCAGGGTCAATTGAAAGGTCAGAAGCGCCTGGAAAAGCGCTTTCAACTCCAAGCGATTGATGGACCACTCCAACTCCTTGGGTGTCCAAAGACCCTGGGCATGCCTTCCCTGGCAATGTGCACCTCAGCCCTTCAGGCTGGCATCTGTTACCACCAGGCACCAATTGGGGAGCGCCAGCGGCATTCCTCGCCGCAGCATGCTGTCTGAGAGCCACCACTCCATACTAAGCCGGGCCGCAGGGAGCCACGTGAGTCTGCATTGATAATCCTGAGATACTGGAGACCACCGTTGAAGCAGGGAGCACTGTAGAGGTCTCAGGTGTGCTCTTGCCCAAGGCACTACTTCCAAAGTGGCCGTCATCGACCCCAACAGCTGGACTATGTCCCAAGCTCGCGGGCGAGGCATACTCAGGAGCAGACGGACCTGGTTGTGAAGCTTGCACCGCCTTTGCTCGGGTAGGAAGACCATCCCCGAGGCTATGTCGAACCAGACCCCCAAATATTCTAGAGATTGAGAGGGGGGTCAGGTGACTTTTGGCTATATTGACGACCCAGCCCAGAGATTGCAGTACTGAGACCACTCGGCTGTAATCTGATGACTCTCTTCTGATGAGCCAGTCGTCTAGGTACGGGTGAACCCGGATACCCTCTCACCTGAGAAAAGCAGCTACTACTACCACCATTACCTTCGAAAAGGTTCGGGGAGCTGTGGCGAGGCCAAAAGGCAAGGCCCAAAACTGGAAATGTTTTCCCATCACCGCAAAACGCAGAAACCTCTGGTGCGGGGGCCAAATTGGTATGTGCAAGTAAGCTTCTTTCAGGTCCAGAGACGTGAGAAACTTTCCTGGCTGTACCGCCGCTATGACGGAGAGCAGGGTTTCCATGTGAAAATGCCACACGTTCAGAGACTTGTTGACTTGTTTTAAGTGTAGGATAGGCCGAAAAGACCCTCCTTTTCGCAGCACCACAAAGCCAGAGCCGCATTCGGCAGGAGGCACAGGGGAAACCGCCCCAATGTGAATCAAGCCTTGCAAGGTCTCCTCTACCACCACCCGTTTGGCGGCAGAACCGCATCGGGACTCCACAAACACATCTCTTATCGGGGCATTGAATTCTATTCTGTAGCCTTCTCTGATCAGGTCCAAGACCCACTGATTTGAGGTAATCTTGGCCCACTCCTCGAGAAAGAGGGAAAGTCGTCCTCCTACCACAGGAATCGAGGAGGGGACCGGCGCACCATCATTGAGAGGGTCGCCCATGAATTCCAGGTCTTGAGCCTGCTGCTGCAGAACGTTTGTCCAAGTGAAAGGAGTTCCTCTGCTGAAAACGGGCACGCGAAGTGAACCCAGCAGAACGCCCCGGGTGGTACCTTCTAGCTTCACGGAAGCGAAGTCTGTAAGAGGAGGGAACCGCCTGACCCTTGGAAGAAGGCCGCGGCCTATCCTCGGGTAAGCGCTGGGGGTTGGCATCCCCCAGGCCTTTCATAATTTTCTCCCAACTCCTCACCAAACAGGAGAAGGCCTTGAAAGGGCAACTTCACCAACCTTTGCTTAGAGGCCATGTCATCTACCCAATGCCGTAGCCACAGAAGACGGCGAGCCACCACCGCTACAGCCATCTGTTTAGCCGAAGCTCTGATCAGATCATAAAGGGCGTCAGCAAAAAATGACAAGGCCGACTCCATCCGCGGTGCCACCTCCGTAAGGGGCTCTGCTCCATCTCCGGGCTGTTCCACTGCCAGTTGTAACCAAACGAGGCAGGCTCAGGCAGCCTAGCAGCTGCATGCAGACGCCCATAAGGATAGGCCTGAAATTTCAAAGGACCGTTTCATAGCTGCCTCCAGGCGACAGTCCTGCATGTCCTTCAGGGCAACTCCTCCTTCCACTGGGAGGGTAATTTTCTTTGTCACAGCCGTGACTAGGGCATCCACTTTAGGCACTGCTAGGCGCGCCAAATGCTCCTCACTTAGAGGGTATAATTGCCCCATAGCCCAGGCGACTTTCAAAGGCCCCTCGGAGTCAGCCCATTGAGCTGTGATAAGCTCTTGGATGGAGTCATGCAAAGGAAAGGCTCGAGCAGGCTTCTTAGTACTTGCCATCCTCTGATTACCAGAGGAGGTCTCAGTATAGAAGACCCTGGGAGTACTGAGACCTCCTCCGGTAATCCGAGGATGGCAAGTACTAAGAAGCCTCTATAGAAGAGGACCTGCAAGGCATCAGTGATAAGCGCTGGCAGCTCATCACGGTGGAAAATCCTCACCGCAGAAGGATCATCTGGATCTGGTGGCAATTCTGCACCTTCCTCTGGCTCTCCAGACCACGAAGGCCTGCCAGACCCCTCAGAGTTCTCACATCCCGACCATGGGGGGAGGGGGGGGAAGGGGGTGTGCCACTCTCTGAAGGGGACTCCACCCTTCTGCGCTTGTCTTGCGGCCATCTGTCAGGGGAAAATGCGCCTGACGGTAATCCAATAAAACAAATTCAGGGGAAAATGGCTCACCCTGGCCTCCCAGTTCCAGTCTGGGGAAAACAGCTCTTTTATTAGCCTCTACACGAGGCGCCCCTCCACCTCAGCGGGGGTTGCGCCATGCTGTTCCAAAATGGCGCCCGCTGCCAGCTCCACGGAGCGGGAAGGAACATCGCTCGCCATGCTCGGGCCGGCTCTACCGTCTGAAAAGCACGCCTTACAGAGCCCAGCTGCAGATTTGCGCTTGCCACAAACGGAACAGCACTTTACTTTCTCAGCAGCCATCGCCGAAAGCGGCGGAAATTCAAAATGGCAGATTCGCGCCAAAATCGTCCCAAATGTGGGCCCTCCCCGGAGGAGCTACAAAATGCTCTTACCTCACCAGACCGAGTCTCCGAGCTCCGGTCACGCTGCACAATCAGAAGAAAACCTCTTTTCTGGGATCGCAGCGCCAAAGCGCGACGCGACTTTTTTTTTTTTTTTAAAGCTGTGAGGAAAATTTGAGGCAACAGCAAAAGAGGCAAATTTCCAACTCCAGAGGATCAGTAGCGTGGGAAAGGCAGAGAAAGGGCGAACCTATGTGCCTGCATCCACAGCGTGGGCAAAGACAGGGACAGGGCTTGCCTATTTGTCTACTTCCACATCGGGGTCGGGTAAGGCAGGGAAAGGGCTAACCTATTTGCCTTTAAAGTGGGCATCATCAGCCACAACACCCCTGCTACAACCGGCAAAAGCACAGGAGCCACCCCAGGCAGATTTTCTGAAGGAGCTTGAACAAACTGCAACTACCCTGCTGGGGAGATAGAGAATACTGAAGAGGCAGATGGAGCTAGCTGGCCATGAGGCACTATGGTTTTTCAGTGCTCTCTATCTCCCCCTGCTGGTTGATGGACACAACCCACTCGTAATGGATTCATCTGCTTGATGACAAGGAAACTTCCACTTCTAACAGCAAGGACTCAGTACTCTGTTCATATCCTTATACCCAGTAGGAATGGACCTCTCTGCAACCTGTTCATATGTCCATATCTTTAAGGGACAGACTGCTTATATCAGTACCTCTGGAAAGGATGGACTACCTCTAACCTGTTTCTTAAACCAGTTCATATCTTTAATCTAGCAGCAACACCTCTCTAACCTATCCCCCCCCCCCCCCCCACACACACACACACACTTCTTATAACGAACTATTTGTAAGCTGTTCAGATCCACATTAACTACAGCAAACGTTTTACATATTTTATATCTGCATTTTCTAAAACAGCCTTTCTAAAATGTTTCTGTAGCTTCAGATTCCCATAGGGGCCTCTCTATAACATCATCAAAATAGCATCTTGCCACTTACATTTTTAAAAGAGGGCATAAACATTTAAGAAAATGAATGTCAGAGAGCAGGTGGTGGAAAACCAGGGAACAGAAAAACTCTGCAAGTCATGAAACATACTGATTGCCTCTCCCCACTTCCTTTGAACACAATGGCAGCAATTCTGTTTTTTTTTCCATCTACAGATAAGCATGCTTGTACAACTAGCCAATTATGAATCTCAATCTGTGACAAATGAACTGTACAGTTCTAACTAATAAATAAAATAATGTTTAAAAAATCTCAGTCCTTGCCTAAATCTTCTGCAACGTGCTTGCCTGATCACAAAGACAGAAACAAAGCAATGGCGCAGGCAGTATGGAGAGCTGAAAAAAAGGAGATTCACATCTACAGCAGGAAAGCCTGCATCATGCTACACAAGACAACACTAATGAGTTCTGCATAGCAAACATCAAAGACTGCATAGAGTTGCTGCAGTGCCTGCTGCTGCCCTGCTAGAAACAATGGGAATTTGCAAGCAGGGATTTTATTTTAAACCACAAATTGTTGCAGGAATTGAGATAGGAATTTGTGATGCTTCAGGAGTCAGACAGCACACACCAGTATGAGAGAGAAATCTTCTTTATTTGCCAGCAAACAAAGCAGGACATCAGTTCTAGCTCTCTTCTCCTCTCTCTCAGCTCTCTGTGTCTTTGTCTCAGCTCTCTGTGTCTTTGTCTCAGCTGCTTCTCTTCTTATGCTGTCTTCTCCTTCTTCTGTCTGTTCCTTCTGTCCTTCTCTTTCTTCTGAGCTCCTTCTGACGTAAACTGCTTCTGCTCCCACTTAAATAGGGTCCTAAGCCCTCCTCCTAGCCTAGCCCCCTTTACTCCCAATTGGTTAAGAAACTGATTGGCTACCTTGCCTCAACCAATCATTACTTTTGAAATATCAGTTACATAGGTTCCAGACATCCTAAACTGACCTCTGACCTGGGGCCCCTCAAGCCAGACATTTGGTCTCCAGTCTCTTACATTCCTCATTATGATTGATGTCTCATCTATAGCTTAGACTGGATTCCCTTAGAGACCAAGAGGCCCCATCTAACATTGGTTATTCTCATATCCCTAGTCTGGTTCATACTAACTGCTAACTAAACTCTGGCATTCATTAAAGAGGTCAAAAGTCAGTCTTACTTAATAGCATACATATCAGGCTATTGCTTCCAAGACCATTTCTGCATTTTACCTATAATTAATCAAGGAGAAGAGAGCTGACTAATTCTGACCTTTTTCACCTTCAGCTTATACATTGAACCAGCCAGAACTATGGCTAAGTCAAACCACATGTTGATCTCCTCAACTGCAGTCTTAAACAGCAGACAAAGGATCATTTTAAAAGTAACACAGAGTTGAACAAACATCCTACATAGAAATTACAGAGAATAAAACATATTCTAAAATAAGCATTCTTATAAGACATATCCTAAATATAAACAGAACTTCTAAATACTAATCTATTGCCTCTCTCTAAATAGTATTTTCTATCTTGTAAACTACAATATATCTAGCTCATTCCTTTGTTCAGTCATAATAGTTTACAGCTGTGCCAGCTAGCATTGGCAATTCACAAGGGACAGAGTTGCATTTCTCACTGACCTTTCCTAACCTTAGCTCGGCAGCTAGACATTGAAATAATATGAAACATCTGGCATACCTTCACTTCAGTTGCAAAGTAAAAAGCTGATTTTGAAATAGGAATTCAAACACCACTTTTAAACCCCAGATTTTAACAGTTAATATCACTTCTTATATATATAATTTCTTTGTCCACTGCCTCATTCCCCCCTTTGAGACTAAAATCAGCTTATGCAGAGATAAGTCTCACATCTCAAACTCTGGAGACTATAGTGATCCTAACTAGGAATAGACTTGTGAATTACCATTACCCTACTTGTTAAGGTCCGACGGCATACTGCCGAAGCACATGAGGCCAGGAAACAAAACAAAAACCCTGCTAAAACTAAGACTATTAGGGAAATGAACAAGGGACGTATCCAGGAGGTCAATGACCACCACCAGGAGGTAAGATCTAACCCTCCTCGGTAATCCTCCACATTAAGGCTAGCCAACTGTAGGACTTTATCCATGGCATGCCTAACTACATGCGTCCTATTTATGACAATAGTACAGCACTCTGAAGAATTTAACACTGTGCAGAGGCCACCCTGGGCTGCAAAGAGATAGTCAAGACCCATACGGTTATATCTAGAAACTATACTTAATTCATTAATTTGATCCTGCAATGCATTGACTACCACGTTCAGCTCATGAACTAAAACATGGAGTAGGGATTGAAGTCTCCGGGTAGCCATACCTAGTTCAGTAATACCCGCTACCGGGCCTCCAATTGGAATCCAGGCCGTGGCAGAAAGGGCTACAAGTCTCTTTTTAGTCAGAGGATAAGTAGAATTAATATACTGGAGGGCTAATTCAATCGCCTCATCCTCTGTGGCAACGGAGGAGGGTAAGGACAAAGCCTCTCGCTTAGAGCGGTGCGGGGATAGTGGCTTAAGAGGAATAACTTTAGGAAAATAATTCAAGGTTACCAATACACAAAAATCATATGTGGAGGGAAGAATCATGTGGAGGACATTATCACAGAGCCAGTAATGACCAAGGAGAGGGTGAGGAAAGTTCCCAATAAATGTTGGCTCAGGCTGGACAGGGTACTTAGGGTGCCCATAATGCGAGCCCCTATCCCAGGGGGAACGAAGACGAAATGGAGACTTTGCACACCATAGGCGCCAATCCCCAATTGTGACAGGCTGCTCATTTGTTAGTAACTCTTCATACCCCGGGGACTTATGAAAGTAGAAAATAAGCTTGGACACTATAGTCTTCTCAGTGGTACGCTTAGGAGCCAGATAATCACCTGGGTCATAATCTACAGGTATGGTAGCAGGGCACATAGGAGTACCTGGAGAAACTACCCACACAGATTCTCCTTTTTCTGGGAGAACATTAGTATAGTTACAGGGAATGGGAAGAACAGTTGAGATGCTTCTTGTTAAACAAAACACTCCAGAGGCTGGATAGGGAGACGTAAAAACTGGCCTTAGAGAAGATTCAGAGGGGGAAGTAGCATTATAAAAGGACCACCAAGTATAATCCTGGCTCCAAGGACCTGAACTCGAAAAGTAGGGAGGTATAAGAGCTGGGAGTTGCACAGGAACAGGAACAGCTGGGACATCTGTGGTATAAGGAGAAAATCGGGAACACACAATACAAGGGGAAGTAATCTTTGCTTGGCTAATTAGTTCCTGGACTGAGTGTAACCAAAGGTTGGAGCGAGTTGGGGTATTAGGAACAAGGAGGCAAGGAGTAGAAAACAACAAAAGCATCCAAACTACTAACATTTTCTTTCTTCTTAATCTAAAACAAATACAGCAAACTAATTAAGCAATAATATTTCAACAGTCTGTGCTAATCACAGATTACTCTCATATAATGTTCTCAGTCTTTGAGTTCTTATACCAGTTGGGATAGACCCTCAACTGACAAGGATCAAGCTTTCAAATTCCAAGAAAGCCAGAATCAGGCAAGAAAGAGTCTCAGTGTGAAGCCGAAGTTCAGCCGCTCCTGCAGTATGCAGTTGACCCTTCTTTTCAGCTAGTAGATTCTTTGGTTCGGGTCAAGCGCAACTTCAATGGCTCCGCTGGATCACTTTCTGCTCTCCACTGTCTAGGCTCCGTCTGATCCGTGCTGGGCTCAGTCTGATCAGCAGACTTAATTCGAGACCAATGGACCCATGGAGTTATCCCTGCGACCTTCACAGCTGCAGGGGTAGAAAGCAAAACAGTAAAAGGTCCTTTCCATCGGGGCCCCAAAGGCTGGAGCTTCCAGTCTTTCACCCAAACTCTATCCCCTGGCAGGAAGGAATGTACCTGAGCCTGGAAGGGGACAGGGTTTATTTCTCTCACATAAGACTGAAGCTCAGAAATTATCTTTCCCAAGAGGGCTACCTGCTCCTGCACCTGGGCAGACCCTAAAATCCCTATGTCTCCCTTAATTCCCTGTAAAATGGCTGGGGGCTTCCCATACACAATTTCAAAGGGAGAGAGGGCTGTTCCTTTAGTTGGGGTGCATCGGAGGCGGAAGAGGGCTAGTGGCAGTGCCTGTGGCCATTTCAGTTGGGTTTCCTGACAAATCTTTGCTAGGCTATTTTTCAAGGTTCTGTTTGCCCGCTCAACCTGCCCTGAACTCTGGGGACGATAGGCACAATGCAATTTCCAGGTAATGCGCAATGCGCGGGACAGGGCCTGAAGTGTAGCTTCAACAAAGGCGGGACCATTATCTGAACCTATGGCAAGGGGCAGTCCATACCTGGGGATGACATCCCTAAGGAGAGCTCGAGCTACTTCTGTGGCTTTCTCAGTGACTGTAGGATATGCTTCCACCCACCCAGAAAAGGTACAGACCATGACTAAGAGGTATCGGAACCTACCGCTCTTGGGCATTTCTGTGAAGTCTATAACTAGGGACTCAAAGGGTGTTAGTCCTCTAGACTGAACTCCTGGTGGAATACGGGGTCCCTGACGGGCATTATTCTGGGCACAGAGAGTACATCGGGCAGAGGCAGTGGCAACCAGACTATCCAATCCTTCCAGCACCACTACTCGACTGAGTAGACGGGCTAGTGCTGTTTTCCCTAAGTGTGATAGGTCATGAGCTTGAGACACTACAGGCCAAGCTAGGTGGCGTGGCACCAGAACTCTGGTATCAGGGAGATGTAACCAGCCATCAGGTCTCCTTACTGCACCTTCTTCTTGAGCCCATTTCTCTTCCACTTGGGTATACATAGGTGTCCATTCTTGCAATCGAATTTGGAACAGGGGAGTCACAGTAGTTGCTGGGGGTCCTCGAGCAGCTTCCTTGGCCACCCGATCAGCATGGCGGTTCCCTCGGGCCACTGGAGTATCTATTCTTTGGTGTCCCCTACAGTGAATGACAGCTACCTTCTTAGGGGCCCACACAGCCTCTAGCAGCTGAAGTATTTCGGGTCCATACTTAACAGGTTGGCCTGCAGCATTTATGAGTCCCTTTTCCTTATACAAAGCTCCATGAGCATGTAGGGTTGTGAAGGCATACTTGGAATCAGTATAAATGTTAGTCACCAGTCCTGCTGCTAGCTCCAGAGCTCGTATGAGGGCCACAAGTTCTGCTTTCTGAGCTGAAGTTCCTTGGGGCAGGGCTCTTGCTTCTATCACCTTGTCCTCTGTCACCACAGCATAGCCTGCCAGTCGCTTGGAGTTCTCCACATAACTGCTTCCATCTGTGAAATAAATTACATCTGGGTCCCTCCACGGAACATCTTTAAGATCTGGTCGACTGGAGTACACTTCATCCATAGTTTGGATACAGTCATGATCTGGTGGTCCCTCAGATGCTGGCAAAAGAGTGGCGGGATTAAATGTAGCCACTGTTTCCAGGTGTATCCGTGGATTCTCACACAAGCTAGCTTGGTACTTAACCATGCGGTTATTTGTAAACCAGTGGTTGCCCTTATACTCCATGAGGGTGAGAACTGCATGGGGGACTTTAACAACCAGTTCTTGCCCCAAGGTCAACTTATCAGCTTCCTGGACCAGTAAGGCTGTTGCTGCAATGGCCCTCATGCAGGCTGGCCATCCTTTAGCCACTCCATCCAGCTGTTTAGACAGGTATGCAACAGGCCTCTGCCAGGATCCCATCATCTGGGTCAGCACACCCAGAGCAACCCCCTGTCGCTCGTGGACATACAATGAGAAAGGTTTCTCCACATCAGGAAGGCCTAACGCAGGGGCTTGGAGTAGGGCTTTCTTTATGGCAATGAAGGATTGTTGAGCAGTAGGTCCCCATTCAAATGGTTCCTTTTCACCCCCCTTTGTGGCTTGGTAAAGGGGTTTCGCCATCAATGCAAAATTTGGAATCCAAATTCTGCAAAATCCGGCTGCTCCCAGAAATTCCCTAACTTCTCTTCTGGACTTGGGTTGGGGAATTGCAGCTACCGCTTGCTTCCTACTAGCATCCAGTCTCCTACTTCCCTGGGAAATACAGAAGCCCAAATACTTCACTTCTGACTGACAGAGTTGGGCCTTTGAGCGTGAGACCTTATAGCCTGCATCCAAGAGTAGCTCCAGCAATTCTCTAGTAGCCTCAAAACACTCTTCCTGGGTCACTGCTGCAATCAGGAGGTCATCTACATACTGGAGTAAAACTCGCCTGGAAGGCTCAGATTTAAAAGTCTTAAGGTCTTGCCCTAGGGCTGTCCCAAAAATAGTGGGGGAATTCTTGAACCCCTGTGGCAGGCGGGTCCATGTATACTGAAGCTTCCTTCCTGTTACTGGGTTTTCCCATTGAAAGGCAAAAAGCAATTGACTGGCTGGGGCCACCCGAATACAAAAGAAGGCATCTTTTAGATCTAGTGTTGTGAAATGGGTAGCCCCAGAAGGTATCAATCCTAGCAGGACATATGGATTAGGCACTACAGGGTGTAATGAGATAGTGGATTTATTGACCACTCGTAAGTCTTGGACTGGCCGGTAGTCCTCAGTCCCTGGCTTCTGAACTGGCAATAGTGGCGTATTCCATGGAGACTGGCAAGGACGAATAATTCCATGGGATAACAGACGATTCAAATGTGCTTGAATCCCTTCCAGAGCCTTTCTGGGAATTGGGTATTGACGAAGATGGATTGGCCGGGCACTTGGAAGTAAGTCTACATGTACAGGAGGAATATTTCGGGCCAACCCTGGGGGATTATCTTCTGCCCATACCCCACTGACCTGAAAGCTGTCTGCCAGGGGTAGGTCAACTTGGCCATGCGACTGATGCAGCCGCCATTCTTCTTCAAGAGGGCAGCAGAAACTCAATATACCCTTAGGGCTGGATGTTGGGGGCCGAAAGGAGACTGAAGTCTGGCCATCAGAGTCAAAAGAAATTTGGGCCCTAAGCTTGGACAGCAGGTCTCGACCTAACAAAGGGATTGGACAGTCTGGCATATACAAGAATTCATGAGTGACTATGTGTGAGCCTAATTGGCATCTACGGGTTGTCAGAAAGGGCCTCCGGTTCTGCACCCCCGTGGCTCCCACCACTCGGACAGTTTTTCCAGACACAGGCGCTAATCGCTCCGTCACAACAGAATGTTCAGCTCCTGTATCAATCATGAATGGAATTGAGCGGCTCCCTATAGTTAACTTGACCATAGGTTCCTGGGAGCCCAGTTTGTAGGAACCCGGTCTGTCCTATTCGTCCCATTCTGCCATCTCGGCTATCCCGATGATGTCAGATTCAGGAGGCTCATATCTTCCCTCTCGAACTCGGCCTCGGCTTCCTCGATCTCCTGGTCCCCTTCTCAGTCCCTGGCGCCTCTGGGGGCATTCATCTTTCCAGTGCCCTCTTTCCTTACAATAGGCACACTGGTCCCTCTCCAATCTTGGTCTGGGATTCTCCCCCCTTGGCCGGGATTGATTGAAGGAATCTCGGGCCCTGGCTGGTGGTCCGGGGTCCCACTTTGGCTTCCCATTAGCTAGAAGTCGACCTCGGTTAAGGGTGGAATTAGTAATGGCTGCCGCTAAAAGGTCGGCCTTCTTCTGCATCTTCCGGTCAGCCTCTCGGCGCACCTCCTGATCTCTATTAATGAAAACCTTGGTTGCGATCTCAATTAGCTGGGTGGTATTCATCCCTGCGAATCCCTCCTGACGCTGCAACTTCTTCCGGATATCTGGCATACTCTGGGCCACCAATGCGCTATTCACCATTCTCTGGTTTTCTTGGGCTTCAGGGTCAAATGGGGTGTATGTTCTGTAGGCTTCAATTAGTCGCTCTAGAAAGGCCCCAGGGGATTCAGTTGCCCCTTGGAGAATTTCAGAGACCTTTGCCAGATTAATGGGCCTCTTTATGCCTTTCCTCATACCTTCCAGTAAGTCCCGGCAATAGCCAGACAACAGTTCATAGTGCTGCCCATCATTTGGATCCCAAGCTGGAGCTGCGCGAGGAAACCGAGCTCTAACCCATCCCTCTGGATCCTGTGTCCCGTCGGGAACACGCTCTCGCGTGATGGCCTCAGCATTTTGCAAAATCTTCCTCCTCTCCTCAGTTGTGAAGAGGGTCAGGAGAAGTTGTTGACAATCAGTCCAGGTTGGGTTATGGGTGGCCATAATGCTAGTCACTAGGTCCACCACTGCCTGAGGCTTTTCAGTATAAGAGGGGTAATGCGTCTTCCAATTCAGGAGATCGGTGGTTGTGAAGGGTACATACTGGTAGGCCTGTGCCTGTATAACCTGACCCTGATTATTAGGATCCGGTCGAGTGGTAGTTACCTGACGAAGTGGCAGAACTCTCGAGGAAGTGGGGATGGAACCTGAGGTAGAGCTAGGAGCTACCCTCCTATCATGCTCAAAGGTGATTGCAGCAGGTCTAACCCATTCAGTGGAGGTGTGTTGAACCCCTGAGGGATGGGGAGGGGTACTCATAGACTGAGAGGTGGTCACAGGTGAGTCAGTCCATTGAAAGGGATGCTGGGCACTTAATGAGTGGGTAGGGGTACTAGAGGGAGAGGCTGGGCTGTCAGGAGTTGAGGAGTCAGGGAGTGGAGCCCAAAGTGGGTCTTCGGAGGTTAACAGGGGAGGATGTGGCACAGAAGGGTAGAGGCCAGGTGAAAAGTCCAACCTAGGGTGTGGCAGGTTTGGCACAGGAGGGGAAGAACTATCCGGAGAAGCCTGTGCTGGAGAGGCTTGGGCTGGGCGGCGTGGATCTCTAGGGGTGGCACGGAACCCCAACAATGGGCCATAAGGTGGTGGCTCAAGGTCTGAGGGGTCATCAGAGAGTATGGGTTTCTCAGACAGGGTAGGGGCGGAAGCCACCGATTGGGTGGTAAGCTTCCTGGGGCTCTTTCCCTCTTCTAGTTTAGATTTTCTAATCTTTCTTTGAACACGGCCTAACATAAATTTTACTGGGGATCCCATATAAGTTTTCAACCACGAGGGAGGGTCAGTCACAAGGCTGTCCCAGGAATCTATATAAGGGAGTTGTTCAGAATATTCTGATTCTCCTACTACTATGCTATAGACCTTCCGGATTACTTCAATATCTAAGCTGCCACTAGGGGGCCACCCCACTCCCATAGATGGCCACTCAACTTCACACAAGGTTCTTAAAGTACCTGAGCTTAAAGTCTGTCCATAGTCATTAATTAAAAAACCTTTTTTAAAATTTCTAAGCATACAATCTAGGGGGGTAACAATTTGTCTAGATGATGTCCCACCCATAATGCTTACAATTACAACACACAAAAGGGAGGGAGTTTTTGAGAGTGCAGTAAGGGGTCCGCACTCTCGAGACACTAGGTAGACAGACAACAATCGCTTCCTTCCGTTGCTGACCAATTGAACTCGCGTTAATTGGAAATGCAGCTATAAGAAGTCCGCACTCAGTTAATCATTCACGCATCACACATTCCATACAGAAAATCCCACCCAACAATTTCAGATTTCTCAAATACAGATAAGCTCAAGCGTTTCGCTTCTAGTCCCCGCGACTAGAAGGTACTAGGGCCTTTGCTGAGAATTGATCAGATTCTCCTTCCCTCCTTCTTGAGGGGCTGGTTTACAATTTCCTAGCTAGGATTACAATACAAAATACAGAATACATACCCGGCGAATGTTCTCCAGTCAGTTGGGTGCTGGGATTAATGCAGGATTCAGAATCCCACCGCTGCCACCAAGAATTGTTGCAGGAATTGAGATAGGAATTTGTGATGCTTCAGGAGTCAGACAGCACACACCAGTATGAGAGAGAAATCTTCTTTATTTGCCAGCAAACAAAGCAGGACATCAGTTCTAGCTCTCTTCTCCTCTCTCTCAGCTCTCTGTGTCTTTGTCTCAGCTCTCTGTGTCTTTGTCTCAGCTGCTTCTCTTCTTATGCTGTCTTCTCCTTCTTCTGTCTGTTCCTTCTGTCCTTCTCTTTCTTCTGAGCTCCTTCTGACGTAAACTGCTTCTGCTCCCACTTAAATAGGGTCCTAAGCCCTCCTCCTAGCCTAGCCCCCTTTACTCCCAATTGGTTAAGAAACTGATTGGCTACCTTGCCTCAACCAATCATTACTTTTGAAATATCAGTTACATAGGTTCCAGACATCCTAAACTGACCTCTGACCTGGGGCCCCTCAAGCCAGACATTTGGTCTCCAGTCTCTTACATTCCTCATTATGATTGATGTCTCATCTATAGCTTAGACTGGATTCCCTTAGAGACCAAGAGGCCCCATCTAACATTGGTTATTCTCATATCCCTAGTCTGGTTCATACTAACTGCTAACTAAACTCTGGCATTCATTAAAGAGGTCAAAAGTCAGTCTTACTTAATAGCATACATATCAGGCTATTGCTTCCAAGACCATTTCTGCATTTTACCTATAATTAATCAAGGAGAAGAGAGCTGACTAATTCTGACCTTTTTCACCTTCAGCTTATACATTGAACCAGCCAGAACTATGGCTAAGTCAAACCACATGTTGATCTCCTCAACTGCAGTCTTAAACAGCAGACAAAGGATCATTTTAAAAGTAACACAGAGTTGAACAAACATCCTACATAGAAATTACAGAGAATAAAACATATTCTAAAATAAGCATTCTTATAAGACATATCCTAAATATAAACAGAACTTCTAAATACTAATCTATTGCCTCTCTCTAAATAGTATTTTCTATCTTGTAAACTACAATATATCTAGCTCATTCCTTTGTTCAGTCATAATAGTTTACAGCTGTGCCAGCTAGCATTGGCAATTCACAAGGGACAGAGTTGCATTTCTCACTGACCTTTCCTAACCTTAGCTCGGCAGCTAGACATTGAAATAATATGAAACATCTGGCATACCTTCACTTCAGTTGCAAAGTAAAAAGCTGATTTTGAAATAGGAATTCAAACACCACTTTTAAACCCCAGATTTTAACAGTTAATATCACTTCTTATATATATAATTTCTTTGTCCACTGCCTCAAAATCTCTACATCTAAGATCTGTAAAACTTCTCTAATTGATTTTCATTTCTTAAATGTCAAACACAACTAACACCTTCAGCACCTGAAAAACTTAAGCGAGGTAAGATCTATCATAGATCCTCCAAACAAAATATTTTTAAAAACTAGGTTTCTTACTAAAAATCTCACTAAAGATGCATCCGTATGTTTCTAATTCTTGTACTGACTTTGAAAGAAACTATGAAAGAACAAAGAAGTTAGTCAGAGCTTTTATCTGATGTTCAATACATTTATAAAAATTTACAATCTTGACAACTATATATCTGGAATAAATTTTGTAGGATTAGTCCATCAAATCTCACCCCTCTTATCTAAAGATTACCTCACTCTTACACAAAAATTCTTGCAGTATGTTTCACCTCAAATTTCTCCTGAGAATCTTGCCTTCAGCTGCATGACCAAAGGAAGGCCTCACACAACCTGCACTTTACTCTGAACAATTTGTAGTCTTCTGACCTCAGGTACATGACTGAAAAAATTCTGCATATTAAATAAGGGCATGCAACACTAAACTATTTCCAGTGCAAAGGACAGGCTCTTGTCTGCTTCTCAGTCATCTTTATTCTCACCCTACCTCTTCCTTCTTTTTATATTCTCTATGTCTAGCCTTCCTAAATCATCTCCTATCTAAAATTCTTGTTCCAGTCACCACTTGTTTCACATTCTCCTCCTGTCTCACGTTTCTTGTACCTTCATGTTCACTTTATTTTTTTTTCACTTTTTTTCTCAATCTAACTGAGCTCTTGTCACCACTTAACTGTTCTGCTCACCTTCTCACATCTGTCTCCAAATGTCACTAGGCTGCATACCCTGGAAGAAATTACCTGGAATAATTTGTATAGAGTATTGATTTATATCTGAAACTGAAGTTAGTGTTCCCACACGTCTTTTATATTAATTCAGTGTGCCAATTTACTGAAGTACCGTGCTTCAGACAAAGCAGATTATTCATTTATTATGATACAAACATACACAGCACCCTGCAGATTCCATCCCCTCAAAGAGAATTGAGTATGAATATACTATTTGTAAAACATCAGGTGAACTCTGGACTTTGACTACTACAGACATGTTTTCAAGACAACAACTTAGAATATTCCTGCAATTTAATTGCATAAATTAGTTTTATTTTATGTTTGGTTTAGCTATATTGCTTCTGTTAAAATAATTCTCATTTGCAGAGCTAGCACTCTGGCATTTTCCATTCTTGGTTTATGCTCAATCAAAAGAATACTATATTCAACACACATTCAAGAAAAGAAAAAAACTTTTTTAATTAAAGAAATACGTTTTCCATAATGCAGAATGTACCATACAAATGGAACTATTTGTTGGCTCTCTAGGCGTGCTGCAAGCTACTTTTTATGGAGGGAGTGGCCAAAAGACATCGAGATTATAGCACTTGAGCAAAGCCTCCAGATACAGGAAAGAGAAAAAAATGTATACAGTGGTGGAAATAAGTATTTGATCCCTTGCTGATTTTGTAAGTTTGCCCACTGACAAAGACATGAGCAGCCCATAATTGAAGGGTAGGTTATTGGTAACAGTGAGAGATAGCACATCACAAATTAAATCCGGAAAATCACATTGTGGAAAGTATATGAATTTATTTGCATTCTGCAGAGGGAAATAAGTATTTAATCCCTCTGGCAAACAAGACCTAATACTTGGTGGCAAAACCCTTGTTGGCAAGCACAGCGGTCAGACGTCTTCTGTAGTTGATGATGAGGTTTGCACACATGTCAGGAGGAATTTTGGTCCACTCCTCTTTGCAGATCATCTCTAAATCATTAAGAGTTCTGGGCTGTCGCTTGGCAACTCGCAGCTTCAGCTCCCTCCATAAGTTTTCAATGGGATTAAGGTCTGGTGACTGGCTAGGCCACTCCATGACCCTAATGTGCTTCTTCCTGAGCCACTCCTTTGTTGCCTTGGCTGTATGTTTTGGGTCATTGTCGTGCTGGAAGACCCAGCCACGACCCATTTTTAAGGCCCTGGCGGAGGGAAGGAGGTTGTCACTCAGAATTGTACGGTACATGGCCCCATCCATTCTCCCTTTGATGCGGTGAAGTAGTCCTGTGCCCTTAGCAGAGAAACACCCCCAAAACATAACATTTCCACCTCCATGCTTGACAGTGGGGACGGTGTTCTTTGGGTCATAGGCAGCATTTCTCTTCCTCCAAACACGGCGAGTTGAGTTCATGCCAAAGAGCTCAATTTTTGTCTCATCTGACCACAGCACCTTCTCCCAATCACTCTCGGCATCATCCAGGTGTTCACTGGCAAACTTCAGACGGGCCGTCACATGTGCCTTCCGGAGCAGGGGGACCTTGCGGGCACTGCAGGATTGCAATCCGTTATGTCGTAATGTGTTACCAATGGTTTTCGTGGTGACAGTGGTCCCAGCTGCCTTGAGATCATTGACAAGTTCCCCCCTTGTAGTTGTAGGCTGATTTCTAACCTTCCTCATGATCAAGGATACCCCACGAGGTGAGATTTTGCGTGGAGCCCCAGATCTTTGTCGATTGACAGTCATTTTGTACTTCTTCCATTTTCTTACTATGGCACCAACAGTTGTCTCCTTCTCGCCCAGCGCCTTACTGATGGTTTTGTAGCCCATTCCAGCCTTGTGCAGGTGTATGATCTTGTCCCTGACATCCTTAGACAGCTCCTTGCTCTTGGCCATTTTGTAGAGGTTAGAGTCTGACTGATTCACTGAGTCTGTGGACAGGTGTCTTTCATACAGGTGACCATTGCCGACAGCTGTCTGTCATGCAGGTAACGAGTTGATTTGGAGCATCTACCTGGTCTGTAGGGGCCAGATCTCTTACTGGTTGGTGGGGGATCAAATACTTATTTCCCTCTGCAGAATGCAAATAAATTCATATACTTTCCACAATGTGATTTTCCGGATTTAATTTGTGATGTGCTATCTCTCACTGTTACCAATAACCTACCCTTCAATTATGGGCTGCTCATGTCTTTGTCAGTGGGCAAACTTACAAAATCAGCAAGGGATCAAATACTTATTTGCACCACTGTACGTATGTTTTATTTCTAAGTACTAATAAAGGAACATTTTAACTTTACTAAATTTTTAAGGTGGGAAAGTTAAAGAGCTTTAGGTATTTAAGTAATTTGCCATTGGTATAGTAAAAATTGGTGACTGTGTGTCGGTCATGTCTAGATCAGTTAAGCACATTCTATGGAATAAGATATTAGATTTCTCTACCCTCAAGAAGAATTTCAACTCAAACAACTGTTTTGAGTAAGTTAATTTGAATGTCTTCTTTGTAAGAAAACTATAACCCATGAGATCAATGTAATATTTAAACTTTGAGGAGCATTTTCAAAACGACATCTAAATCAGACTTTGGACGTTTTGCTCAAAACGTCCAGAATCCAAATACAGCAATTTTCAAAGCAGCAAAACGTCTATCTTTTTTTTTTCTTTTTAACAAAAATGACCACTTGCTAGATGTTTTTGTGCTCTGTGCGTTTTTCTTCTAGCTCCATTTTTGAAAAGAAAAAACTATCCATGTGAAAAACGCACAAAATGAAGCCACTGGCATATAGGAACCGCCATCATTCTTAGTAGATTGGCCACACAGACATCATAACAGAGCAGTGGGACACCCTAGAGGGTACTGCAGTGGACTTCACCTAAAAGCTCCCAGGTACACCTCACCATTACTCCCTTATATTATATAATGAGCCTTCCAAAACCCATAAAAAACCTACTGTACCCAACTGCACACCACTATAATAGCCCTTGCAGTTGCAGGTGTCACTTATTCGTGGGTACAGTAGGCATTTAGTGGGTTTTGGAGTGCTCACTCTTTCCACCACAAGTGTACCAGTTAGAGTAGATTATGTGACTGGGTCCCCTTCTCCATATTACACTGTACCAACCACTAGGCTACTCCAGAGACCTGCTTGCTGCTCTAAGAGGACTGGTTATAACATCTGAAGCTGCCATAGAGGCTGGTATGTACTGTTTCCTTTAAACCTTTGGGGGGGTGGGAGGGGGTCAGTGACCACTGGAGAGTAAGGAAGGGATCATTCCTTTATTTCTCCAGTGGTCATCTGGTCATTTAGGGTACTTTTTTCTGGCTTAGTCATTATTACAACAGATCTAGCTCAAAACGTCTTAGTTTTTAGTCCTAAACGCTTTCATTTTGTTCCATTATGGCTGAAAAAACGTCCAGGTTTAGGAAACGCCCAAATCCCAGCCTCAACATGCCTCCGACATACCTCCTTGAGATTTGGACGCACTGCAGATAAACTGCACAGAAAATCATTTATTTTATTTATTTATTTATTTATTGCATTTGTATCCCACATTTTCCCACCTTTTTGCGGGCTCAAAGTGGCTTACAATAGATTATGAATGATGGAAATTACATTTTGTTACAGTTCGGTTATGGATTACATTGTGAAGAGTTATATGAGACAAATCAAAGTATCGTTAAGGAATATATCAATGGAAAAGAACATTGAAACATTGGAAGGAAAACAACGAGAAACTAGAGGGTCTGAGGACAATATATAGCATATAAAAGCGAATAACCTATGGTATACATTTTCTGTGATTAAAGGTATGAGTGTGGTGAGATTTCAGGATTGAGAATTCATAAGTGGATGTGTTGATGTATAACGGAGCAGTGATTGTGGATTTTATATGTTTTAGTTCTTTCCGTAGATTTTATCAAAAAGATGTGTTTTCAGTAATTTGCGGAAGTTGGTTTGTTCGTAAATCGTTTTCAGGTTGCGCGGAAGTGTGTTCCAGTACTGCATGCTCATGTAGGAAAAGGTTGACGCGTGTAGCGCCTTGTATTTCAGGCCCTTGCAGTTAGGGAAGTGTAGGTTGAGGAAGGTTCGTGATGATCTTTCGGCGTTTCTGGGTGGTAAGTCATTTAACTCAGACATGTAGGCTGGGGCTTCGCTGTGAATAATTTTGTGGACTAATGTGCATACTTTAAAAGTAATGCGTTCCTTAAGTGGGAGCCAGTGTAACTTCTCTCGTAGGGGTTTTGCGCTTTCATATTTTGGTTTTCCAAAGATGAGTCTGGCTGCTGTGTTCTGGGCTGTCTGAAGTTTCCTCAGGATTTGCTCTTTGCAGCCTGCGTACAGCGAGTTGCAATAATCCAGATGACTGAGTACGAGGGATTGCACTAGGCTGTGAAAAATGGATCTTGGGAAGAATGATCTTAATCTTTTCAGTTTCCACATGCAGTAGAACATCTTTTTGGTTGTGTTGTTTGCATGGGTTTCGAGTGTTAGGTGGCGATCGATAGTAACTCAAAGGATTTTTAATGTTTCTGAGATTGGGAGGTTTAGTTTTGGTGTATTTATAGCGGCAAATTCCTTCGTGTTGTATTGGGAAGTGAGTATCAGGCATTGAGTCTTTTCTGCATTCAGTTTCAGACGAAATGCGACTGCCCAGGTGTTCATGATGTGTAGGCTTTGGTTAATTTCGTTGAAGATTTCCTTGATGTCTTGTTTGAAAGGGATGTATATTGTTACATCATCGGCGTATATATGTGGGTTGAGGTTATGGTTCGATAGGATTTTTGCCAAGGGGATCATCATTAGGTTGAAGATGGTTGGTGAGAGGGGTGATCCTTGCGGTACTCCACATTCCGGTGTCCATGCGGCAGACGTGGTTGTATTTGATGTGACTTGGTATGAACGCTTGGTTAGGAACACTTTGAACCAGTTTAGGACATTTCCTCCAATGCCAAAGTATTCAAGTAGGTGTAATAGAATTCCGTGGTCAACCATATCGAAGGCACTCGACATGTCAAATTGTAGGAGGAGTATATTGTTACCGGTTGCAATCATTTGTTTAAATTTAGTCATGAGGGTAATTAATACTGTTTCTGTGCTGTGATTTGATCGGAATCCTGATTGGGCATCATGCAGTACTGAGTGTTTGTTTAGATAGTTGGTAAGTTGTTTAGTTACCATTCCTTCAGTTATTTTGGTTGTTAATGGTATGGATGCTACTGGTCTGTAGTTGGTTATTTCTCTTGCGCTTTTCTTTGTGTCTTTGGGTATAGGGGTGAGTAAAATTTTTCCTTTTTCTTTAGGGAAAAGTCCGTTTTGTAGCATGAAGTTTGTGTGGTTCGTTAGGTCTGTTATGAATTGTTGAGGAGCTGATTTCATGAGGTTATTTGGGCATACGTCTAATTTGCAGTGGGATTTGGCATATCTTTTAAGTGTTTCAGAGATGAGGTCTTCTGATAGTGGTTCGAATTCGGTCCAGGTTCTGTCTGCTGGGTATATTCCGTCTTCGGGGTCTAGACAGTCTAGGAGTGTGGCGTATTCAGTGTGGCTGGCAGATATTCTGAGTCGTAATTGTATAATTTTCTCCTTGAAATATTTTGCAAGGTTGTCTACGTCTGGTATATCTTTGCTGTTGTTTGTAACTGGTGTAGTGTCTAGCAGTTTGTGTACAAGGTGGAAAAGTTTATGTGTGTCTTTGTAGTTTGGTCCTATTATTGTTTTGTAGTGTAGCCTTTTAGTCTGTTTAATGGTGTATTTGTATTTCCTCCGCAGTAGTTTCCAGATATTTAGTGTATGCTCATCTCTTTTTTTTAATCCATGCACGCTCTAGTTTCCTGACTTGTGTTTTAAGCTTTTTCAGCTCTTTGGTGAACCATGGGTTTGATTTTTTTCTGTGTGATGTTCTGGTTTGGATTGGGGCAATTTTGTCTAATGTTGTCGTGCATAAATCGTCCCATTCTTGGAGGAATTGGATGGTATCAGCATTGGTTGACCATTCTTTCTGGTAGATCTGTTGCCAAAATGTTGTGGGGTTGATTTTTCCTCTCTTGGTGTATGTTATTCACTCATGTTTATTTATTGTGTGTATGTGTGTTTTTTGCCAGTAGAGAGATACATTTGCTTTATGGTGGTCTGACCATAATGTAGGTGTCCATCTTGTTTCAGTAAGTGTGATAGTTGAATCCTGGTCAAATTTGTATGTTATGATGTCCAGTGTGTGTCCTTTTTCGTGTGTTAGTTGCGTGCTGGGTGCGTGTAGGTCCCAGAGTTTTAGGAATTCTTTGCATTCTCGTGTTCCTGTTGAGGTGTCATCTTTGAGGTGTAGGTTAATGTCTCCTATTATAAGGACGTTTGTGGCAGATACACATGTATTCGAGATGAAGTCCATGAGTTGTGTTTGGGAGTCTTGCCATTTACCTGGTGGTCTGTAGAATAGGATTGCATTAAGGTGTCCTATGAGGTTTGGGTGGTTAATTCTTGTCGATGCGATTTCAAGTTGTGGTGAGGTAGATTCACCCGTGGTTGTGATGGTGAATTTGGGTTTGTAGATTATGGCTATGCCACCCCCTCTTTTCCCACTCCTTGCCCAGTGAGTGATTTTTTATTCTGGTGGGCATGTTTCTAGGATGGCAGGGTCTGTGGGGCTATGGAACCAGGTTTCTGTGATAAATAGAAGGTCTAGATTCTCTGTGGTGATCCAGTCTAGTATGTCTACTGAGTTGCTTACTGCTGATCTTGCATTGATGTATCCTAGTTGGATTGAGCGACGTGGGTCTGTGGAAGGGTTCGATGTGTTTATTTTTATTAGTTGTCTGTGGTTGAATTTGTTGCTGTTATTGTTTTCCTCCTTTAGTTGGTTGTGATAGTGTTCGGAGATTTTTCCATTTGGTTGGTTGTTGTTGTTGTGTCTTTGGTTTGGTAAGTTGTTGATAGGTTGTGTATAGGGTTGGTGTGTTGTGGGTAGGTAATTATGGATGTTCTTTAAGGTGGGCATTTTGTGTATGTGAGTGTTATGTGATTTGTGAATTGTGGGTTTGTTGTATTCTGGGTTGTGGGTTGTGTTTCCATGTAATTGTAGGGTAAGACAAAGAATGGTTAGGAGTGTTTTACTGAAATTCATATCTGGAAATGGGTTTTGAAATTATGTCCAAATGCTGCTCTATGCCACTTTTTGGATGGTTCTCTTTAGAAAATGAGCTCTTTTGTCTTTCAATTACAAATTGGATTATTCAACACTAAGAAAAAAAGTGAATTTTTTAACAATACACTTCTGATTAGCTTTGTAGAGCTACACTCCTTTCACCAGTTCAAAGCAAAGATGAGCAGGTTAATGCTAGGAGGTTCTTACTAACCTGAAACTATCAATTTTGTCTAATAAAACAGGAAAAGAAACAGTGGGAAGTAGACCTTGCACTTCAGAGATGGAAGAGACAACTAGTATTTAGACTAAGGTTTATTGATGGAAGACTCAACACAGTACTGTGTTTCGGCCACAGGCCTGCCTCAGGAATCTTGTTTCAATTCTGTACGCAAAAATCCTTGCCTAAAAGCAATGGTGCAAATGTCGGGTTGTCTTAAAAAAAGGCCTTTGGTTAAAAGCTCCATAAACTCTACTGTGTTGCTCGAAAAAAATGGTGTTTCAATAAACCTTCATCTAAACTCCATCAGTTGTCTCTTCCATCTCTGGAGTGCAAGGCCTACTTCCCACTGTTTGTTTTCTTTGTTCTTTAGTCGTGGGATTTCACAGCATTCCTCTGCTCTGGTGGATTTTCACTGACCTAATAAAACGGAAAGGCATACTCCATGATATACACTGAATTTCCAAAGGTGTTCGTTATATAGGAGCCTATGGAGTTTTGCACAGGCACTGTGCATTAAAAAAATAAGATTCTTCAGGCTCCTCCAAAAGTATTATGTTACTGAAGTGTGAAGACATCACTGGTAAATAGGAGAGTGTTTATTCAGCTGATCCCAAAAGAACCTCTCTATAACAAAGAGGAAATGGTAGTGTCCTACATTTTATTAGTAAGAACTCCAAGATAGGAGGAACACACTTTAGGAAGGAAATACTGAAAATATAAAAGGGCGAGCCCAGTTTTAAAATTATGGTCTGTTGGCTTTAGCTTCCCGAGTCCTGACCACATTGAGCTAGGGACAGCACTCCAGCCTTAGGCCCAAATGAAATAATTACTACATAGCCATTTAGGTAACAGTGCTGCTTGCTAGCCCAGCAGAACAGAGAAGCTACAGAAGAAGTCTGAGAACTGTACAGAAAGCAGAAGTAGGAATGGGAAACCATTTCATTCCAAGCTCCAGACCAAGGGAGAAGGAGAAGGCTGTGCTAACCAACTTATTTTTTTCCAGTTCTATTTGAAGGTTGGGAGACAGGAAACAGTACAGCTTTTAAGGCTGCAACCTTACAACTAGGAAATGAAAGACCTCCCATATCCTGCATGGTTACTAGGGCTCAGAACCTGCCTGCCTGACACTCTTTTGGGATCTGTAGAACTGTAAGTCTGTTCAAATTTAACACCCAAATTGTGCTGGCTGTATGTAAGATTGAAGAGGACGAAAAGTTTTAAAGAGAAAAAAAGAGCACTCTTCACAGAGCCTCACCTACTGGGAGTAAACACTGTAAAGGAGAAGTGTAAATATTTTCTAAAGCTTATGCATTGTTACTGCCTCTGTTTAATCAAGATTTTTTTTATTTTCAAGTTCTTCAGTTAAGACTTATGGTTCAAACACATCCAGTTCTGGCCTATGCACTAAAACAAAAATATTGTGTACCTGACCAACTCTCATGCTCCAAAGTGCACACTAGGCAGACACCTATGGTGACCCCAAAAGTTAGGGCTTAAATTTACTTGCAGCACTTAGGGATGAAATGCACTCATCATGTACTCCAGAGAGAAAGAGAGAGCTCCATTATACCCTCAGCCAGGTGAAAACTGCACTGCCATCAACTCCTGCTACCCATGTTCATTAAAATAAATTACTAGAAGGGGTCAGATGAAGGCAGAATTCATAATACTTCCCTTTTCAATATTTGCATTAATATGTGTGGAAAATAGGGTGACACCACACTCTCCATCTCCTCCACCTAAAGCTATCTGAAGTGATAGGCTCCTCATTTTTTAAAATTCATCTGGCAGGACCCATGGACCTCCACAAGCTGCGTTTTTCCAGCCACTGCCAGAAAAATTACACATATATTTCCTGTACATGCACAGATAAAGCAAATGATGCATACCTGTAGCAGGTGTTCTCTGAGGACAGCAGGCTGATTGTTCTCACGACTGGGTTGACGTCCACGGCAGCCCCCTCCAACTGGAGCAAAAATCTTGCGGGAGATCCCGCACGCAGGGCACGCCCACCGCGCATACGCGGCCGTCTTCCCGCCCGTGCGCAACCATTCCCGCTCAGTTGAATGACAAGCAAAATAATGAGGAAAATGCAACTTCAAAGGGGAGGAGGGAGGGTAGGTGAGAACAATCAGCCTGCTGTCCTCGGAGAACACCTGCTACAGGTATGTATCATTCGCTTTCTCCGAGGACAAGCAGGCTGCTTGTTCTCACGACTGGGGTATCCCTAGCATTCAGGCTCACTCAAAACAAGAACCCAGGTCAATTGAACCTCGCAACAGCGAGGGCATAACAGAAATTGACCTACGAAGAACAACTAACTGAGAGTGCAGCCTGAACAGAATAAAATCGGGTCCTGGAGGGTGGTGTTGGATTCAAACCCCAAACAGATTCTGCAGCACCGACTGCCCGAACCGACTGTCGCGTCGGGTATCCTGCTGGAGGTAGTAATGTGATGTGAATGTGTGGACAGATAACCACGTCGCAGCCTTGCAAATCTCTTCAATAGTGGCTGATTTCAAGTGGGCCACTGACGCTGCCATGGCTCTAACACTATGAGCCGTGACATGACCCTCAAGAGTCAGCCCAGCCTGGGCGTAAGTGAAGGAAATGCAATCTGCTAGCCAACTGGAAATGGTACGTTTCCCAACAGCGACCCCCTTCTTATTGGGGTCGAAAGAAACAAACAATTGGGCGGACTGTCTGTGGGGCTGAGTCCACTCCAGATAGAAGGCCAGCGCTCGCTTGCAGTCCAATGTGTGGAACTGACGTTCAGCAGGGCGGGTATGCGGTCTGGGAAAGAATGTTGGCAAGACAATTGACTGGTTAAGATGGAACTCCGACACCACCTTTGGCAGGAAATTAGGGTGAGTGCGGAGGACTACTCTGTTATGATGAAATTTAGTATACGGAGCATGGGCTACCAGGGCTTGAAGCTCACTGACTCTACGAGCTGAAGTAACTGCCACCAAGAAAATGACCTTCCAGGTCAAGTACTTCAGATGGCATGAACTCAGCAGCTCAAAAGGAGATTTCATCAGCTGGGTGAGGACGACGCTGAGATCCCATGACACTGTAGGAGGCTTGACAGGGGGCTTTGACAAAAGCAAGCCTCTCATGAATCGAACGACTAAAGGCTCTCCAGAGATGGCTTTTCCCTCTACACGATAATGGTAAGAACTAATTGCGCTAAGGTGATTCCTTACTGAGTTGGTCTTGAGACCAGACTCTGATAAGTGTAGAAGGTATTCAAGCAGGTTCTGCGCAGGACAAGAACGAGGTTCTAGGGCCTTGCTCTCACACCAAACGACAAACCTCCTCCACTTAAAAAGGTAACTCTTTTTAGTGGAATCCTTTCTAGAGGCAAGCAAGACACGGGAGACTCCCTCAGACAGACCCAATGAAGCAAAATCTACGCCCTCAACATCCAGGCCGTGAGAGCCAGAGACTGAAGGTTGGGGTGCAGAAGCGCTCCGTCGTTCTGCGAAATGAGAGTTGGAAAACAATCTCCACGGTTCTTCGGAAGACAACTCCAGAAGAAGAGGGAACCAGATCTGACGGGGCCAAAAGGGCGCTATCAGAATCATGGTGCCGCGGTCTTGCTTGAGCTTCAGTAAGGTCTTCCCCACCAAAGGTATGGGAGGATAAGCATACAGGAGGCCGTTCCCCCAATGGAGGAGAAAGGCATCTGACGCCAGTCTGCCGTGTGCCTGAAGTCTGGAACAGAACTGAGGCAGCTTGTGATTGGTCTGGGAGGCGAAAAGGTCCACCGAGGGAGTGCCCCACTCTCGGAAGATCTTGCGTACCACTCTGGAATGGAGTGACCACTCATGCGGTTGCATGAATCTGCTCAGCCTGTCGGCTAGACTGTTCTTTATGCCTGCCAGGTATGTGGCTTGGAGAACCATGCCAAACTGGCGTGCCCAACGCCACATCCTGACGGCTTCCTGACACAGAGGGCGAGATCCGGTGCCCCCCTGCTTGTTGATGTAATACATTGCAACCTGATTGTCTGTCCGAATTTGGATGATTTGGTAGGACAGCTGATCCCTGAAGGCCTTCAGTGCGTTCCAGACTGCTCGGAGCTCCAGGAGGTTGATCTGAAGATCTTGTTCCTGGGGGGACCACACCCCCTGGGTGTGGAGCCCATCGACATGAACTCCCCACCCCAGGCGAGATGCATCTGTCATCAGCACTTTTGTGGGCTGCGGAATTTGGAATGGGCGTCCCAGGGCAAAATTGGTCCGAATTGTCCACCAGCGCAGCGAATTGCGGCAACTGATGGACAGGCGGAAGACATCTTCTAGATTCCCGGTGGCTTGGCACCACTGGGAAGCTAGGGTCCATTGAGCAGATCTCATGTGAAGACGAGCCATGGGAGTCACATGGACTGTAAAGGCCATATGGCCCAGGAGTCTCAACATCTGCCGAGCTGTGATCTGCTGAGACGCTGAGGTCTGGGAAGCGAGGAACAGAAGATTCTGAGCTCTCGCCTCGGGAAGATAGGCCTGACTCGTCTGTGAATTCAGCAGAGCTCCTATGAATTCCAGACATCGAACTGGCTAGAGATGGGACTTCGGGTAATTTATCACAAACCCCAGCAGCTCCAGAAGTTGAATAGTGCACTGCATGGACCGAAGAGCTCCTGCCTCTGAGGTGCTCTTCACCAGCCAATCGTCGAGATACGGGAACACGTGCACCCCCAGCTTGCGAGACACTTCGTGAACACCCGTGGTGCAGAGGCGAGCCCAAAGGGCAGCACACAATACTGAAGTGACGTGTCCCCAGACCGGAATCGGAGATACTGTCTGTGAGCTGGCAGTATCGGGATGCGAGTGTAATCGTCCTTTAAATCCAGGGAACATAGCCAATCGTCTTTCTGAATCATGGGTAGAAGGGTGCCCAAGGAAAGCATCCTGAACTTTTCTCGGACCAGATACTTGTTCAGGCTTTTCAGGTCTAGGATGGGGCGCATTCCCCCTGTTTTCTTTTCCACAAGGAAGTACCTGGAATAGAATCCCTGCCCTTCCTGCCCGGGTGGTACGGGCTCGACCGCATTGGTGCTGAGAAGGGCGGAGAGTTCCTCTGCAAGTACCTGCTTGTGATGGGAGCTGAAGGATTGAACTCCCGGTGGACAATTTGGTGGGGTGGAAACCAAATTCAGGGTGTATCCGCACCGCACTATTTGAAGAACCCACTGGTCGGAGGTTACAAGAGGCCACCTTTGGTGAAAAACTTTCAACCTCCCTCCGACCGGCAGGCCGTCCGGCATGGCTGCTTTGATGGCGGCTATGTTCCCATGGATCCAGTCAAAAGCCCGTTCCCTGCTTTTGCTGTGGAGGCGCAGGGGGCTGCTTAGGCGCACGCTGTTGACGGGAATGAGCGCGATGGGACTGTCCCTGAGCCTGAGGAGGCCTTCGGGCCGGCTGGGTGTACCTACGCTTGTTGTAGGCGTAGGGTGCAGCCTGCCGGGCCCGGGAAAAACGTCCACCTGCGGAGGTGGATGCTGAAGGTGCCCGGTGGGAGAGCTTGTCGAGAGCGGTTTCCCGCTGTTGCAGTTGGTCCACCAACTGCTCAACCTTCTCACCAAAAATGTTATCCCCCCCGGCAAGGGACATCCGCCAGCCGCTGATGGGTGCGGTTGTCCAGGTCAGAGGCACGCAGCCAGGAGAGTCTGCGCATCACTATACCTTGGGCCGCAGCTCTGGATGCCACATCACAGGTGTCATAAATACCCCTGGACAGGAATTTTCTGCACGCCTTCAGCTGCCTGACCACCTCCTGAAATAGCCTGGACTGCTCCGGGGGGAGCTTGTGAACCATGTCCGCCAGTTGCTGCACATTATTCCGCATGTGGATGCTCGTGTAAAGCTGGTATGATTGTATTCTGGTCACGAGCATGGAAGATTGGTAGGCCTTCCTCCCAAACGAGTCCACAGTGCGAGACTCCCACCCAGGGGGCGCCAAGGCGGTATCCCTCGAACTCCGTGCTCTCTTGAGAGCAGAGTCCACGACCGCCGAGTCATGAGGCAATTGAGGCCGCATCAACTCCGGGTCTGAGTGGATTCTGTATTGGGACTCCGCTTTCTTGGGGATGGTGGGATTAGATAATGGCTTCAACCAGTTCTGAAGCAGTGTCTCTTTGAGGTCATTGTGCAACGGTACAGTCGAAGACTCTCTAGGTGGTGATGGATAGTCGAGGACTTCGAGCATCTCCGCCGTCGGCTCATCCACAGTAACCACTGGGAAGGGAATACTGATAGACATATCCCGGACAAAAGAGGCAAAGGAGAGGCTCTCAGGAGGCGAGAGCTTCCTCTCCGGTGAAGGAGTGACATAGTAACATAGTAACATAGTAGATGACGGCAGAAAAAGACCTGCTTGCTCCATCCAGTCTGCCCAAGATAAACTCATATGTGTATACCTTACCTTGAATTTGTACCTTACCTTGAATTTGTACCTGTCTTTTTCAGGGCACAGACTGTATAAGTCTGCCCAGCAGTATTTCCTGCCTCCCAACCACCAGTCCCGCCTCCCATCACCGGCTCTGGTACAGACCGTATAAGTCTGCCCTCCCCTATCCTAGCCTCCCAACCACCAACCCCTCTTCCCCCCACCTGCTCCGCCACCCAATTTCAGCTTAAGCTTCTGAGGATCCATTCCTTCTGCACAGGATTCCTTTATGCATATCCCACGCATGTTTGAATTCCGTTACCGTTTTCATCTCCACCACCTCCCGCGGGAGGGCATTCCAAGCGTCCACCACCCTCTGTGAAAAAATACTTCCTGACAAGAGTCTGCCCCCTTCAATCTCATTTCATGTCCTCTCGTTCTACCGCCTTCCCATCTCCGGAAAAGATTCGTTTGCAGATTAATACCTTTCAAATATTTGAACGTCTGTATCATATCACCCCTGTTCCTCCTTTCCTCCAGGGTATACATGTTCAGGTCAGCAAGTCTCTCTTCATACGTCTTGGAACGCAAATCCCATACCATCCTCGTAGCTTTTCTTTGCACCGCTTCCATTTTTTTAACATCCTTCGCAAGGTACGGCCTCCAAAACTGAACACAATACTCCAGGTGGGGCCTCACCAACGTCTTATACAGGGGCATTAAAACCTCCTTTCTTCTGCTGGTCACTCCTCTCTCTATACAGCCTAGCAATCTTCTAGCTACGGCCACCGCCTTGTCGCACTGTTTCGTCGCCTTCAGGTCCTCAGATACTATCACCCCAAGATCCCTCTCCCCGTCCGTGCCTATCAGACTCTCCCTGCCTAACACATACGTCTCCCTTGGAGTGGGGTCGGAGGGAAGGCCCACAGACTCCTCGGAGGAGAAATATCTGGGGTCCTCCTCCTCCCCCCACAAGGCCTCCTCCTCGGTGTCGGACATGAGCTCTCTCAGCTCAGACCGCAACCGGGCCCGTCTCGACTGCGAGGAACCACGTCCTCGATGATGGCGTCGAGAGGTGGACTCCCGCGCCGGCAGGGACGAAGCTCCCTCCATCAACGTCAACGGGGATTCCACCTGAGTGGCAGTCGACACCGGTGCCGCAAGCGGCGTCGGAGGCCTCATCACTGGACCAGAGCCCACTGGCGCCTCCATCAACAGCACCGAGGGCGCAAGCACCCCCGGTGCCAGCAGGGCCTAGCGCATCAGCCCTTCCAGGATCCCCGGAAGGATGGCTTGGAGGCACTCGTCTAGGCCCGCTGTCGGGAAAGGCAGGGGGGCCGGTGTGGGCATCGGTGCTGGAAGCTGCCCGGGTTCAGGAGACGGTACCGAGGTACCCGACGACCTGCGCATCGACACCTCTTCGACCGAGGGGGAGCACTCCTCCCGGCACTGCCGCTTCCTGGGGGTCAAGTCTTCTCTCGATGTCCCGGAGCTGCCAGTCCCGTGCGCCGTGGGCAACCGATGACGGTGCTTTTTGGCAGCTTTCTTCCGATGTCCGTCATCGGCGCTCGCGGAAGAGACGAGGAGGAGGTGGAGTCCCCACGGCCTCGAGGTATCGGATCCGACAGGGTTCGGTCCCGATGGCCCTGAGCAGCGGGAGTGGCCGGGGCAGACTGCCCACACGGCCGCTCACCACCAGCGTCGCTGGCAGGTCGTCGGGCCAAGGGAACCTGTGCTCCTGGGGTCAATGCCATAGTCGGCGCTGACACCGTCGACATCGGTACCGGTACCGAAGACCCGGCCGTCAACACCGATGCCGTCGAGGTCGACGGGCCGGTGCAAGTTCCAAAAAGACGGTCCCGAAGAACTTGCCTCTCCACCTGCGTCCGCTTCCGTAAGCCGAGACACAAGATGCACGTCTTGGAATTATGCTCCGGGCCAAGGCACTGGAAGCACCAAGCGTGAGTATCGGTCTGCGAGACCTGCCGGCCGCACCGACCACATTTTTTGAATCTGCTCGGGACCTTCGAGGACATCGATGGAAAAATCGCGTCGGCGAAATCAAAATCATCGATGGTAGCAGTGAAAAGCACACCAGAAGAAAGAAAAAGAAACGACCGCGCGGCCACAAGGCCGCGACGAGGTGACCCCGCAACTAAAGAACGACGAGGGAAACTTCTTTTTTTTCGTAAACGAAAAAGCGCGGACTAGGCCGCAAACTGGTTTTCTGGGGCTGACAAGGAGAGGAACGAAGACGCGTCTCTCTCCAGCGCGGAAAGGAAAAAACTGAGCGGGAACGGTCGCGCACGGGCGGGAAGACGGCCGCGCATGCGCGGTGAGCGTGCCCTGCGTGTGGGACCTCCCGCAAGATTTTTGCTCCGGTTGGAGGGGGCTGCCGTGGACGTCAACCCAATCGTGAGAACAAGCAGCCTGCTTGTCCTCGGAGAAAAAATTATACAGACTGGCAAATCGTCAGCCATATAAGGCATTCCTACAATAAACACAGTAAAGAACCTAATGAGAAGGTACTACATTAAACCTTATTGCTGAACATATTTAAATTGTGTAACACACAGCAACATCACCATTTTATTGAAGCATTATATTTTAAATTATTTGATTTGTTTTCCTGCATCCTGTTTGATCCTCTGCCAATAGACATAATTTAAAAAGTGCCAAAATTACTTCAAATGCCATGGATCTGAGTAACATAGTGTGTGTCTTATTTTTTTAAACACATCACACTTCATATTATCTTACCTCTTGTAACTAATGAATTCTTTTTTTATTATTATTTTATTTATCATTTTAATTACATTCACATCCTATATAATAAAGCTCACCTCCAACGTTCTGAGGCTGCCTGGGACTGTGGCTTCCGGTGGTGGTCTGGATCATGTAGTAGATAATCGTGACGTCAGGGAGAAGGGAGGAGCCGCGAGTGTCGGAGGTGGAGTAGGGAAACGTCAGGGTGAGGGGAGGAGCCGCGAGTGTCCAATGTGGAGGGGGAGGAGTAGGGAAACACCTCCCCCTGCCCAGGAATCCCAACAGAGCGCCAGCGAGGGCCAACAGTCTGCGTCCTCCTCTCCTGCAGCCGATAACATGGAACATTGTCAGGCAGGCGAGAAGCTCTACCGGGCCGAGTACGGCAAGAGCGGTCGAGGTTCCTACAACAAATGCGGGCACACCATCGCAAAGGACTCGCTGCGACTGGCCATCAGGGTGCAGGTAGGCACGTGCGCTGCAGCACGTGGGGGCAGGGAGCAGGCCTCGGATACCGGAACTGAATGCTCCCGGGGGGGGAGGGGAGGAGGGGCCGTTAGGACCCTGGAACTGGGTGGGAGGGGACGTGAGGACCCTGGCACTGGGTGGGAGGGGAGCAGGGGACCCTGGAACTGGGTGGGAGGGAGGGAGGGAAAACCCTCAAACTGGGACCCCAAACCCTCGAAATGGGAGGGAGGGAGAGGACCCTGGAACTGGGAGGGAGGGAAGGAGGACGGGTGAGGGAAAACACTCGAACTGGGGGGGGGGGGAGGGAGGGGAGGGGAGGCCCTGGCACACACTCTCATTCTCACATACACACACTCTTGCACCCTGTCTCACAATCTCTGTCACACACAGTCACACATTCACTCTCTCTCTATCACACACACTCTGTAAAACATACACACTCAGAGGAAAACCTTGCTAGCGCCCGTTTCATTGCTTTCTGAAACGGGTCTTTTTTACTAGTTTATCACATAAATGTAAGGAAAGAAATTAATATAACGGAAAAAGAAAACATTTTCTCTCATCAATATATATTATATAACTGTCCAAAATTGGGAGATCCAAGATCAGGAAAACAATCTCAAATAAAATAAGAAAAACTCAAAATGGTTAATCTTACAATTCACATTTTCTGAGGGAGGAAGGTTAATGGATAATTGCAGCCGGTACAGTGGTAACTAAAGGAAGTTGCTGCAGAGGGTTCTTCATCTGTTCTTTCAACTCCACAAACTCTTGTAATTTTTTAGGGTCAACAAATAAGTAATAAGGAAATAAAACACTTACAAGGGAATCGCACTAGGAAGGACCCACCTAGGGCAATGATTCCTGGCTTAAAAGCCAAGAATTCACACCTCTTAGTCTGCGATTCCCTTGATATGTCAGGAAATATATTCATCTTTGAACCCAAAAAACTATCAGCCATGTGTCGGAAATACAATTTCAAAACAGTGTTCCTATCTAAATCAAAGGCGAAAGTCACTAATAATATAACTACCGTATTTTTCGGACTATAAGACGCACTTTTTTCCCCCAAAATTTGGGAGGAAAATGGGGGGTGCGTCTTATAGTCCGAAGGTAGCGATTTCCCTCCCTCCCGCCCTCCCCCTGAGTTCGGGATCGCCCGCCCGCCCTCCCCCCGAGTTCGGGATCGCCCTCCCCCCGGCCCTGTCAACACTTCTCCCTACTCACGTCACGCGATCTTCCCTGGTGGTCTAGTGACGTCGGGGCAGGAAAGAGCCCCCTCTTTCCTGCCCAGCGCGCTGCTCTCCGTCCTCCTGTATGCAGCCAGACTTCAATTCTCGGCGGCCATTTTGAATCTCGCCGAGACCGTCAGGCAGCATACAGGAGGACGGAGAGCAGCGCGCTGGGCAGGAAAGAGGGGGCTCTTTCCTACCCCGACGTCACTAGACCACCAGGGAAGATCGCGTGATGTGAGTAGGGAGAAGTGGTGACAGGGCCGGGGGGAAGGCGATCCCAAACTCGGACAAGACGCACCGGAGCACCTAGGTTTTAGAGGAGGGAAAAAGGAAAAAAAAATTTTCCCTATTTCCCTCCTCTAAAACCTAGGTGCGTCTTATGGTCCGGTGCGTCTTATAGTCCGAAAAATACGGTATCTGTAATTTCTGAATTTTCCAAAATGTCAGTTAAATTCACATCTCTTTTCTCTGATAAAGAAAATTTTAAGGGAAATATAAATCACTTTAGACACTAGAGGGTGACTATCAGAAGGTATTTGCAAAATATCAGAGAAATATTTCTTCAAGTATTAATATAAATTCTTTAACTCACATGTTTATTCCTGAAAAATTTTAAACATCTGAAAAAGAGAGTTATTCACACTCTGCAGCACTTCCCATAGTACGTCCACTGTGACATTATTGGCTTCACCAGATCCAATTTCTCCTCAGAAACTGCTCCAGATATCTTCGGGGGGAAGAGCTCACTCTCCAATCCCCCAGTTGATTTATTATCCGGAGTCAATGCTGCGCCAGGACCTCATCGGTTCGCGTGAAAATCCTAACCCACTTCGGGCATTTCCACTGTCGACCTCCATAGCGAAGCGTTACTGTTTCCGGGTCTTGGAGGGGTCGTGCCAGCAGGGGGACTCAAAGTCACTCCCTCTCCACTGAGATTCGGCGATAAAGCCTTGCTGTTCCCCGAAGCAGGAACCGATATCCCCGATGTTATGACCCCAAATCTCTCCAAAGTAGGCTGAGAAGTGGTGGGAACCCCAGCCGTGTTCGAGGAGGACAACACCACGGCTTTGCCTTTTCTCTTCCCCATTCTCTGGGAGCGTGCCTACTTCTTCAGGTATTCTGGTGTAAAACGGGAACTCAACTAACGTACGTCCTCCCTCAACACCATCTTGGATCCACCAGTAACTAATGAATTCTGATGACAGAGTGGCTCTCAGAAATTCAGAACTGCTACAGAAAAGCTTAAAAAAGCAACAACATAAAACTGCCAGTAAAGTTTTTTGACCATATAATGAGTGTACATAAAACGCCGAAATCCTCTGATCAGTGTGCGGTGGTGTTCAAAAAAGCAAACAGGATGCTAGGAATTATTAGGAAAGGGATGGTGAATACAACTGAAAATACTACAATGCCTTTGCGACTGCACCTTGAGCAATTGCGTTCAGTTCTGGTCGCTGTATCTCAAAAAGGATATAGTGGAATTAGAAAAGGTTCAAAGAAGAGCGACCAAAATGATAAAGGGGATGGAACTCCTCTCGTATGAGGAAAAGCTAAAGAGGTTAGGGCTCTTCAGCTTGGAAAAGGGACGGATGAGGGGAGATATGATTGAGGTCTACAAACTCCTGAGTGGTGTAGAACAAGTAGAAGTAAATTGATTTTTTAGTAGTTCCAAAAGTACAAAAACTAGGGGACACTCAAGGAAGTTAAATAGAAATACTTTTAAAACAAATAGGAGGAAATATTTTTTCACTCAACAAATAGCTAAGCTCTGGAACTCTTTGCTGGAGGATGTAATAACAGCGGTTAAAGTATCTGGGTTTTAAAAAGTTTTGGACAAGTCCATAGTCTACTATTGAGACAGACAAGGGGAAGCAACTGCTTGTCCCAGGATTGGTAGCACGGAACGTTGCTGCTAATTGGGTTTCTACCAGGTACTTGTAACTTGGTTTGGCCACTATTTGGAAAACAGGATACTGGGCTAGATGGACCATTGGTCTGACCCAGTATGACTACTCTTATGTTCTTATTATCAGGAAATATTGCATGCTATACTGAGGGGGACTGGGCATTACAACTTTATTTTAAAATATTAAAGGAAAGAATATCCTATTGATATGAAAAGCAGAACCATTAATATTTTCCTTTCTCTAGAACTCAAACAATCATTATTATGCAGAATCCCTCAAAATATTTTATATAGCTAACTTTGGTTCACCTACATGAATTGGAACTTTAATGAACCTGTTCAATCTCGAGAGATTTTATCATTTGCAGTTGTGCATGCCTTAGTAAGAAAATGGGAAAACATCAGAATGCCTTTAAGATAAGAAACAGAACTGGTCCCAAATTCCTGTAAGTGACCTAGGGTTATAGCAATTGGCAAGCAGGAACTCTCAAAATGTGCAATTTTAAAGGTTCACATGAGAAGTAGAAGCATTCACCTGGCACAAACTAATGGGGCAATTATATAACTTAGCAACTCTATTTACACATGCTGATGCCGCATGCTGAGTACCAATTCTATATTGCATCTGTAAACCAAGATGCCATTATACAATACTAGTGTAAATCCCATTTGGTGTGGCTAAATTTATGATAGGTCAATGACAGGCACAATGCAAAGGACATAACTTACAGTACTGTATAATTTAAATGTGTAAGTTGGAGACTCGCCTATAGTCTGCTCATGCTCATATTATTAACAGTGTTGGTAACAAAAAGCTGCATAATGCAGTTCAGAGCAGGACTTTTGTGGGGGCTTATATGACATTTCCTAGCTCAAAACACTAAAAATAAAAGCCTAGCAGCGACGGTTCTCACCACAGCAGAGCACAAATACCCAGTATATTACCAGTAAACCTAAGTTCACACAAACATCAGCAGCAAAATTATATGTTACAAACACAAGATTTCTCAGACCGCAGCTTTGTAGTGACTTCCTCCATCTGGAGGCTACAGCTGAGTTGCACTGGGTCTTGAAAGGCCCTTGGACATCTTAGTCACCTTAGATCAACCTTGAGTTCTACCTGCCACAGGGTAAGAGGTCTAAGGAAACCTAGAGAAAATAAGTCGGTAGGTTATCACATGCAAGAGTCTCAAATATACAGTCCAGTTTACAAGCTCCAGTCCAGCTTTCCAGCTCCAGTCTGAGCCTGCATTGCCTAGTATCTGTCCTAGCCTGGGTAATTCGCCTGCTAATAGCCATACTCTGGCAGCGGCCCAAAGGCTCACTTCTCCTGAGTTTGTGACAGCGAACAAGAAAGAAACATACCAACTATCAAAGAGAGACACTTGCAAGCAATCAAATGGGAGCAGGGATAAATGTATGAGCAAGGATAAAAGTAGCAGCAGGGATCAGGGTCATGAGAATAGAAGCCCACAAGTCCTCATGCAGTTGTCTTCGTCTCCACAAGGAGGATATTATCATGCTTATGCAATTTCCCACACACAGACATCTGCCACTCAGCTGTGGGGACCAATCTGATCATGAACTAAGGCCATCTTGGCTGCCAACAGCAATATCAAAACCAGTATGGTGGAGTCCATGTGAGCTTGCCCCCCCCCCCCCCCCCCCACCCCCTCAATCACCCCGAGCAGGCAAAACTCAGGATGCATCTACCAAGGTACTTCTAGCCATACCTTGATATACCCCCAAACAGTAGATCAATATCTCTGAACCTTGGGGCAGGATCACCACAAATGCTCAAAATTCCCCCTCTGTCCACAACACCGCCAACAAAGACCCCCCCCCCCCCCCCCCCGATCTGGACCAGGTGAGATCCTCGCTTGACAGGCTGGCATCCAGTAAAGCCTGTGCACCAACTGGTAATGCATTTGCTTGTAGGCTGCTACAGCCGAACATTTAACTGCATATTCAAGAACTATCTCCCAGTACCCATCCCCCTTATGCTCCCCTAACCAAACATCATAGGCACACCTGAAACAAAGTGCAATAGACTTGAGATAGAAGTTTTTTCCTTCCCACCGCCCCTCTTTAATAAAACTACTTCCAGAGGGGCTGCAGCCCTATACCTCTATACAGGTAGAAACCTAACAGCCAAGAGTATTAAAAAAGGATAGTAGCAAGCCTCAAACTGTCTTAAAAGAAAGTTATTTTCTGTTATTTGCCTGCTGGAGAGATAACACTGCTACTGACTTGAATTACGTGTTAATTAAGGTGTAAGGAAGTAGAATAATTGCAAAGGTTACTAAGGGCAATCTGATTACTGGGCTAACTTCAAAGGGTTTGTCTGAAGCAGTCTCCTTAGAATCCAAACTATATACATAGGAAAGGTCCCAGTTAACTTTATTTCTGAGAAGTTCTGAGAGAAGAGGACATTTCTATTGGTAAGTGACATTATGTTATTCTGTGCTTGGTAACTTAAGTATTGGATTTAAAATAGAAACCGTAGAATATTCATAATCACATTTAGAATTTTTTAAAAAAAAGCAAACTTTGTTAGTCTCCATACCCTTTTCCCCATAGTTTTCAAACTTGAATTTTTTACCACAGCACTAACAGATAGACTCTAGAAGGCACAATAGGGCCTAGTTCAGACCTCATTCCCACCCACCCCTAGCTCAACTCTTCATTTATAGTCAACTAGCCGTTAAGCCCGTAAAAACGGGCGGGTATTGGAATGTTTTTTTCCCCAAGGCCCCCCTCCCGTTGCAGCTGCAAAGCCCCCTGCCATCCTCCTTCCCTGCCAGCTCCAAGGCCCCCTCTGTCCCTCCCTCCCAGCTCCAAGGCTCCAGTCCTCCCCCCTTCCCAGCTGCAAGGCCCCCTGTCCTCCCTCCCTCCCTCCCAGTTCCAAGGCCCCAGGCCCTCCCCCCCAGCTCCCAAGGCCCCCTTCCCTCCCTCCCAGTTCCAAGGCCCCCTGCTCTCCCTCACAACTGTAAGGGGCCCCATTCCCTCACAACTGTAAGGGGCCCCCTGCCCTCCCTCCCAGCTCCAAGGCTCCAGTCCTCCCCCCTTCCCAGCTGCAAGGCCCCCTGCCTGCCCGCCCGCCCTCCCTCCCAGATCCAAGGCCCCAGGCCCTCCCCCCAGCTCCCAAGGCCCCCTGCCCTCCCTCCCTCCCAGTTCCAAGGCCCCAGGCCCCCCCAGCTCCCAAGGCCCCCCCAGCTCCCAAGGCCCCCTTCCTTCCCTCCCTCCCTCCCTCCCAGTTCCAAGGCCCCCCCTTCTTCCCAGCCAGCTGGAAGGCCCCCTTCAGTCCAGCCCTCCCAGCTCCAAGGCCCCCCTCCTTCTGAGACCTCCCATGTCCCCTCCCCCCCAAGGTAGCCGATACCGCCCCCCCCCCCCACGCCGGAGTCGCCACCACCCCCCCCCCCCCCCCCTTCACCCGGCCCGGGCCCTCTCTTCGTTATTCAACTTACAGCAGCGCCGAAACAGCAGCAAGCAGCAGCTCCCGTTGGCCTTCCTTCACTGCCTGTGCCTCGCCCTCGTGTGACGTCACGTCGGCGAGGGCGGGGCACAGGCAGTGAAGGAAGGCCAACGGGAGCTGCTGCTTGCTGCTGTTTCGGCGCTGCTGTAAGTTGAATAACGAAGAGAGGGCCCGGGCCGGGTGAAGGGGGGGTGGTGGCGACTCCGGGGGGGGGGGCGGTAGTGGCTACCTTGGGGGGGGGGGGGCGGGTAGCGACGTCAGCGGTTCCCTTCAGCGCAGTTTCCCTCTCTGTCCCGCCCCCCTCCTCCCGTCATCACGTCTTGACGCGGGGGCGGGACAGAGAGGGAAGTCTCTACTGCGCATTTGCAGGTGAGTCGGTCACTTGCCATTTATAGGTTTGATTATTCTAATTAGGACAACACGAGGAGACTTTTCATTAGAGTTTTAATAACATTTAATTCGTTTCTGAGAAGCAAACATTAAATAAATTACAAATTACACCATGTAATCTTACGGTTCTTTATATTCATCTGATATCCCTAGTACTTTAAGAAGTTTTAATTAAACAATTCTATAATACTAAGATGCAGACAGCAGTCCAGAGGTTATATGTGTGTGCTCAGTGCAAAGAGCTCCTAACTCTCAGAGAATGAGTCTATTCTATTGAGGACAGAGCAGCAGATTTGGAGGAGCTGAGGGAGATAGAGAGGTACACAGAAGAGGCCTACAGGTATGTTGCAGAAAAGTTCCACCTCCAGTCTGGCAGCCCCTGTGCTGCATTGGAGGAGGGAGGTCTTCTAAAAAGAGAGCATCAGCCTGGTGCAGTTGGAAGTAATCCTGTAGCCACAACGAGCCCACAAGGGGATGCAATATTGTTACATCTGTGCTTTCCTCGCCCTCTGGTGGCCAGAAAGGGTGGCTGCTATGGACCATCACCCGTTCCAGATTTTAGCTCAGTCCGGTCCGGATCTTCCAGGCTGCCAGGGTTGCTTGTATTGTTTGAGCCTGCACCACACCCGTAGCTGCCTGGTGATTGCAGCAGCTGAGTCTCAACTGCTTCTGGGCTTATTAGCCATCTTGGAACATTTCTGCTTGCCTTTGCATCGTCTAAGGCCCTGGAATGTTGGGGTGCTGGTGCACTTCTGCTGAGTCCAGTTCTAGTTTGGTTTCCTGCCTTTATTCTTGTCTGTTCTGGCTACTCTGTGGATAGTTAGATTAGATTGTTGTTTGTTTGCTTGTCTTGTCTCTGGGTTATAGTTTTGTGTGTAGTCCTTGTCTGTTTGTATCTTAGTGGCTGCTCTGCAGCTTTTAGTTTTGTGTCTTGGTAGTCAGTGTTTTGCTCCCTGTTTTAGTGGCTGTTTTCAGCTTTCAGTCTGTCCTTTATTTTACCCTTTCCTTGCCCTGCTGTCCCTGTATGTTCCTTTCCTCTCTGACCCTCAGTCCCTGTTCAGTCTAGTTGGGATCCTGTTCCTGCCGGCCACCTGAAGCCAAGGGCTCAACCCTTGGTGAAAAGTGGCCAGGTGCAGGTGAAGCCTAGATGTTCATTAAGCTCTGCCTGGTCTCCGATGTGGGGGTGGTTTTGCCTGCCACTGCCGCTCCTCGGCAGTGGCCCAAGGGCTCACAAACCAGGTTCCAGCTTTGAAAACATGACAAATATTCTCTCGCATCAAGGATGTGTCTCCAGGAGCTTCTGCCCAGGTGGGAAGGGTTAGGACAGCTGTTGTAGTTGGTGAATCAATTATTAGGCATGTAGATAGTTGAGTGGCTAGTGGACATCAGGATTGCCTAGTCACTTGCCTGCCTGGTGCGAAGGTGATGGACCTCACATATCACCTAGATAGGATTTTAGATAGTGCTGGGGAGAAGCTGGCTGTCTTGGTACATGTGGGTACCAATGACATAGGAAAATGTGGGCGAGAGGTTCTAGAAGCCAAATTCAGGCTCTCAGGTAGAAAGCTCAAATCCCGAACCTCTAGGGTAGCATCTTTCAAAGTGCTCACTCCCCGTTCCATGCACAGGGCCCAAGAGCTATGGAATCTAAATGTGTGGATGAGGCGATGGTGCAGGGAGGAGGGTTTTAGATTTGTAAGGAACTGGGCAACATTCTGGGGAAAGAGGAGCCTATTCCGAAAGGGTGGGACCAGGGTGGGACCAGGCTGCTGCCATCGGCATTTAAAAAGGAGATAGGTCAGCTTTTAAACTAGAAGCTGAGGGAAAGCCAACAGTCATTCAAAAACGCATGGTTTAGAACAAGGCATCTTTCAAAGATATCACCAATATAGGGAAGACAGGGTATCCTGACAGCAAGGTTGAAATAGAGACCATAGTAGACCAGGAGGGGCATAATCGAACGGCACCGGCCAAATAGATGGTCGGCCATCTATTTTGGCGGCACCGCAAAGACCTAAACGCGCTGTGATTGGCTGAGAGAGACCTGAAGGGGTATAATAAAAAGGGAGGGACATCCAACTAAGGGATTGGTAAGGAAAGGAAAGGACTCTTCCGTGCAGTTTAGCGCACCTGGCTTTAAATCTGCTCCAGGGACCTGCATACTGCTGTCATGGAGCTGGCTGGCATAGAGGCTGGCAAAAAAAATGTTTTAAAGTTTTTTTTTTTGGGTAGGAGGGGGTTGGTGACCACTGGGAGAGTATGGGGAGGTCATCCCCGATTCCTTCCGGTGGTCATCTGGTCAATTTGGGCACCTTTTTGAGACTTGGTCGTGAAAATAAAAGGACCAAGTAAAACCGGCCAAATGCTTGTCATCGCCGGTTTTCTTTTTCCCATTATCAGCTGAAGCCAGCCATCTCGTAAGCACACCCACGTCCCGCCTTCACTACCCTGCCGACACGCCTCCTTGAAGTTTGTCCGCCTCCGTGACGGAATGCCGGCGAGTGTGTCCAAAAATCGGCTTTCGATTATACCGATTTGGCCGGTTTTAGGAGATGGCCAGCAGGTGTCTTTAAATAAAAAGCAGACAAAAAATTGCAAATTTACACTGTCAACTGCTGAGCAAGATGTAAATAGGAACAACAAACATAGTTTGAAACATCTATATTCAAAATCAGAGAGTTACAATATATTGCTCTAAATGAAAAATGTGATAGAATAGGCATCTCTGAGACCTAGTGGAAGGAGGATAACCAGTGGGACACTGTCATACCAGTGTACAAATTATCTCATAGTGATAGGGTGAATCGTACTGGTGGAGGGATAGCTTTGTATGTTAAGGAGGGCCTTGAATCAAAAACATTGAAAATTCCGCAGGAAACAAAACACATCTTGGAATCCCTATGAATTGAAATTCCATGTGTAAAGGGGAAAAGGATAGTGATTGGAGTGTACAACCGTCCACCTGGCCAGTATGAACAGACAGATGCATATATGTTCTCAAAAGGTAGGGAGGCTAACAAACTGGGCAACACAAAAATAATGGGTGATTTCAATTAACCCAATATTGGCTGGGTAAATGTAACATCAGGGCATGCTAGGGAGGTAAAGTTCATTGACAAAATCAAGGACTGCTTTAAGGAACAGCTAGTACAGGAGCCAACAAGAGGAAGAAAAATTCTAGACCTAGTCCTTAGTGAAGCGAAAGATCTGGTATAGGAGGTAATGGTGCCAGGGCCGCTTGATAACAGTGATCATAATATAATCAGATATGATATTGGCTTTGGAGTTACTACACACAGGAAATACAATACATTAGCATTTCATTTTCAAAAAGGAGACTATGATAAAATGAGAATGGTGAAAAAAAAAAAAGCTTAGAGCAGCAGCTGCGAAAGTCGAAAATTTACATCGTGTGGATGCTATTCAAAAATACTATCCTGGAAGCCCAAGCCAAACATATTCCGTGTATTAAAAAAGGAGGAAGGAAGACCAAACGACAGCAGGCATGGTTACAAAATGTAACATGAAGGAAGCTATTAGAGCTAAATCTTTCAGAAAATGGAAGAACGATCCGACTGAAAATAATAAGAAACAGCATAAGGAATGGCAAGCCAAATGAAAAGCGCTGACAAGGAAGGCAAAGAGGGACTTTGAAAAAAAGATTGCTTTGGAGGCAAAAACACATAGTAAAAACTTTTTTAGGTATATTAAAAGCAAAAAGCCGGCAAAAGAATCGGTTGGACCGCTAGATGACTTAGGGGTAAAAAGGGCACTCAGGGAAGACACAGTCACAGTGGAGAGATTAAGTGAATTCTTTGCTTTGATATTCGGGAGAGATACTGGTGCCAGAAACAGTATTCAAAGTTGACATGACAGAGAAATTGAATGAAATCTCTATACACATGGAGGATGTAATAGTGCAATTTGACAAACTGAAGAGTAACAAATCACCTGGAGCAGATGGTATTCATCCCAGAATACTGATAGAATTGAAAAATGAACTTGAAACTATTGTTAGTAATATGTAATTTATTTTTAAAATCAAGAATGGTACCGGAAGATTGGAGGGAGGCCAATGTAACGCTGATTTTTTAAAAAGGTTCCAGAGGTGATCTGGTAAATTATAGACCGGTTAGCCTGATGGGTGCTGGGCAAAATGGTGGAGACTATTATAAAGAACAAAATTACAGAGCATATTCAAAGGCATAGATTAATGAGAAAGCCAACACAGATTAGTGAAGGGAAATCTTGCCTCACCAATCCGTTAAATTTCTTTGAAGGGGTGAACAAGCATGTGGATAAAGGTGAACTGGTAGATATTGTGTATCTGGAGTTTGAAAAGGCATTTGAGAAAGTACCTCATGAAAGATTCCAGAGGAAATTGGAGAGTCATGGGATAGGAGGTAGTGTTCAACTGTGGATTAAAAACTGGTTAAAAGATAGAAAACAGAGAGTAGGGTTAAATGATCAGTGTTCTCAATGGAGAAGGACAGATAGTGGGGATCTTCGGAGGTCTGTGCTGGAACCACTGCTTTTAAAAATATTTAGAAATGATCTAGAGATGGGAGTAACTAGTGAGGTAATTAAATTTGCCGACGATACAAAGTTATTCAAAGTTTTTAAGTCACTAGAGGATTGTGAAAAATTGCAAGAGGACCTTATCGAGAGTGTGAGACTGGGCATCAAAATGGCAGATGACGTTTAATGTGAGCAAGTGCAAAGTGATGCATGTGACAAACTATAGCTATCAGGCTTATTTTCGAAAGAGAAGGGCGCCCATCTTCCGACACAAATCGGGAGATGGGCGCCCTTCTCTCAGGGTCGCACAAATCGGCATAATCGAAAGCCGATTTTGGGCGCCCTCAACTGCTTTCCGTCGCGGGGACAACTAAAGTTCACGGGGGCGAGTTGGCAGCGTAGTGAAGGCGGGACTGGGGCGTGCTTAAGAGATGGGTGTCCTCGGCCGATAATGGAAAAAAGAAGGGTGTCCCTGATGAGCACTTGACCGACTTTACTTGGTCCATTTTTTCTTGCGAGCAAGCCTCAAAAAGGTGCCCGAACTGACCAGATGATCACCGGAGGGAATCGGGGATGACCTCCCCTTAATCCCCCAGTGGTCATCAAACTCCTCCCACCCAAAATAAAAAATTAAAAAAATTTTTTGCCAGCCTCTATGCCAGCCTCAAATGTCATACCCAGCTCCCTGACAGCAGTATGCAGGTCCCTGGAGCAGTTTTAGTGAGTGCAATGCACTTCAGGCAGGCGGACCCAGGCCCATCCCCCCTACCTGTTACACTTGTGGTGGTAAATGTGAGCCCTTCAAAACCCACCACAAACCCACTGTACCCACATGTAGGTGCCCCTCTTCACCCCTTAGGGCTATGGTAGTGGTGTACAGTTGTGGGAAATGGGTTTTGGGGGGGCTCAGCACACAAGATAAGGGAGCTATGTACATGGGAGCACTTTCTGAAGTCCACTGCAGTGCCCCCTAGGGTGCCCGGTTGGTGTCCTGGCATGTAAGGGGGACCAGTGCACAGCGAATGCTGACTCCTCCCATGACCAAATGGCTTGGATTTGGTCGTTTCTGAGATGGGCGTCCTCGGTTTCCATTATCGCCGAAAACTGGGGACAACCATTTCTAAGGACGACCATCTCTAAAGTCGACCTAAATGCTGAGATTTGGGCATCCCCGACCGTATTATCGAAACAAAAGATGGACGCCCATCTTGTTTCGATAATACGGGTTTCCCCGCCCCTTTACGGAGCCATCCTGCAAGGACGGCCCCAGGAAAACTTGGGCGCCCCATTCGATTATGCCCCTCCATGTGATGCAAGGTTCCACGTTAGGAGTCACAGACCAGGAAAAAGATCTAGGCATGATCGTTCATGATACGTTGAAACCCTCTGCTCAGTGTGTGGCAGTGACTAAGAAAGCAAATAGAATGTTAGGTATTATTAGGAAAGGAATGGAAAACAAAAATGAGAATGTTATAATGCCTTTGTATCGCTCCATAGTGCGACTGCACCTCAAATATTGTGTGCAATTCTGGTCACCGCATCTCAAAAAAGATCTAGTGGAATTAGAAAAGGTACAGAGAAGGGTGACGAAAATGATAAAGGGGATGGGACGACTTTCCTATAAGGAAAGGCTTAAGCAGCTAGGGCTCTTCAGTTTGGAAAAAAGATGGCTGAGGGGAGATATAATAGAGGTCTATAAAATAATGAGTGGAATGGAACAAGTACACTTGAATCACTTGTTTACTCTTTCCAAAAATACTAGGACTAGGGGGCATGAAATGAAGCTACAAAGTAGTAAATTTAAAACAAATCGGAGAAAATATTTCTTTACTCAAGAATTTGTTGCCAGAGAATGTAGTAAAAACAGTTAGGTTAGCAGATCTGCTAATTGCGTGGAGAGTTGTATCCCCAAATATCAAAACTCAGTGGTCAACTGGAAGGGAAATAGAAACTCCAGCTCTGCAACTATGGTATGGATTAGTACGCTTCACTCTTATCTGCATTCATTTTAAAACCAGAATACAATGCAAACACCTCTATTTTCTGCAAGGGCTGAGGCAATGACGCCTTAGGATTCCCAACAAACAGTAAAGTATCATCTTTATACATCAGAATTTTGTGCGCTAGTCCCCCTACAGATAAAGGAGCTATTCGCAGATTCTTTCAGATAGCCGTGGCCAATCGCCAAAGCAAAAAGAAAAAACATGGGACAACCCTGCCGGACCCTCTTCTGTAAGAGAAAAGAATCATACTGAACACCATTGATAATGATGGTACTGCTGGGTTGGATGTATAAACTACGGACCCACTGACCAAACCGGCCACCCAGCCCCATAATGTCCAGCATTTGGAAAAGAAAAGACAACTCCACCCAGTCAAATGCTTTTTCAGCATCTGGGTGTGTGACCTCTGGAGACAGTCAATAATATCAACGGCACTATATAAATTATCTCTCAACAAGCGCCCTTTAACAAAGCCAGTTTGGTCAGCCCAATCAGTTCTGGTAATTTAGTTTCCAATCTGGAGGCCAGTACCTTCGCAAAGATTTTCATGTCCACATTTAACAACACTATTGGCCAACCAATAGCGTGAACACTGCATTGGATTTTTCCTGGGCTTTGGCAATGCCATCAACTGCACTTTGTACTTAGATACCAGCAGTGGTCCACCCTGCAACACAGCATTAAACACCCGAGTAAGGAAGGAAGCCATCTGCTCTGGAACAGCCTAGGCTTTTTAACACAGCAAAAACCTCCACAGCTTGAATATCCCTCCCCATCCAGTCCTGAGCCTCCCAGAAAGACTAGGGAGGTGCAAAGAAGGCAAGTACTCCTGGATGATATCTGGAGAGGTGCCCACCTCAGCCGTATACAGCTTCTCATAAAAAGAACAAAATTCCGCTGTTATCTCAGAATTCTGAAACATCCTCTCTCTGGGGGAAGGGAGACATCAAACTGACTAATCCACCTATTGGACCTTTTCTTTTTGAGCAGGCTAGCAATTTGCCTATCTTGTTCCCATGCTACAAATACTGCACTTTCATACCTGCAGGAGATATTCCATATGCTGTGTGTCCATGATGTCTAATTCACAACATTTAGCCTGCAACTTTAACAGGCATGAGTCCCCCTGTCGCTTATGCTACACTTGTAAGCGCTCAATGGTCTCCAACAAGGCTTTCCGAGTAGCCTGATTTTTTCTTTGATGGTGGAAAAAACTGAACCTCCCTCCTACCAAAAGGTCATCCGGAATGGTCCTTGGACTACAGCTATGCTCTCCTGGAGTCAATCAAAAGCTTGTCCCTTACTTTGACTGGGGAAGCAGCTGGGGCTTCTAAGGACAGGACGGGTGAGGGTGCTGGGACTAGGGCTACTGGGCAGAACGCTAAGGTATAGAAATCTACGCCTTTGAGTGCATAAGTACAAAAGTGTTGCCATAATGGGACAGACAGAAGGTCCACCAAGCCCAGTATCCTGTTTCCAACAGTGGCTAATCCAGGTCACAAGTACAATATATTTTATGCTGCTTATACCAGAAATAAGCAGTGGATTTTCCCAAGTCCATTTTAATAATGGCTTATGGGCTTATCTTTTAGGAAGCTATCTAAACCTTTTTTTTAAACCCTGCTAAGCTAACCGCTTTTACTAGATTCTCTAGCAATGAATTCCAGAGTTTAATTAGTTGAGTGAAGAAATATTTTCTCCGATTCATTTTAAATTTACTACTTTGTAGCTTTGTTGTGTTCCCCCTAGTCCTGGTATTTTTGGAAAGCGTAAACAAGTGATTCACATCTACCCATTCCACTCCACTCAGTATTTTATATACCTCTATCATATCTCTCCTTAGCCGTCTTTTCTCCAAGCTGAAGAGCCCAGGCCATTTCAGCCTTTCCTCATAGAGAAGTCATCCCATATCATTTTCGTCACCATTCTCTGTACCTTTTCTAATTCCACTATATTTTTTTTAGATGCGGTGACCAAAATTGCACATAGTATTCAAGATGCGGTCATACAGTGGAGAGATACAAAGGTATTAAAACATCCTCATTTTTATTTTCCATTCCTTTCCTAATAATGCCTTACATTCTATTTACTATCTTTGTCGCCCCAGCAGACTGAGCAGAGGGTTTCAAAGCATCGTCAACGGTGACTCCTACATTCTTTTCCTGGTCGGTGACTCCTAACTTGGAACTTTGCATCATGTAGCTATAGTTCGGGTTCCTCTTTCCCACGTGCATCACTTTGCACATGCTCACATTAAATGTCATCCGCCATTTGGATGCCCAGTCTCACAGTCCTGTAAGGTCCTCTTGTAATTTTTCACAATCCTGTTGCGATTTAACAACTTTGAATAACTTTTGTGTCATCGGCAAATTTAATTACCTCACTAGTTATTCCCATATCTAGATCATTTATAAATATGTTAAAAAGCAGCAGTCCCAACGCAGACCCCTGCGAACCCCACTATCTACCCTTCTCCGTTGAGAATACTGACCATTTAACCCCACAAACCCATCTATTTATCACATATCCAGGAGACAATGACAACGATCTAGACTACATCTCCCGCCACATTTTCCCCTGCTTATCCCTTGTTCTATCCCCTTTCACCTCATCGACCCCTCCCCAAATGCTCATCTACCCTTACTCACACCTCTCCTACTCCCTTCACTTTTGCCCACCCCCCTCCGCCTCATCAACCCCTCCAATTACTCACTTACCCTTGCTCATACTTCTCCTACTCCCCTCATCCCTGCATTTCTTCGTTCTTATTTCTTTTATTACTCCGATAATACTCAACTTATTTCTCTCCACCAATACTTTGCAATCCCAATTACTATGTAAGCCGCATTGAACCTGCTTTGAGTGGGAAACAGCGGGGTACAAATGTAATAAATAAAAATAATAATAAAAAAAAATACTGTTTTCTATCCTTTAACCAGTTTTTAATCCACAATAGAACACTACCTCCTATCCCATGACTTTCCAATTTCCTCTGGAGTCTTTCATGAGGTACTTTGTCAAAATGCCTTGTGAAAATCCAGATACACAATATCGACCAGCTCACCTTTATTCACATGTTTGTTCACCCCTTGAATAAACATTTTCCCTTATTTTCTGTCTTTTCCTTATTTAAGGAACCCTTCTAAAGGGTTTGAATGGCCCTTATCACACTATGCTGGAAAATGGCTGTGGGACAGGGTCTCATTTTGGGGCCTGTCCCGTCCACACAAGGACTTGAACCTCTGACCCTCAGTTTAAAATTCTGATGCATGCATTAAAGAGTTAAAATGGAATTTGAACCTGGGTCCCCTTAGTTTACAGTCCACTGCACTAACCACTAGGCTACACCTCAGACTACACCCACTTGAATATCTCCCAATTGAGGAGGATGCAATTGGAGGCTGCCGAGAGACGGACTGCTTGGTATCAGGGTGCTTCTTTATAAGGTCAACGATCTCCACCTTGTCCCCAAAAAGATTCTTTCCTCAGCAAGGTACATCCGCTAATCTTTGCTGAACCACTGGTTCTAGGTCAGAGACATGCAGCCATGAGAGTCAGCGCCTTCCTACATCCATGGTGGAGAATCTAGACACCAAAAACAAAACAGGAAAGCAAACCTTCCACAAGTAATCACAGACAGTACACGAATGTGGAAGATGCCAGTCACAATTTCCAATCAGTAAAACCATTTATTATCCAATCATATAATGGTGCTGACAAATTGAACCCAACACGGGCCATGTTTCAGAACCCAAGTCTTCATCAGCGGTCCTTAATACACAGATAAAACATAAATCAGTATAATGCTAAAAATATACAACTAAACATCAGTTATACAACAACATAAACCAAAAACACATAAAATGAAATCAAATAAATCAAAAGAATAGAAAATCAATTATGTTAATGATGGGGATTTAAAAAAATAAATAAATAAAAACAATGTATGATAATAAAAAAGATAAAGTAATTTATGAACAGTAAGGAAAATAAAAAGTGACTATTTTATGTGCAATAGTGATTATAATAAAAAGTGCATAATGGAATGGTAAAACAAGAGAAACATATCTTATAAGACAGCCAAAAGAATATAAGAAACTGTAAACGTCAAGGTACCAAGCACAGAAGCTGAGAAGGAAAACATGTATAATGCACATCACAAAGACGGGAGGCTAAAATACCAGTAAACAAACATTATGGTGTCAGAACTAAACTCTCTCTCATATATGATTTGTGTGGTGTCAAAACCAAACTATTTATCACATAAATATTAAATAAAATGAAATAAAACAACCAGGAAACAAGTGGCCAAAAAAAGGCTCACAAAATACGCCAGTACTTATTACGGACTCACGATGGGGATTATATCTATATTCAATTTAGTGAATGGCAGACATGCATGAAAAGGGTCCAAAAGACCAGAAGCATATAATACCTACCCTATAAAACAAGATGAACTAACAGATCTTAAAACAGTGCCGAAAACCATTTATAGATTAACATAGTAGTCAGGGTATCCAAGCGCACTCAAAATGAACAACTCACCCAGAAATGGCTTATCACACTGTGTGCCGATAGAACCGGCAGCTGTACTGAGCTGTGAGTTCCTAAACACAGAGCAGCGCTTCACGGAAGGCATCCCAGGCCATGTGTCAAGCAGACACAGGCCTGACACACTGCCCGAACCTGCCTCAGCATGGGGATCCAGCTCTTGCACCATCCCAGGCTATCTGGGGGTGCTAATTAAGGGGCATCCCCTTAATTATAGGGAAATCCCTCAACTGCAAACAACGCCCTTAAGGCTAGGCCCAAAATTTCAAAGGACCATTTCAGAGCGGATTCCAGCCGCCGGTCCTGAATATCCTTGAGGGCAACCCCTCCCTCCTCTGGGAGAGTGGTGTTTCTGGTCACCGCGGTGACTAAGGCATCCACTTTTGGCATATAAAACCTAGCCAAGTGCTCCTCACTCAGAAGGTACAGATGCCCCATAGCACTGGCCACTTTTAATGGCCCCTCAGGGTCAGCCCAATGAGCAAAAATAAGCTCTTGGATGGAGTCATGCAAAGGAAAGGCTCGAGCAGTCTTCTTGGTACTCGCCATCCTCGGATTACCCGAGGGGGTCTCACCATTAACAGGATCATCAATAGAGGGCCTGTAAGGCATCCGAGATCAGCGCTGGCAGCTCATCGCGGTGGAAAATCCTAACCGCAGAGGGATCATCCAGATCCAGTGGCAAAACTGCACCTTCCTCTGGCTCCTCCGACCACGAGGGCCAGCCAGAACCCTCAGAGTCCCCACAGCCCGACCAGGGGGGGGGGGGGGCACTTTCTGACGGGGAATTAACCCATCTATGTTTAGCGTGCATCCAACGCTCAGGGAAAGCCACCTCATCACTCAGGCCCGGGCCATCCTCACGCAGAGGGAAACCAGGTGGCAATGCAGTGTCAGACACCTGCGGCAGAGCTCTCTTCAGCATAAAGGCTTTATGTAGCAAAAGCACAAAATCCGGGGAGAAATACTCACCCTGACCTCCCGTCTCCGAATTAGGAGCGACGGGGAAATGAGCTCCTCTGGAAGGTTCAGCCCGAGGTGGTCCCCTGCCCTCGGACTCCTCCGCAACCGCAGTGGTCGAGACATGCGGCGCTTCCAAGATGGCGCCCGCTGCCAGCTCCAATGAGCGGGAAGAATCATCGCTCGCCATGCTCGCGCTGGCTCTACCATCTGAACAGCACGATTTACAGAGCCCCGCTGCCGATTTGCGCTTGCCATAACGGGAACAGCGCTTAACTCACTCAGCAGCCATCGTCGAAAAAGAGCGGAAAATTCAAAATGGTGTCTTCGCGCCCAAATCACCCCGCTCTAAATGCCGTCTACGGGCCCTCCCCTGAGGAGCTGAGTACCGCTCTTACCTCAAAGGACCGAGTCCAGGAGCTCCTGTCAAGCTGTAACTCAAGAAAAGCCTCAGAAATAGCTGCGCTGAAAAACGCGTCTTTTTTTTTTTTTTTTTTTTTAACGCTGTGAGGAAAGTTGGAGGCAAACAGCTACAGAGGCACTCCGGAGGAAGCGGGGGAGTGGGAAAGGCAGGGAAAGGGCGAACCTATATGCCTGCATCCACACAGGGGGAATGGGTAAGGCAGGGAAAGGGCGAACCTATGTGCCTTTAAAGTGGGCACCACCAGCCACAACACCCCAGCTCAACTGGCCAAGCACAGGAGCCACCCCTAGCAGAATCTTGAAGGAGCTGAACAAGCTGCGTCCAAACCTGCTCGGAGATAGAGAAATACTGAGAGGCAGATGGAGCTAGCAGTCCAGGAGGCACTATGGTTTTTAGTGTTCTCTATCTCCACCTGCTGGTAGGGGGACAAAACCCATCAGTTAATGGATTCATCTGCTGCTGATGGCAAGGAAATGGTCAGCTGAGTGGTCTCGCAAGAAGATGACCAAGCTTTCTGATAAATGCTGGAAAAAACAAGCACGTGCGGTAAATGGTACCAAATATGGTCACAAACATGGTGACTACAATATATTATATCCAATAAGGCGTGAATATACCAGATTACCTGTATCCTAAATGGACATATAAAAGTGATTGTACTTTCTGCTTTAAGGGTGTGAGACGGTCACAGCCAGCTCCTTTGTGCAAGCAGGGCTACTCTCTCCCATGAGAAACCAATCAATTGGCAAGTAATCCTATTGTATCTGAATTGGCAAGTACATAGTACATAAGTAATGCCATACTGGGAAAAGACCAAGGGTCCATTGCGCCCAGCATCCTGTCCACGACAGCGGCCAATCCAGGCCGAGGGCACCTGGCAAGCTTCCCAACGTACAAACATTCTATACATGTTATTTCCGGAATTGTGGATTTTTCCCAAGTCCATTTAGTAGTGGTTTATGGACTTGTCCTTTAGGAAACCGTCCAACCCCTTTTTAAACTCTGATAAGCTAACCGCCTTCACCACGTTCTCCGGCAACGAATTCCAGAGTTTAATTATACGTTGGGTGAAGAAAAACTTTCTCCGATTTGTTTTAAATTTACTACACTGTAGTTTCATCGCATGCCCCCTAGTCCTAGTATTTTTGGAAAGCGTGAACAGACGCTTCACATCCACCTGTTCCACTCCACTCATTATTTTATATACCTCTATCATGTCTCCCCTCAGCCGTCTCTTCTCCAAGCTGAATAGCCCTAGCCTCCTTAATCTTTCTTCATAGGGAAGTCATCCCATCCCCGCTATCATTTTAGTTGCCCTTCACTGCACCTTTTCCAATTGTACTATATCTTTCTTGAGATACGGCGACCAGAATTGAACACAATACTCAAGATGCGGTCGCACCATGGAGCGATACAACGGCATTATAACATCCTCACACTTGTTTTCCATACCTTTCCTAATAATACCCAACATTCTATTCGCTTTCCTAGCCGCAGCAGCACACTGAGCAGAAGGTTTCAGTGTATTATCGACGATGACACCCAGATCCCTTTCTTGGTCCGTAACTCCTAACGTGGAACCTTGCATGACGTAGCTATAATTCGGGTTCTTTTTTCCCACATGCATCACCTTGCACTTGCTCACATTAAACGTCATCTGCCATTTAGCCGCCCAGTCACCCAGTCTCGTAAGGTCCTCTTGTAATTGTTCACAATCCTGTCGCAAGTTAACAACTTTGAATAACTTTGTGTCATCAGCTAATTTAATTACCTCGCTAGTTACTCCTATCTCCAAATCATTTATAAATATATTAAAAAGCAGCGGTCCTAGCACAGACCCCTGAGGAACCCCACTAACTACCCTTCTCCATTGTGAATACTGCCCATTTAACCCCACTCTCTGTTTCCTATCCTTCAACCAGTTTTTAATCCACAATAGGACATTTCCTCCTATCCCATGACCCTCCAATTTCCTCTGTAGCCTTTCATGAGGTACCTTGTCAAACGCCTTTTGAAAATCCAGATAATCCTATTGCTTTCTCATAAGTATCCTTGAGACTTTTATATCTGTAAATTGGCTTTAGCTGGCAATTTGGGGTGAGGGTGAAAAAGACCCTAAAATAAAACATTAGAGACTCAGACCCACAGAACACCTATGTGTAGCTGTGGTACTGTATTCCCATAATCATTTGATTGTACATATATTTGGAGAACAATAAATAAAACCATTTCATTGCTTGTATATTCTTTGGAGTCCAAGATATAGAAGTAATTTCGTGTAGCAATGTCATGTACTCCCAGTGAGATACCCCATGATCTGCTAAATGAACAAATACCTGATAAGAAATAAGGTCACTAATAAAGAGCAAACTGCTGCAGCCTTGGGTGATTTATTTCTTCCTAGGTATTAGTGGGCGGAGACCGGCGCTGAAGAAGACTTCAGCTGGCGGGGGTTGGGGACCCCCGTTAGCAAAGGTACCTGGCGGGGGAGGGTCGGCAGCGGGGGGGGAAGGGGGACTGAAAGTGGCAGGGGAGGGTCAGCGGCGGCGGAAGAGGAGATTGAAAGTGGCGGGGAAGGTTGGCAGCGGGAGGGTCGAAAGTATAGGGGGCCAGGGCTAAACCTCTGGGGGCCCATGCCCCCGTGGCCCCACCTAGCTACGCCCCTGGTCCACCCATGTCTCCCATCCCTTCTCCCTTTGTTCCTCTCACTCACTCAAGGCTCATTCCCCCTCCCTCTCTGTAGAGACGCTTCTTTTCTTTTTCCTCTTTCATTGGAGGATCTTCTCTTTCTTATACCCTCTCATCACCAGAGACTGCCCACCCACTCACTTGATGGTCTTTCCACCATTCTCATCCACTCCCACTTACTCATTTACTACCAGTCCACTAGAGGTACTTCCCTAACTCCACAGGGGTTCTCCCCATCCCTTCATATCCATTCCATCCCTGTATTTCTCCATCCTGCTGTTCTCTCACTCCTTTCAGACCCTCTGGAGGCGTTTTCCTCCCTTTCTTGCTCGTTAATCGCTTCTTTCTTGCATCTGCCCACCCAACTCTTTCTTTAATATTTATTTTTCCTGCTTTTCTTCCTTCTCGCCTCCGGCATCTATCTCTCTGCTCCTCCAACTTCCACCGCACATGTCCTTGAATTGCTCCCCCTAACCTGTCTGTGCCCCCCCTCTTCCTTCTCATACTCCCAGCATCAACCTTTTCTCCCACTGCTCCCCCAACACCTGCCTCTTTTTCCAGACCAGCATTAAACCCTTCTCCCAGCCGCATTAGACCCTTCTCCCAATTCAAATCCCAGCCCCAGCACTGCCAGCATCAGCCGCCTTCTCCCATTTCCAACATCTGTCAGAATCAGCCCCTTTCTCTCACCCCTCTTCTTCTAGCCAAATCATGAGACCCTTCTCCCAACTCAACATTCAGTTTCAGCAATAGCCCCCTTCTCCCATCTCTAGCATCAGATCCTCTCCTACACTATCTTGTCAGCATCAGTTTCCCTGTGTTTCTCTCTCCTCCTTCTCCTTCCCCCTCTCCAATTCAGCATTTCTCCTCTATTTCTCTATTCCATCATTTTTGTTCAGCACAACCTCTCTTGTCCCTCTACCCCCTCCACTCAAACCTTCCTGTCAGCTGTGTCATGTTTCTTAATTCTGCCACAACAGTGTCTGTCAGACAGGTAAAAAGCAATCCACCGCCTTGCACTGAGGCGCTCTGCATGTCACTGCCAGGTACCACCCACAATGCAATAGGAAGCTACATCAGACTGGAAGGGAGACTTGACAGTGAGGTGCAGAACGCCTCAGCACAAGGCTCAATGGTGGATTACTCTTTACCCAGCTGACAGACCCTGTCACAGCAGAATTAAGAAAAATGGTACAGCTGAGAAGGTTTGAGTGACGGAGGCAGACCACAGGGAGGTGGTGAGAAGTGAAGATCATGATGGTCCACCAGTAGGGGGAAGGAGAGAACTGCCCTTCAGCAGGAGTGTTGGCTCCCCCAGCGGGAGATGACCTGCCAAAGCAGGAGTCTCAAGCTGAATGAGGGAGAGCTGGTAGGTCTCTGGTTGTTCCAGAGAGCACAGTGATGGGAAAATTAGGTTCTTACCTTGGTAATTTTCTTTCCTTTAGTCATAGCAGATGAAGCCATTACGTATGGGTTATGTCCATCAACCAGCAGGGGAGATAGAGAGCACTCAAACTTTCACAGTGCCCTCTTGGCCAGCTAGCTCCACTGCCTCTTCAGTATTTGAAGCTTCCAAAGCAGTATGGCAAACCGCAATGGGAATCACAAGAGCTTTCCTCACAGCGAACGATGGCCCATCACAAGGGCATGAACTCATAAAGGAGGGAATGCACATCCTCCTGGAGGGAATAAACTCATCCTCCTTATTGTATAAGTGGAGGGGAACACACGCGCCTCCTGGAGGGAATCACACATCCTCCCAACACACTGGAGGGAATGAACTCATCCTCCTATTTATAGAACTGGAGGGGAACACACGCACCTCCTGGAGGGAATGAACACATCCTCCTAAATTTAAACTGAACATGAATCCTGAAGATTGTTTTCCAACTTTCTCCCAAGGAAGGAACTTCAGGAAATTAGAACAGAACCTGAAAAACAGATTCACAGCATACAGACAATCATACAGGGAGGGCTCATGGCTTCATCTGCTATGACTAAAGGAAAGAAAATTACCAAGGTAAGAACCTAATTTTCCCTTCCTTGTCATCAAGCAGATGAAGCCATTACGTATGGGATGTAACAAAGCAATCCCTAGATAGGGTGGGAACAAGCCACACCATGCGCTAGCACTTGTGCACCAAAACGCGCATCCCTCCTGGCAGCCACATCCAGCCTGTAATGTCGGGCAAAGGAGAGCTTAGAAGCCCATGTTGCTGCACTGCATATCTCTTGAAGAGAGAGTGCTCCAGTTTCAGGCCAAGAGGAAGAAATCGCTCTAGTAGAATGCGCCTTAAAGGCTACAGGCGGAACCCTGCCGGCCAGCAGATAAGCTGAAAAGATAGTTTCTTTGAGTCAGCGGGCAATAGTGGCTTTAGACGCTGGAGACCCTCTGCGAGAACCGGATAGCAAAACAAACAGATGATCAGAAGTCCTAAAAGACTTAGTAACTCGCAGATACTGCAGCAGAGTCCTGCGCACATCCAAAAGGTGCAGCTGCCCAAAAGATTCTGGAAACTCTTCCTCTGAAAAAGAGGGCAAGAAAATAGGCTGGTCTAGGTGAAAGACTGAAACCACCTTAGGCATAAAGGAAGGCACGGTCCGAACCGTGACTCCGGACTCTGAAAATTGCAGAAATGGGTCTCTACAGGACAGCGCCTGGAGCTCTGACACCCGTCTCGCCGAGGTAATGGCCACCAGAAAAACGGCCTTCAGTGTCAAATCTTTCTCCGATGCTCGCCGAAGCGGCTCAAAAGGAGATGCCTGCAGGGCTTTCAAAACTAGCCCCAGGTTCCAAGCTGGACAGGGTGCTCGCACTGGAGGTCGGAGCCGAAGCACCCCTCTAAGAAACCGTGCCACATCTGGGTGAGCAGCCAAAGACACGCCTTCCACCTTACCACGAAGGAAGGCCAACGCTGCCACCTGCACCCGCAGGGAATTATAGGCCAAGCCTTTTTGTACACCTTCCTGCAAAAAGTCCAGAATCAGCGAGACAGGAGCCCGCATTGGAGCAATGGCTCTGGAAGCACACCAAGACTCAAACAGGCACCAAATCCTGGCATAAGCCACGAAAGTGGACCGCTTGCGGGCTTGCAGGAGAGTGGAAATAACTTTATTGGAATAACCTTTATCCCTCAATTGCGCCCTCTCAATAGCCATGCCGTAAGACCAAAGCGGCCGGCGTCCTCCATGGCTACCGGTCCCTGAGTCAACAGGTTCGGTACCAGAGGTAACGGCAGAGGAGCCTCCAGGAACATCTGTCGGAGGTCTGCATACCAAGGTCTCCTTGGCCAATCCGGGGCGATGAGGACCACTTCTCCTGGGTGCAGCCGAATCCGCAAGAGCAGGCGCCCTATCAAGGGCCATGGGGGAAACACATAAAGTAGACCCGGAGGCCAGGGTTGAGCCAAGGCATCCAACCCCGCCGAGCGAGGATCTCTCCGTCTGCTGAAGAAGCACGGGACTTTGGTATTGGCACTTGTCGCCATTAGATCCATCACGGGCTTGCCCCATTTGGCACAGATCTGCAGGAATACTTCGTCTGCCAGATTCCATTCTGCTGGATCGATCTGATGCCTGCTCAGATAATCGGCCTGCACATTGCTCTGACCTGCAATATGAGCTGCCGACAGACAGAGATGCAGCTCGGCCCAGTGGCAAATCAGTTCGGCCTGCGTGGCTAGTGCTCTGCACCATGTTCCGCCTTGTCAATTTATATAGGCCACCGTTGTCGTGTTGTCCGACATCACTCTGACAGCCAATCCTTCCAGGGTCACTTGAAAGGCCAGAAGCGCCTGAAACACCGCTTTCAACTCTAGGCGGTTGATGGACCACTCCGACTCCTCGGGTGTCCATAGACCCTGGGCATGCTTCCCCTTGCAGTGTGCCAAACGGGGAGCGTCAGCGGCATTCCTCGCCGCAGCATGCTGTCCGAGAGCCACCACTCCATGCTGAGTCGGGCCGCAGGGAGCCAAGTAAGTCTGCATTGGTAATCCTGAGAAATAGGAGACCATCTCCGGAGTAGGGAATACTGTAGAGGTCTCAGGTGCGCTCTCGCCCAGGGTACCACTTCCATCGTGGCTGTCATCGATCCCAGCAGCTGGACAATGTCCCAAGCTCGCGGGCGGGGCATCCTCAGGAGCAGACGGACCTGATTCTGAAGCTTGCACCGCCTTAGCTCGGGTAGGAACACATAGCCCGAGACTGTGTCGAACCTGGCCCCCAAAAACTCTAGAGATTGTGAAGGGGACAGGTGACTTTTGGCCATATTGACGACCCAGCCTAGAGATTGAAGTACTGAGACCACTCTGGCTGTAGCTTGTAAGCTCTCTGTTGCAGAGTCTGCTCTGATGAGCCAGTCGTCTAGGTACGGGAGAACCCTGATACCTTCTCGCCTGAGAAAAGCAGCTACTACCACCATTAACTTCGAAAAGGTTCGGGGAGCTGTGGCGAGGCCAAAAGGCAAGGCCCTGAACTGGAAATGTTTTCCCAACACCGCAAACCTCAGAAACTTCTGGTGCGGGGGCCAAATCGGTATGTGCAAGTAAGCTTCTTTCAGGTCTAGAGACGTGAGAAACTCTCCTGGCTGTACCGCCGCAATGACGGAGCGCAGGGATTCCATGTGGAAATGCCGCACTCTCAGGGACTTGTTCACTTCTTTTAAGTCCAGAATAGGGCGAAAGGACCCACCTTTTCGCGGAACCACAAAGTAGATGGAGTATCGGCCGCAGCCTTGCTCGGCGGGAGGCACCAGGGTCACTGCCCCTAACTGAATCAGACCTTGTAAAGTCTCCTCCACCGCCGCCCGTTTGACGGCAGAACCGCATCGGGACTCCACAAACACGTCTCTTACTGGGGCGTTGAATTCTATTCTGTATCCATCTCTGATCAGGTCCAGAACCCACTGATCTGAGGAAATCTTGGCCCACTCCTCAACAAAGAGGGAAAGCCGTCCTCCGATGACAGGCATCAAGGAGAGGGCCGGCGCACCATCATTGAGAGGGTCGCCCCTGAACTCCTGGTCTTGAGCCACCGGCTGCGGAATGCTTGTCCGAGCGAAAGGAGTTCCTCTGCTGACCACGGGCACGTGAAGTGAACCCAGCAGAACGCCCCGGGCGGTACCTTCTAGCTTCACGGAAGCGAAGTCTGTACGAGGAGTGGACCGCCTGGCCCTTAGAGGAAGGCTCTGCCTATCTTCGGGCAAGCGCTGGGGTTTTGGATCACCCAGGCCTTTCACAATTTTCTCCAACTCCTCACCAAATAGGAGAAGTCCTTGAAAAGGCAACTTCACCAACCTTTGCTTAGAGGCCATGTCCGCTGCCCAGTGTCGTAGCCACAGACGACGGCGAGCCGCCACTGCTACTGCCATTTGTTTAGCCGAAGCTCTGACAAGGTCATAAAGGGCATCAGCCAGAAAGGACAAGGCCACCTCCATCCGCGGAGCCACATCCAAGAAGGGCTCCGCTCCATCTCCGGGCTGAGCCACTGCCTGTTGCAGCCAAGCTAGGCAGGCTCTAACAGCACAACAGCTGCATGCAGACGCTCGAACAGTGAGACCTGCAATTTCAAAGGACCGTTTCAATGCTGTTTCCAGCCTACGGTCTTGAACATCCTTCAGGGCAACACCTCCATCAACAGGGAGGGTAGTTCTCTTTGTCACCGCAGTGACTAGGGCATCCACTGTAGGCATTTGAAAACGAGCCATATGTCCCTCACGCAGAGGGTATAACTGCCCCATAGCCCTGGAAACTCTCAAAGGTCCCTCGGGGTCAGCCCACTGAGCCGAAACAAGCTCTAAGATGGAGTCATGCAAAGGGAAGGCCCGAGCAGCTTTCTTGGTACTAGCCATCCTGGGATTACCCGAGGAGGCCATGCCACTGTCAGGATCTTCAATCGAGAGGGCCTGCAGGGTATCTGAAATAAGCGCTGGCAGCTCATCACGGTGGAAAATCCTCACCGCGGAGAGATCATCCAGATCCTGTGGTAAATCCGCACCTGGCTCTGGTTCCTCAGACCAAGAACGTCTGTCAGAGTTCTCCGAATCCTCACACCCCGACCACGGGGGGCAAAAAGGTGCACCACAATCTGAAGGGGAATTAACCCTTCTGCGCTTATCTTTAGGCCAAGCATCCGGGAAAAAAGCCTCACTGGGCAGTCCCAGGCCAGAATCCATCGGGGGGGCAATCAGAGGAGCCTCAGGCGACCCTTGAGGAAGGGCTCTTTTCATCATGTATGCTTTATGCAGCAAAAGCACAAAATCCGGGGAGAAAATCTCACCCTGGGCACCCAAATCCTGTCCGGTGCCAGCCACTCCTGAAATAACCTCATCTCGAGGTGCCCCACCCGGCTCAGGTCTCTCCGTGTCCACGGAGGCCGCGCCATGCGGTGTATGCAAAATGGCGCCCGCTGCCAGCTCAGAGCGGGAAGAAACATCGCTTGCCATGCTCGGGCCGGCTCCTACGTCAGTACAGCACGATTTACAGAGCCCTGCTGCTGATTTGCGCTTGCCACAAGTGGAACAGCGCTTTACATTGTCCGCAGCCATCGCCGAAAAACGGCGGTAAAATCCAAAATGGCGGTTTCGCGCCAAAATCGCCCCGATCGCGGGCCCACCCCGGAGGAGTTGGAAAACACTCTTACCTCAAAGGATCTAGTATACAACTACGATCCTGCTGAAAATCAGGTCAAAAACCTCTGTTCCAGCGTCTCTGCGTTTAAAACCGTGACGCAACTTTTTTTTTTTTTTTTAAGCTGTGAGGAAAGCAGAGGTATTGAAGACTCCGGAGGCTCAGATGAGTGGGAAAGGCAGGGAAAGGGCGAACCTATATGCCTGCATCCACTGTTGGTGGGTAAGGACAGGGAAAGCAAGGCAATATGTCCACATCCACAGAGGTATGGGTAAGGCAGGGAAAGGGCTAACCTATGTGCCTTTAAAGTGAAGCTGCTATAGCCTCCAACACCCCGGTTAACAACTGGCAAGCCAGGAACCACCTCCCGGCAGATTTTTCTGGAGCTCGAACAAGCTGCAGCCACCCTGCTAGGGGAGATAGAGAATACTGAAGAGGCAGTGGAGCTAGCTGGCCAAGAGGGCACTGTGAAAGTTTGAGTGCTCTCTATCTCTCCTGCTGGTTGATGGACATAACCCATACGTAATGGCTTCATCTGCTTGATGACAAGGAAGCTGACTTACTGACTTACAAATGCATTCACTCTGCAGCTCCTCAGTACCTCTCCACTCTCATCTCTCCCTACACTCCTCCCCGGGAACTCCGCTCACTGGGCAAATCTGTCTTATCTGCACCCTTCTCCTCCACCACTAACTCCAGACTCCATTCCTTCTATCTTGCTGCACCGTATGCCTGGAATAAACTTCCTGAGCCAGTACACCAAGCCTCATCTCTGGCCATCTTCAAATCTAAGCAAAAACCCACCTCTTCCATGCTGCTTTTAACTCCTAAACCTAACCCTTCAACTGTCCCCTATCCCTGATATGTCCTGTCTGTTCTAACCCTTATCCCTTACTTATCCTGTCTGTCTGTCATAATTAGATTGTAAGCTCTATCGAGCAGGGACTGTCTCTCCATGTTCAAGTGTGAAGCGCTGCATACGTCCGGTAGCGCTATAGAAATGATAAGTAGTACACCCTGTTTCTCCGCGGACGTTATGTCAGGCTAGGCGAGGGCGGGACACGGAAGGAAGGAGTGGCCTGCCCTGCTGCTGCTTGCTGCGAACCCCGATCCAACCCTGATGTTTCCCTGAAAAATAAGACAGCCCATGAAAATAAGAACTAGCGCATTTTTGGGGGCAAAAATTAATATAAGAAAGTGTCTTATTTTCGGGGAAACACGGTAGTAGTAGTGATGTCACTGGTTGGAATCAGTTTTCTCTACTTTCATCTGCTTTTGAGAAGGAGTAGCATCCACTGGTTCAGAACACTGTAAGCTGATGCTAAGAAATACAGGGGTCCTTTTACTAAGCCGCGTAGGTGCCTACGCGCACAACGTGCATCAGTTTGGAGTTACCACCCGGCTACTGCATGGTCGTTGTGGTAATTTCATTTTTGACGTACATCCGCTACGCGCACTGGAAAATAATTTTTATTTTCTGGCATGTGGCAGAAACTGGGCAGTAAACGTCATTCTACGTGCGAAGACGATTATTGCACGGTTACCGCATGAGACCTTACTGCTAAGTCAATGGCTGGCGGTAAGGTCTGAGACACAAAATGAACACATGCCAATTTTTATTTTGCCGCATGTCCATTTTCGGCAAAAATGTTAAAAATGTCTTTTTTACAGGCATGCTGAAAAAATGGATCTGCGCGCAACCAAAACGCGCGCCTACGCTAACGCAGCCCATTTTTCAGCGTACCTTAGTAAAATGGACCCACAGTTTTTTCAAGGCCCTGTCCTCACAATATGATGCCTATTTTTAAAAATCTGTTTTTGCCTTGGATGTTTGAAAACTGGCATTTAGATGTCCATATTGCATGGATGTCTAAATCCCGATTTTATAAAACAAGAATATGGATGTGAAACGGAGAGGCTCTATAGAACTTTGCTGATGAAAAAGCTAAGTTACCATTGTGATTTAAAGTTTTGAAAATTGGTATTGCATAGCAAGCTGAAAAGTGCTGGAAGGAAACAGATTTTTTAATTAAGAAGACAAAAGAAAAATTGAAAAAAAATTTGGATGCAAGAATAAATTAAAAGGAGGTGAAGGTTATTTGGACTAATGATGTTAAAAATTCAGTGTCCTTTCTGTGTCAAAAGATAAGTAAAGGCACTGATGATAAACTCCACATATCTCAATAGATATAAATATTATGATAATTATATTCAAAGTATTAAATATAGAGCTTACCATTTGGAATAATATAGGGGGTCTTTTACTAAAGATTAGCTCGAGTTACCTACAGCAGGGTCCACTTTATTCCTATGGGACCTACTGCAGATAACTTGAGCTAACCGTTAGTAAAAGACCCCCATAATTTATTTATTTTTTATTTATTTATTGCATTTGTATCCCACATTTTCCCACCTTAATGTGGCTTACAATACATCATGAATGGTGGAAATACATTAGAAAATAGACATTTAGTGTTACAGAAGGATCTTGGGCAACATGATAATGATAAAACATGATAGTAGTATAACAAGCAGATATTGTAGGACAGTTCTGAGTATATGTGGAGGAGTTGTGTATATTCACATTGGTTGATCTTTGTGGTATGCCTTGTTAAAGAGATGGGTCTTCAGTAGTTTGCGAAAGTTGTTAGTTCGTAAATCGTTTTTAAGTTGCGCGGCAATGCGATCCATAACTGTGTGCTCAAGTAGGTAAAGTTTGATGTGTGCATTAGTTTGTATTTCAGACCTTTGCAGTTAGGGAAGTGCAGGTTAAGGAATGTGCGGGATGATCTTTTGGCATTCCTGGGTGGTAGGTCTATCAGGTCTGACATGTAGGCTGGTGCATCTCTGTGAATGATTTTGTGAGCTAGGGAGCATATTTTGAACATGATGCGTTCTTTAAGTGGGAGCCAGTGTAGTTTTTCTCGTAGGGGTTTAGCACTTTCATATTTTGTTTTACCGAATATGAGTCTAGCTGCAGTGTTCTGGGCTGTCTGAAGTTTCTTGATTATTTGCTCTTTATAGCCGGCGTAGAGTGCGTTGCAGTAGTCTAGATGACTGAGCACCATAGATTGTACCAGGTTATGGAAAACAGTCCTTGGGAAGAAAGGTCTTACTCTATTTAGTTTCCACATTGAGTGGAACATCTTCTTGGTTGTGTTTTTCGCGTGGCTCTCGAGTGTTAGGTGTCGATCGATGGTAACTCTAAGAATTTTTAGGGTGTCTGAAATTGGAAGTTTCAGATTTGGTGTGTTAATAGCGGTGAATTTGTTACCATATTTATCATCTTATTACATAGCTTCCATATGACCATTCTATACAATTATCACACCTGAACACAGCCCAACAGAATTCCTATATCTCTTTTATCCTTCCAACACATTATTCTTAACCCTCTTCAAAACCTACATCATAAACTGAGAAATTAAAATGAAATGTGATTGTAACATATGAACCTGACTATGCGATTGTAACATATGAACCTATCTGACTATAACATCACTTTGTATTTGTTCTCTACCAGAGTTGGTGATTGCCTTCACGGTACCATGTAAGCCACATTGAGCATGCAAATAGGTGGGAAAATGCGGGGTAGAAATGTAATAAATAAATAAATATTGTTAAATTTTCATATTACAAACCACAATCATGTCTCTGATATGCAGTTACTGGTTTTAAAGACAAAGAAAATAAAATTCAGTTAGATTCTAAACATTAGAATATAATATCACTGCTGTATAATGGTTGTCTAATGTAAGATTTCAAAACCATCAACCCTTTTCCAGAGATAGGAAGGTGGCAGAAGTTCTACGTGAATTTAAATTGCAGGAGTTTGACTCAAAATAACATCAGAAAGTACTTTTTCATGAAGAGGGTGGTAGATGACTGGAATGCCCTCCCACAGGAGGTAGTGGAGATGAAAATGGTTACGGAATTCAAAAATGTGTGGGATAAACACAAAGGAATCCTGTATAGAAGGCATGGACCCAAACAAGCTTAGCAGTGATTAGATGACAACACCAGTAATTGAGAAGCAATATCAGTCCTGGACAGACTTCTATGGTCTCAACCCTGATCATGGCTGCACAGATTCAGCTTCAATACTTGGACAACAAAGCCAGTGCCAGGCAGACTTCTACTGTCTGTGCCCTGAAAATAGCACGGACAAATCAAAGTCAAGTATGCGTATGTAGTATCACTCATACCTTATGCCAGTGTTTCCAAGTCCAGTCCTAGAGCACCCCCTGCCAGTCACGTTTTCAGAATATCCACAATAAATGGGAAAATTAGGTTCTTACCTTGGTAATTTTCTTTCCTTTACGAATGGGTTGTGTCCACCTACCAGCAGGGGGAGATAGAGAGCACTGAAAACCATAGTGCCTCTTGGCCAGCTAGCTCCATCTGCCTCTCAGTATTTGAAGCTTCCAAAGCAGTGTTACACCACAAAGTAGAATAACATGAACTTTCCTCACAGCGAACGAACGCCCCAGAACAGGAGTAATTCAAAGGAGGGACGAACTCAACCTCCTGTAACAGAACAGAAATCCTGAAGACTGTTTTCCAACTTCTCCCAATGAGGGAACATATCTACAGGAAAAACTGAACCCAAAACAGCATTAATCAAATAAACAATCAATCATGGAGGGCTCATGGATTCATCTGCTATGCCTAAAGGAAAGAAAATTACCAAGGTAAGAACCTAATTTTCCCTTCCTTGTTATCAAGCAGATGAATCCATTACAAATGGGATGTATCAAAGCAATCCCTAGATAGGGTGGGAACAGGCCACACCACGCGCCAGCACTTCTGCTCCAAAATGCGCATCCCTCCTGGCAGCCACATCCAGCCTGTAATGTTGGGCAAATGAGAGCTTAGAAGCCCATGTCGCTGCACTGCATATCTCTTGAAGAGAGAGTGCTCCAGTTTCAGCCCAAGAAGAGGAAATCGCTCTTGTGGAATGTGCCTTAAAGGCTTCAAGCAGAGGCCGGCCAGACAGCAAATATGCTGAAAAAATAGCTTTAGACGCTGGAGATCCTCTGCGAGGACCTGACAACAAAACAAAAAGGTGGTCAGAGGTCCTGAAAGCATTTGACATGCGCAGATACTGTAACAGAGCCCTTCGCACATCTAGAAGGTGCAACTACAGAAATGGGTCTCAACAGGACAGTGACTGGAGCTCAGACACCCGTCTCGCCAATGTAATGGCCACCAAAAAGACCGTCTTTAGGGTCACATCTTTCTCCGAAGCTCGCCTAAGCGGCTCGAAGAGCGAACAATGAAGGGCCTTTAAAACTAACCCCAGGTTCCAGGCCAGACACGAAGCCCGCACTGGAGGACGGAGCTGAAGCACCCCTCTAAGAAACCGTGCCACCTCCGGATAGGCAGCCAGGGAGAGGCCAGCCACCTTCCCCCGAAAACATGCTAAGGCTACAACTTGAACACGCAGGGAATTATAGGCCAAGCCTTTTGTAAACCATCCTGCAAAAAGTCAAGTATTGTAATGGTATCAATTTATTACTGAAATATGTAGCACATTTGCTGGATTATATATACACCAATATATTTGTGTATCTTTTAAAAATATATATTTGACACTACAGCAGAGAGAATAGTTTCATTTCAAGCTCCTCTCTCTCCATTCCTTTTTCTGGGAACTTCTGAGAGCAGGGATAGTTAATTACAAACACTTAACAAACACAAAAGAGCTTCCTCTGCCCTCCCACCTAACAAAAAATGGACTAAGGTGGGCACCTGAATAAAACAAAGAACTCAGAGGAAGCATAAACAGGACATTTGCTTGTCAAAGGTATACCTGCCCCTCCCATCAGCTTTCAGACATGTACAGAAAGGAAGGACTTGTAATGTGTATCTGCCCCAGAGACTGAGCAGGACATCAAAAGAAAATCCAGACTGTAAGTCTCGTGATGTCATAAGACATGAGACCAGGACTCAAGGGTCGTGTGCAGACATGAGACCAAGATACCACAATGCTTTGCAAATGCCCCAAGGGTCGTGTGGAAACCAGGACAAAGATCCACATGGCATATCCTCCTGCAGCTTGCAAGATATAAAAGGACAAGCTGTTTCCCAAGAGTCATTTTCTCATCAACTGCCAGCAACTCAGATTCTCTTCACTGCAAACAACTCAGATCCTCTTGGGACCTGCCCTCCTCTTGGGACCTGCCTCCTCTTGAAACCTGCCTCCTCCTCTTGAAACCTGCCTCCTCTTGGGACCTGCTGCTCTCTTTGGGGTCTGCTGACGCCTTGCCCCTCAACATGTGCTCATCAATCAGCTGGACCACAGCATGCTTGTAACAAGGACTTGTAAGTTAACCTACCTGCTACTTTGTTCTATTTTATGCACAGATTACCTGTAAAGATCTCTTAAAACCTACCTCTCGTGTGCAATTGTATATTAAATCAACCTTTTTAAAGCTAAAAATACGGTCTGTTTGTGTTCTGAGTATATTGAAGCTATATATATTTAATTTTTTGCAATTATCACCTTTGGTGATTGGTGGAGAAATTAATATCCTAAAACTTATACATACAGCACCTGCTCTTAAATTATAAACAGTAGCGAGTTGCTCTCGAGCTATTTTCCCCAAAATAAATCATTTCTTGTAACAGTATTAGTGAGACAGAAGCCCGCATGGGTGTAATCGCTTTAGCAGCACACCAAGCCTCAAACTGGCGCCAAATCCGAGCATAGGCAACGGAAGTAGAACACTTGCGGGCCTGAAGGAGAGTGGAGATAACCTTGATGGAATAGCCCTTGTCTCTCAATTCTGCCCTCTCAATAGCCATGCCGTAAGACCAAAGCGGCAGGCGTCCTCCATGGTTACCGGCCCCTGTGACAACAGGTTCAGTACCAGAGGCAAAGGAAGGGGAGCCTCCACCAGCATCCACCGGAGGTCCGCATACCACGGCCTCCTGGGCCAATCCGGGGCAATGAGAACCACCTCTCCTTGATGTAGCCGAATCCGCAGGAGTACTCGCCCTATCAAGGGCCCAGGAGGGAACACATATAGGAGGCCTTGAGGCCAGGGTTGAGCCAAGGCATCCAACCCCGCCGAGCGAGGATCTCTCCGTCTGCTGTAAAGCACGGGACTTTGGCATTTGCGCTTGACGCCATAAGATCCGCTATGGTCATCCCCCATTTAGCACAGATCTGAAGGAACACTTCGTCTGCCAGTTCCCACTCCGCTGGGTCGATTTGATACCTGCTTAGATAATCTGTTTGCATGTTGCTCTGACCTGCAATGTGATCTGCTGACAGAAACTGAAGATGTAGCTCGGCCCAGTGGCAAATCTGCTCGGCCTGCGCAGCCAGTGCCCTGCACTGAGTGCCACCTTGTCGATTTATGTAGGCCACTGCTGTCGTATTGTCCAACAGAACTCTGACAGCCAGTCCCCATCAGGGTTGTGTGAAAGGCCAGAAGCGCTTGGAATATCGCTTTCAACTCCAAGCAATTGATGGACCACTCCGACTCCTCGGGTGTCCACAGACCCTGGGCATGCCTTGCCTAGCCATGTGCCCCCAGCCCTGCAGGCTGGCATCTGTTACCACCAGGCACCAATCGGGAAGCGCTAGTGGCATTCCTCGCCGCAGCATGCTGTCTGAGAGCCACCACTCCAGTCTGAGCCAGGCCGCAGGGAGCCACGTGAGTCTGCGCTGGTAATCCTGAGATATTGGAGACCATCGTTGAAGCAGGAAACACTGCAGAGGTCTCAGGTTCGCTCTCGCCCATGGCACCACTTCCAAGGTGGCCGTCATCGACCCCAACAGCTGGACTATGTCCCAAGTTCGCGGGCGAGGCATCCTCAGGAGCAAACGGACCTGGTTCTGAAGCTTGCACCGCCTTTGCTCGGGAAGAAAGACAAACCCTGAGACTGTGTCGAACTGGACCCCCAAATATTCTAGAGATTGAGGGGGGTCAGGTGACATTTGGGTATATTGACGACCCAGCCCAGAGACTGAAGTACTGAGACCACTCTGGCTGTTACATGATGACTCTCTTCTGCAGAGTCCACTCTGATGAGCCAGTCATCGAGGTACAGGAGAACCCGGATACCCTCTCGCCTGAGAAAGGCAGCTACTACCACCATTACCTTGGAAAAGGTTCGGGGAGCTGTGACGAGGCCAAAAGGTAAGGCCCGAAACTGGAAATGTTTTCCCAACATCGCAAACCGGAGAAACCGGTGGTGCGGGGGCCAAATAGGAATGTGCAAGTAAGCTTCTTTCAGGTCCAGAGACGTGAGAAACTCTCCTGGCTATACCGCTGAAATGACGGAGCACAGGGTTTCCATGCAAAAATGCCGCACTCTTAGTGACTTGTTGACTTCCTTTCAGTCGATTATGGGCATAAAAGACCCTCCTTTTCGCGGCACCACAAAGTAAATGGAGTAACGACCGTAGCCGATCTCGGCGGGAGGCACAGGGACCACCGCCCCGAGGTGCAACAAGCCGTGCAAGGTCTCCTCTACCTCCGCCCGTTTTACGGCAGAGCCGCCGGGACTCCACAAACACGTCTCTCACCGGGGCATTGAATTCTATTCTGTAGCCATCTCTGACCACTGATCTGAGGTAATCTTGACCCATTCCTCGAGAAAGAGGGAAAGACGTCCTCCAACTGCAGGAATCGAGGAGTGGGCCGGCGCACCATCGACAGGGTCGCCCATGAACTCCAGCCCTTGAGACGGCCGCTGCGGAACGTTTGTCCGAGCAAAAAGAGTTCCTCTGCTGAAAGCGGGCACGTGAAGTAAACCCAGCAGAATGCCCCAGGCGGCACATTCTAGCTTCACAGAAGCAAGGTCTGGAAGAGGAGGGAACCGTCTGACCCTTGGAAGAAGGCCACGGCCTATCCTCGGGTAACCGCTGGGGTATAGTTTCCCCCAGGCCTTTAACAATTTTCTCCAACTCCTCACCAAATAGAAGAAGGCCCTGGAAGGGTAACTTCACCAACCTTTGCTTAGAGGCCATGTCAGCCGCCCAATGCCATAGCCTTAGAAGGCGGCAAGCGGCCACCGCCACAGCCATCTGTTTAGCTGAAGCTCTGACCAGATCATAGAGGGCGTCAGACAAAAATGACAAGGCCAACTCCATCCGCGGTGCCACCTCCGCAAGGGGCTCTGCTCCATCCCTGGGCTGTTCCACTGCCTGCTGCAACCAAGCAAGGCAGGCTCGAGCAGCATAACAACTGCACACAGATGCCTGTAAGGCTAGGCCTGAAATCTCAAGGACCGTTTGATTGCTGATTCCAGACGTTGGTCCTGCATGTCCTTCAGGGTGACCCCCTCCCTCTACTGGGAGGGTAGTCTTTTTCGTCACAGCTGTGACTAGGGCATCCACTTTAGGCACTGCCAAGCCTGCCAAGTGCTTGTCACTGAGAGGGTATAAGTGCCCCATTGCCCTGGCAACTTTCAAAGGCCCCTCAGGGTAAGCCCAGTGAGCCGAAATAAGCTCTTGGATGGAGTCATGCAAAGGAAAGGCTCGAGCAGGCTTCTTAGTACTTGCCATCCTCGGATAACCAGAGGAGGCTTCGCCCATCACAGGATCTTCAATAGAGAGGGCCTGTAAGGCATCATAAATAAGCGCTGGCAGCTCCTCGCGGTGGAAAATCCTAACCGCAGTGGGATCATCTGGATCCAGTGGCAATCCTACACCTTCCTCTGGCTCTTCGGACCATGAAGGTCTGCCAAACCCCACAGACTGACCACGGGGGGAGGGGGGGGAGGGGGTGCGCCACTCTCTGAAAGGGAATTTACCCTTCTGCACTTGTCTTGCGGCCAACTGTCTGGGGAAAATAACGCCTGATGGCAATCCCGGGCCGGTCTCCACCGGAGGAGAACCAGGTAGCAATGCAGAGTCGACAACTACGGCAGAGCTCTTTTAACATGAACGCTTTATGTAAAAGCAACACAAACTCAGGGGAGAAAGGCTCACGCTGTGTCACATCTGTGGTCGTGACCACCCTCAGACTTACCTTATTTCGGGAGGTCAGCATCTATGCTGGCTTGTCTGTTTCTGTGTTAGCCTTGTCTCTGTCTCTGTGTGCTGATTGCTTCACTAGACCTCACCTGTGTGGGCTATACCTCTCTGAGGAGCCAGCATCTAAGATGGCTCCCGCCTGATCTGTTCCAGCTTCCAAGATTGCTCCTGCCTGGCCAGCATCTAAGATAGCTCCCGCCTGTTCTGTTCCAGCTTCCAAGATGGCTCCTGTCTGTCCTTCCTGTGTATTCACTTCCTATGTGTTCCAAGCCTCTTCTTGGTGTCAGTGTGTTTCCTGCTTCTGTCCTGCAGTAGGTGACATCATCAGTGAGAGCTTCATAAGGAAGTGCTGTGCTGGCATTCAGGGTCTTTGCATGGTGTGTATGTGTTATGCCAAAAAGTTGTCAGGTTAGTGAGCGTGCTGTTGCACTGCTACAAGCCTGTCTTTCCATGTGGGCTCTGGCCCTTCTGTTCTTTGTGTCTGTGGACTGCTAGTCCTTCTGTGTGGGCTCCTGCCCCGTCTGCTCGGTGTCTGTGGACTGCTAGTCCTTCTGTTGCCTTGCTCTGTGTTTGGAGTCTGAAGCTTCAGCCTTTGTGTACTCCCTGTCTGTGTTGGGAGCTGCTGAAGCTCCAGCCTTGACTCTGTTATCCCTGGTTTATTCCTCTGTCTGCTGCCCAGCTTATGTGTTGCCCTGAACCTGTTGTTGCCTAGCCAGTGTGTTTATCCTAAGTCTTGCATATCCTGAGTGTATATCCTGAATCCTGCTTCTGCCTAGCTAGTGTGTATATCCTGAATCCTGCATATCCCGAGTGTATATCCTGAATCCTGCTTCTGCCTAGCTAGGGTGTGTATCCTGAGTGTATATCCTGGAACCCGCCTCTGCCAAGCTTGCATGTCTATTCTGAACCCCGTATATCCTGAACCCCGTTTCTACCAAGCTTGTCTGTATATCCAAGCTCCTGTTTCCGGCTAGCCTTTGTGTATGCCCTGTCTGCTTAGTCTGTCTTGTGTTTCTTGCTAGTGGCTGCGTAGCAGCTTTCAGTCCTAGTCTAGTTTAGTTCTGTGCCTAGCCTCCCTCGTGTTTCCCAGACCTGGAGTGGGTCCTCTGGATCTTCAGTTCCTGCTCTGTCCTACAAGTTCTGCCAGCCACCCACAGTCCGGAGCTCAACTCCGGAGGAACGGTGGTCAAGCGCAGGTGAAGCTGTCCTGTTCTGCCTGTTCTAGTTGCCTGCCTTTGTTACTACTCCAGTCCCGAGTTCCAGTCCTGCTCTTCCTTGTATCCAGTTCCAGGGTGGTCTTGCCTGCCTCTGCCTCTCCTCGGCAGTGGTCCAAGGGCTCACGAATTCCGGTCCTGCCTCGAGGTCCTGACACCCTGGCATTCCGGTTCCAATCCGGGGTAAGCAGCTCCTCTGGTAGCCTCCATCCGAGGCTCCCCTCCGGCCTCAGACCCCTCCGCTCCTGCGAGGGTCGAGCCCTGCAGCGCATCCAAGATGGCGCCCCGCTGCCAGCTCCACCGAGCAGGAAGAAACCTCACTCGCCATGCTCAGGTCGGCCCTGATGTCTGAACAGCATGATTTACAGAGCCCCGCTGCGGATCTGCGCTTGCCACAACATGAACAGCGCTTAACAACCTCCACAGCCATCGCCGAAAATGGCTGAAATTTTCAAAATGGCAGATTTGTGCCAAAAACATCCCGATCGCGGGCCCTCCCCGGAGGAGCTACAAGACTCTCTTACCTCAGTAGACCGAGTCACAGAGCTCCGGTCACGCTGCACAGACAGAAGGAAGCCTCAGAATCGCAGAGCTAACAAGCACGTCGCGTTTTGTTTTTTAACGCTGTGAGGAAAGTTAGAGGCAACAGCTACATAGGCACTCTGGAGGTCCAGAAGAGTGAGAATGACAGGGAAAGGACGAACCAATGTGCCTGCATCCACATAGAAGAGTGTGGGAAAGGCAGGGAAAGGACATACCAATGTGCCTGCATCCACATAGAAGAGTGTGGGAAAGGCAGGGAAAGGACATACCAATGTGCCTGCATCCATGTAGAAGAGTGTGGGAAAGGCAGGGACAGGGCAAACCTATATGCCTGCATCCACATAGGGGGAAGGGTAAGGCAGGGAAAGGGCGAACCTATGTGACTTTAAAGTGAAGCTGCAATAGCCACAACACCCCTGCTACAACTGGCAAAAGCCCAGGAGCCACCCCAGGCAGACTTTTGAAGGAGCTGAATAAACTGCATCGCGTCCAACCCTGCTGGGGAGATAGAGAATACTGAGAGGCAGATAGAGCTAGCTGGCCAAGAGGCACTATGGTTTTCAGTGCTCTCTATCGTCCCTTGCTGGTAGGTGGTCACAACCCATTCGTAATGGATTCATCTGCTTGATGACAAGGAAATGCATGACCTTGATTTGCATACACTACCTCCATTATATGCAAATCTCTTACATGCATATTCATTTTGGATATCCTGAAAACTTGACTGGCAAGTGGTACTCCAGGACCAGACTTGGGAAATACTGCCTTATGCTATGAGTTTATCTTGTTGGGCAGACTGGATGGACTGTATGGGTTGTTATCTGCCATCATCTACTACTGCCTTGTTTTATGAGTTATTTTGTTGGGCAGACTGGATGAACTGTATAGGTCATTATCTGCAGTCATCTACTATATTACTACGATAGTAAAACAAAACATATCTGTAAGATGTGAGCATAGAAATAACATGTTCATATCAAGGAAAGGCACACAACTGATAAAGAGTAATCAAGGTCCTCTAATAAGCAAATTTACAGCCTTACTGTTTCCTGCAAGTGTTTTTTTTCGTATAACGCTCAATTTCCCAGTCCCAGTACTGCAAAGAGATTCCCTTCTGTTCTGTCACCAGAGCTGTTGACATCTTTTTTTTTTTTTTGTAGCTTCCCAGATATTGATAACCTTCCTTAAGAAAACAACCACATCATCTGGTGCCAGAAGCAAGCAACTGTCTCTATATGTTGGAAAAGCTTTCTTGTCTCATTGACTCTTTTGCACATTCAAGTCCCCAACTGTGATTTCTCCTCTTGAACTATGCACTCTCTCTATAGTCCAACAGAACAAAATAAGGTCCTTGCGGTGCACCTCAGAAGCAAGGCGTTTGCTTTGAAATCCTCACAGCAGCTTCTCTCTGAATACATCTCAGCATCTGTAACATACCAAGACAAGGGACTGTAGCTTCAATTTACCCACCATGAACTGGGAAAGCCGATCTAACCCTTCTCCCACCCTTCTTCCTCTCACTCTTTGCTCTTTCCTGCTTTCACTGAAGCTCTACATGGGAAGGAGGATCAATTGTTTCCTGAAACCTGATCCCAGAAAAACATTTGAAAGGCAAATCAAATCACTCACCAAATGTGCTAGTTAAATAACAGACTTAGCAGGAAAGCACAGCTGCTGCTGAAGGCTAAAACAGCTATGAGATTAAAAAAAAAGTAAAAAGGATGACATCATATAATATCCTTTTCTCCAACAGGACCCTCCCATTTTGCTGGGACTGGGAACTCTAATAAAAGGTGTGAGCAAATCTAAATAAATAAATAATATGTAATATGTAAAGTACATCTTTACATAAGAGACTAAATAGCTGTTTTATAAGTGGAAGTTTTGTTTTGTTTTGCTGTTGTTTTACAGGAAAATAATTGCAGATCTTGTAACATCAGCTCCATCTGTTTGCTCAGAAGCAGTTTCTCAGCATTAAGGAATAATGCAAGCAGATGCAACTAGGATTTTTTTTGTGTCCACAATGCCGAAAATAAGCTTGCAATCCTACGTCTTTAATTCCTGCTCTGTGACTCAATGTGCTCAAATAAATTTATTACTGTAACTAGAAACTACTACTACACCTTGCTAGCTATTCAAGATTACTACTTAACTCTCTGGCTAATCCAAGTTAACTTGAGGACACCTTTTTTATTATTACTGTATTATTTAAAAATTATGAAGAAGTTTCTAACACTAGAACAAAATTGATCAACAGGTTTTCTACATTTCAATATGAAAATATATAAGACTAATAAAAAAGGCCCATTTCTGTTTTAAAGGAAACGGGTGCTAGCAATGTTATTTATTTATTTATTTTTTTAACCATACAGTTTTTTATAAAAGTTTTTGAAAGACGTGGTATACTGGTTGTGTGTGAGTCTGACAGAATGTGTGTGTGTGTGTGTGTGTGTGTGTGTGGGTGGGTGTTTGAGAGAGTATGTGTGACATTGAGAAACAGAGAGTGAAAGACTGGTTGTGTGTGTGAGAGAGAGAGAGAGAGAGAGAGAGAGAGAGTGTGTGTGTGTGTGTGTGTGAGCCTGTGTGTGTGAGAGACTGTGTGTTAGTGTGAAAGAGAGACAGTGTGTCTGTGTTGCAGTGTGTGTGTGTGCATGAGCCCCTCCTTCTGAATGAGGTGCATGCCCCCCCCCCCTCAGTTCCCAGTTGATGCCCCCCCCCCCCTCAGGTGTGTCTGTGCCCCTCTCCGTAGTTGTTTGAGTGTTAGCTCCCTTTTTTGTTTTCTCTTTCGCATGAAGTTCCCCCCCCCCCCCCCCTCCTTATGACACTTACCCCGATCGCGTTGAGAGAGCTGTGGAGCTTTTCGACGGTGCTTTCTGTGGCACCTTGTGCAGGGCGTCAGTCTTCTCAGCTTTTTTTTTTTTTTTACTCCGGTACTTTTGGCAGGCCGTTTGGGTTCTTGCTGTCGGGATTAGGTCAGCTGGTTGTTAGGTTCGGGAGGGCGACTCGTAAGTGTGGTGAGCGTGTTTTTTTTTTTTTTTTTTAAAGGATTACGGCAGGTTCGTTCGCTTCGTGCTGGCGTTGTTTCTGGAGGGGAGAGGAGAGGGAGGGAGGGCGGCGGTTTTTTGAGGGCGGTTGGCAGGGGGAGGAGTAGGGAAACACGCTCCGTGTGTTTCCCTACTCCTCCCCCTCCACATTGGACACTCGCGGCTCCTCCCCTCTCCGTGAAGTTTCCCTACTCCTCCACCTCCACATTGCACACTTGCGGCTCCTCCCCTCTCCCTGACGTCACGATTATCTACTCCATGAGGGACACCACCACCGGAAGCCACCAGGCAGCCTCAGAACGTTGGAGGTGAGCTTTATTATATAGGATGGTGAGGTCATGTGGTTCTTTTTGGGTACAGCAGACGTTTTAAATAAAATATTACAATGGAGAATGTAATGTACAGTTTGAGCCTTTGTTTTTTCCTTGTTTGTTTGTTTTTTTAAAGAAACAGAAGGGTAGGAATTTCCCCCCTCCAGGATTCTCCTTCTCATTTAGGCTTCTAGGCCAATTGGAACCAGCCCCTATCTGAAAAACAACTTCATGAATCTTCATCAGCAGTTAGCTAGGAATAACATCCCTCAGCTAAAAGACACAATTGAGGGCTCTTCAGAAGGTACTATCTGATAATAAATGAAAACTAAACTGTAACTGACTGATGTTGCAGTGCATTTCACAAGAACCAAGCAAATAACAGAGGTGACACTAGAAATATTTCAAAATTTATATTTGTTATAATATATGAAGGCATTACTATTAGATAGTAAAATACATATGTAATAGTAATGCCTTCATATATTATACCAAATATAAATTTAAATATTCTGTTAAGATATATCATGATCCTACTATGACAGAATGGCATTCAAAAAATTCTTTCAAAGCACAATTTCTGTTTATTGGTATTTTTCTAAAACATACAAAGGGAGACCGACTTAACAGACACAAATTGTGAAAGGGCTTTGTTAATTACAAATATCAAGATTGATTTATGAAGGTAACATAGAGATAGCTGAAGTTCTAAATAAAATGCAAGTATCAAACACCGTATATGTTGCTAATAAGTCTGTGAAAAAGACTCGTCACCTTCAAGTTAGAACATGAAATTTCCATTCAAGGTAAATGAAAAACAAAGCTGGGGGAGAAATCCAGAGAACTGCTAGAAACAGCAGACAAAACACCAAACTCTTCTACCAGGGTCTCCAAGCTGCTTACTATCCTATATCAATTGACAGTGCATGCATTTGCTTAGCAGATGATGTTAATATCCTGACAGGGAAGACTGATATTTTGAACTGCCATGATTAATATTTTCCCTCCAGCATGTCTGAAGAAGGTCTGAATGACATTTCTCAAAGTGCAATACAGGTAGAGATATATAATAAATAAATATAGAAACCACCATTTTTGCAGGACCAAATAGGCAGGCTTCACCAGATAAATCTCCAAAACAGATGGCAAAATGCTCAAGATCTTTAAACAAGGATATGATTACCTGCGCCTCAAATTTCCAAAAACTGTTTCTAGTATGTTTGGCTGAATCCACGCCTGCCTCGGATGACAGGAACCATGTCCACTGCCTATAATGGCACTGAGATGCAGGTTCATCTCTAGACTCTGGCGAAGTTTCCTCCACAGAAGTCGAGGGTGTACCGACATGGAGAGTTGTTAATACAGATGCCCCATGCGGCATTGGCATCAGTGACTGCACCGCAGGCCAACACAGAATCACGGCTGCAGCAAACACCACCTGTGCCGATGGGCTCTGCATCTGAAGTAGCCCCACCAAGTGCTCTTGGAGTATGACATGGATCCATTCATCAAGGGCCAGCATCGGTAAAGGCGGGGGCACCAGTTTGGAGATTGCCTGCAGAGATCTCACTGCCATAGCGGAAATTGGGTCCCAGCTACCAGGAGACAGGTATGAAGGCACCTCTTCAATAGAGGGGGCAATGCTCCTCCCAGTACAGATGCTTCTGGGGTACCAAAGTTTTTGCTGCCTCTGAGCTCCCGGTACTGTGTGTCAAGGAGGACTTATGCTTGTGCTTCTTGGCCTTCGCCCGATGTCGATTAAGGTAACATCAGATCCACATGGCTCCTTGGTGTTGGGTCCAATATTGATCAGTCCCAGGGGCCCTGCACAGCAGTTGGTGCCATGGAAGGTGGAGATCCACTCAATGCACATGCACTCCCAGTGTAAGATACAGGTCGGGTAGCCATAGGGAGCAATGCTTCCGATGCTGGTGCAGACACCAAAGTCGATAATGCCAACAGTTCGGACCTGGATCCAAAAATGTTCTCTTTCTAAGACCCTCTGGACTGCTGGATTTCTTTTCTGCATAAGCAAACAAAGAACACAGTTAAGATGGATACACCAGGAATGGGTGCCAGCCCCCGAGATGGTCCGATTGCACTGGGCATAGCGCTTGAAGCTACTAGGAACTTTAGAGGATATGGAAGGGAAAATGGCAGAAGCAAAACCAAATGACTCAATGGTGAGGGGAAAAAAGGGGCATAACTTAGCCAGTGCTCAAGCCTAAAAGGGCCTCTGTAGCTGGAAAATAAAGGAAACTTAAAAGCGGGGAAAAAGCTCACTAAGATTAAGGGAGAAGAACTTGACAGAAAAAATAGAAATAAAGAAAGTTAAGAAAAAAAAAACGTTAGGGAAGGCACCTGAATCGAGAGGAAAAACAAATACTCTGAAGAGAGAACCACAGAAACATGAGCTCTGTTCCCCACAGATGAAGAAAGACTGCTGGTCCTGTGCTCACGAGTCAGGCGGGAAGGCACCCACACACGTGTGGTAGGAGCGCTGCCTCAAGCTTTTAAAGAGAGAGTACACTAGATAGCATTTCTGCACCAGCTCTGTGAATGACATCACCCACATTTGATAATTATATGGCCTGCTTGTCCTCCAAGAATAATTATCTGCTGTCTCCAAAGACGACACATCCTCGGGCTGTATTGTTTCATGCCACCACAAAAGCCAATGGGTTTATATTTCATTCAAATTCCCTGCAAGTAATGCATCAAATGCTCCTCTATTCCCTCATAAAAGACCGAGTATGAGGGTTTTTTTAGCCTCACAGATTCCTCTGTTCTTTGGAATCAAGGCAGACTTTGCAGCTAGTTAATTATGGAACAGGCTGAGTACCACCCACATTAAATTATCAACTATTTGCACTGGGCAGCCCTACATCTGCCTAAAAAGCAGAGAGGACAAGCATCTACCAATACCTGTACAAATTTCCTCATTCATAATCTGAACAGCCTTGCGTTTTTGTCTGTACATTCAACACTTCCAGGCCAAGAAATCACTTTTTTCTTAGCTGTATACACACAGGTTCTTTAATATAACAACAAAAAATCCAGGCTACAGACATCCTATATAATAATTTGCACCTCCAACGTTCCATGGCTGGCTGGCTGGTTGTCTGGGTTCGTAACATCTCCTGACGTCAGCCAGCCTCCAGCGTTCCATTCCCCCTCACTGTCCCGCCCTCATGTCAAGACGTAATGATGTCAGAGGGCGGAACAGTGAGAGGGAAGGGAATGCTGGAGGCGAGCTGACGTCAGGAGGGATATTACGAACAAAACGGAAGCCAGCGCCAGCCAGCCAGAGAACGTTCAGGTAGAAATTGAGGGGAGGAGAGAATCAAGGGACATCGAGGGGAGGGAGGGAGGGGAGGGGGAGGGCAGGGCAGGGCAGAGGAGAATTGATGAACACGGATGGGAATTGATGGACACGGATGGGATGGGAGGACAGTAGAGAATCGCGGGACACGGATGGGAGGGCAGGGAAGAGGAGAATCGCTGGACATGGAGGGGAGGGGAGGTGAGGGAAGAATCGCTGGACATGGAGGGGAGGGCAGGGGAGAGAGAAAAAAAAAGCTTACATGACAGCCTTCCTAGGGCCCATTTCATTGTTGAGGAAACGGGCATGGTTCCACTTGTTTTAAAACAGTTTGTACAAAGGAAGGCAAAAATAAAGAAGAAAAAGAAAGTGGTTTGTGATGAAGTGATCACGTAAATAAACACTGCCAAATAAATTTCAAATACTCTAATATGGATGATGCTGGATAATAGCAGACTTGCAAAATTTACAATATCAAAAAGTTGGGGGGGGGGGGGGGGGCGTTTCAAAATGGCGGCACACCAAGTTCACGGATGAAACCTCTCGACGACGACGACAACGAATAAACAAGTTATACCTTTAATATTATGCCGCATACAAAGCGTAAAGGAGCGGTAAAGACCGGGACCTCATCGGTCAGGACCTCTTCTCCTTCGCAGCCATCAATCGAGAGGTTCACCGTGCGAATGCCAGAACTATTAGCCGGGAGCTGTCCTGCTGTCTCTTTGTCGGGAGAACTACGAGAATTGGGACTCGATGTTACTCTTTTGCAACCCATGTACCGTCTCAGCCCGAAGGTCTTCTCTCTCCTGTTGGGACGCCCGAACCGGAAGTGGTCGAGGTAGTATCCCAAGTTAGAGGTCAGGAAGGGAGTCGAATCGACGGAGGTCTGAAACCGCTGGGTCTTCAAACCCATAGAGTTTCCTTGGTAAAACCTGAGACTGTTACCCTTGAGAGCATATGGGAAGCTCTCCAACAACTAGATACGAAGATTTCTAACGCAACTGATGGTATGGCAACACTCGTGAGTACTGTGGACAATCTTTCTAAATCTATAGATACCATAAAAACTGACTCTAAAAATCAAATGGATCAATTTAAAAAAGAAGTGGAAAAATTCCATGGAACTTCTAATGCGATTATACAAGATAATACAGCAATTCATAGGAAGCTTGAACAATTGGAAAATTATAACCGCAGATTGAATTTGCGTTTTTTAAATTTTCCACAAACTGTTGGAATTTCACCTTTAGACGCATTTAAAAGATACTTAATAGAGGTTTTGAAATATTCCCCAGAACTTATTCCTCCAATAAATAAAATCTACTATCTTCCACAAAAAAAGAAAAGTGAATCAGGAATGGATATGGAGTCACAAAAAGAAAAGAAAGGACAAAATTTGAATTTAACTGAAATCTTAGAGTCCTCTTTAAATGAGGACTCTGCTACTACTACTACTTAACATTTCTAAAGCGCTACTAGGGTTACGCAGCGCTGTACAATTTAACATGTAAGGACAGTCCCTGCTCAAGGAGCTTACAATCTAAAAGACAGGTGTACAATCTAGAGACAAGTGTACAATCTAAAAGACAAGTGTAGAGTCAATCTGATAGGGCAAACTATATTTCTCGAAAGGTTAGGTGCCAAAAGCAGCATTGAAGAGGTGAGTTTTAAGCAGAGATTTGAAGATGGGTAGGGAGGGGGCTTGGCGTAGGGGTTGAGGAAGCTTGTTCCAGGCATAGGGTGAGGCAAGGCAGAATGAGCGGAGCCTGGAGTTGGCGGTGGTGGAGAAGGGTACTGAAAGGAGGGATTTGTCCTGTGAGCGGAGGTTACGGGTGGGAACATAGGGGGAGATGAGAGTAGAGAAGTAGAGAGGTAGTGAGGAGCCGCAGACCGGGTGCATTTGTAGGTAAGAAGGAGAAGCTTGAATTGTATGCGGTATCTGATTGGAAGCCAGTGAAGTGACTTGAGGAGAGGGGTGATATGAGTATATCGGTTCTGGCGGAATATAAGACGTGCGGCAGCATTCTGAACGGATTAAAGGGGGGATAGATGGCTAAGGGGGAGGCCAGTGAGGAGTAAGTTGCAGTAGTCAAGGCGAGAGGTAATGAGAGCGTGGACGAGAGTTCGTGTGGTGTGCTCAGAGAGGAAAGGGCGAATTTTGCAGATGTTGAAAGAACTACTTTAATTGTTTCTTTTATTTTTGAACAGGATTTGGAAGCAGTTAAACGATTATTCTTTAGAAATGCACAGTCCCTGTTTTGTGGGGCGAAAATATGGATGTACTCAGATGTTGCCAGACAGACCCAGGAACGAAGAAGGGCATTTTTAGCCATAAGAAAGGAGGTCTTAGAAATAGGTGCCTCCTTTTACCTGAACTACCCCTGTAAATGTGTGATAAAGTATTTGGGGCTTAAATATATCTTCTTCAATCCTGAGCATTTAAAAACATTTGTGAATTCTAAGAAATTGTTGGCAACCTAGTATCTAAATGGGGTTAATTGAATTTGATTTCTGGATTGGTGTGTAAAGCTATATGCTGGTTTAACTTCTACTTTAAAGTTTTCTTTCTCCTGGAATAATATGGAACTCCCCCCTACAATAATTGTGGTCTAAAGAAGATTGTTAAAATATGCCTAGAAAAATATATCTGTTAAATTATATGCTTATCTGTATTTCTTGACAAGTGATTTCACTTGAATTGTAAATTTAAAAATTACAATAAAAAAAAAATAAAAATAATATCAAAAAGTTAAGTTTATACTTTGTGTTCACTCTGCATTACTAATACAAATCTGGGCTCTAGACATTATGCAAAATATCCCAAGGACTGCCAAAAAAAAAAAAACAGGCACTACCAGCAGAAGTAATAATACTGCACTATACAAATATCAAAATCCTCAAAGTCTGATACTACCTAACATACACCAAATACCTCAAATAACTGAAAATAAAAACTGTGTAGGAAAACTGTAGGAATAGCTATGATATCAAGTTCTTACACTTGAAACAAAGCTAAAAGTCAGAAAATAGCTAACACAATGATACAAGAATGCTAAAACTCCCCCAGTGTCTATTCACGAGGGATAACATATACTCACCCACTAACAAATAATTTGAGGAAGGGCAAAGCCAGAGAGCCAGCAGGAGTACAAGGTGAAAGCGCACATGCACATCTCTCCCCCATTTAGACCTTTCATTCTTCTCCTCCATTCCTCATTTCCAGTTCTGACATGCAGTACTCTATTCCTTCAGTCTTTTTCCATAACTCTTTCCCTTTTCCCTCCTTCCTCATTCCCCACCACCTCAGTCCTACCCATTCCTGCTCCAATGCTGCTACAGCTGTCTGTTCTTCCATGCTTCAGTTTGGCAAAAGATGATTCCTTCTCTCCCTAGGCAGATTGGAATTAAAAACACAAGCCAATGATGGCGGAGATCGTAGCAGCAAGCTGATGATCCCTCTCTCTCTGCATGGTGCTTTGCGGGGTAAACTATGGGGAAGCGCAAGGGGAAACCACGGGCTTACCCATCTGAAACTACTGTTTCTCCTGCTCTGGTGCAACAGAAAATTTTGATTTTCACAGCGTCTGCAGTTGGTTTGAAGATAGGTGCCAGGGTGCTCTCGGAAGAACGAGAACTTGGCATCTTCGATGTGACCTTTAGCCCGGAACATCCTGACCCTCCTCCATGACCTGGTAGCAATTAATGAGGAGCTCCTGGGTGGTAAGCCAATTCATGCAGTAGTTGCTGCCGCGGCTGAGCCTGTAAATAGGACCAGGGCACCCATTCCTTTGGCAACAGTGGAGAGCAGAGAAGTGGTTTCCCCTGAGGCTGGTACTATTGGGGAGGGCCTCAAGCCGCTCAAGCTGATATCCAACTGCCAGTAGGCGCTTCCAAATGTTTTGTTCAGAGGAAGAAACTGCAAAACGTCACCTTAGAGGAGTTATGGAACGTTATGAGTGATATGGAGGAATCCTTGCTCCAACATTTGGATTTGTTTCAGTGAGATCGAGAAGTTCTTCCACCTCAGGCTACCTGGTATGAAAATTTTGTAATTCAAGTTGAAACTAAAACATTTTGAAAAACACCTAAAGAAAGTTGAGCAGGACTTGCTATCAATGAATGAAGTTCAGATGTCATTGATTAAAGACAGAGTAATTACTCATCAAAAACTGGAGACTCTGTAAACAAACTATAAAAGGAGGTTAAATCTGTGATCTGTTAATTTCCCTAGATCTCCCATTTTGACACCGACAGATATGCTGAAGAAATATATTAAGGAAAATCTGCAAGTTCCTAAAGAGTCTATCCACCTATTACTAGAGTCTACTATGTAGAACGCTACTTTGCTTTGTGCTTTGGGAACTTAAAGATTGGGGTTTAAAGGAGGAATTGTAGGTTAGTGATAGGCAAAATAAAAATATAAAAAGCAAATTTTAACAACTAATCTCCATAGTCTTTTCCACTTAGTTTTAAAAGCTTTGTACCATAGCATTAACAGATAGAATCTAACAGGCACTGCAGGATCTAGTTTAGTATTAAGGGGGAATAAAAAGAGAGAGAGAGAGGGAAAAGCAAGCAGGACCTAGTTTAGAATTAAGGTGGGGGGATAAAGAGAGAGAGAGAGAAAAGCAAGCATCATTAACTAGTTGCCATAGAGGGGCATAATCGAACGGCGCCGGCCAAATCGATGGGCGTCCATCTTCGGGGCCGGCTCCGCAAAGGGGCGGAGCCAAGCATATTTTCGAAATACGCTTGGCACTGGCCAAATCGCTCGCCGGGGTTAGATGAGATGGCCGACTCCAATTTTCAGTCATAATGGAAACCGGAGCCAGCCATCTCAAACCCGGCGAAATGTAAGGCATTTGGGCGTAGGAGGAGCCAGCATTTCTAGTGCACTGCCCCCCTGACATGCCAGGACACCAACCGGACACCCTAGGGGGCACTTGTAAAAAATTTTAAAAATAAAACAATTAGCTTCCAGGTGCATAGCACCCTTCCCTTGGGTGCTGAGCCCCCAAAACCCACTGGCCACAACTCTATAGCATTACCATAGCCCTAAGGGCTGAAGGGGGGCAACTACATGTGGGTACAGTGGGGTTTAGGGGGTTTTGGAGGGCTCCCATTTACCACCACAAGTGTAACAGGTAGGGGGGGATGGGCCTGGGTCCTCCTGCCTGAAGTGCACTGCACCCACTAAATACTGCTCCAGGGACCTGCATACTGTTGTCAGGGAGCTGAGTATGACATTTGAGGCTGGCATAGAGGCTGGCAAAAAAAGTTTTTAAAGTTGTTTTTCTGAGGGTGGGAGGGGGTTAGTGACCACTGGGGGAGTCAGGGGAGGTCATCCTCGATTCCCTCCGGTGGTCATCTGGTCAGTTCGGGCACTTTTTTGGGACTTAGACCTGAAAAAAAGGGTCCAAATAAAAAGGACCAAATTCTCGTGATGGCCGGCTTTCTTTTTTCCATTATCGGGCGAAGCTGGCCATCTCAACGCATGCCTCCGTCCTGCCCCCGTTCCGCCTTCGCTACCATGCCGACACGCCCCCTTACGACGGAACACAGTTGAAGCCCCCCAAAATCAGCTGTCCATTATGCCAATTTGGGCAGATTCAGGAGATCGCCGGCCATCTCCCGATTTCTGTCGGAAGATGGCCGGCGATCTCTTTCAAAAATCAGCTGGATAGTGTACAAACCCTTTTCTCATAGTTTTAAACTGAAATTTTCTCTAGAAATAGGCATTTTCCCCATGGTTTTAAACTGAAACCTTTTCTACAGGTAGAAACTAAACTGCCAAAAACTCTTGTTCTAAAAGGCAGTTATTTTCTGTTCCTTGGCTGCTGGAGAGGTAGCTCATCCAGCGACCTCAATTAAATGTTAATTAAGGTGTGGGGAAGTAGAATACTTGCATAGGTTGCTGAGTCAGCTTCAAAGAGCCTGTTTAAAAGAGGCATCTTAGATTCAAAACTATATAAAGAGGAAAGGTCCCAATGAACTTTCTTTCTGAGAAGTTCTGAGAGAAGAGGACATTTCTCTGGTAAGTGAACGCTGCTTTGCTTTGTGCTTTGGGAACTTAAAAGATTGGGGTTTAAAGGAGGAATTGTAAGTTAGTGTTAGGCAAAATAAAAATATAAAAAGCAAATTTTAACAACTAATCTCCATAGTCTTTTCCACTTAGTTTTAAAAGCTTTGTACCACAGCATTAACAGATAATTAGGGTAACAAGCAAGGAGTGCTCTTACAGAGTTTTAAATACATTTCATTACCATCTAAGAAGGAAACACTAAATAAATCATACACTATACTATATAAACTAAAAGACATTTTTATATTAGGCTAATATCCTTAATCCTGTAGCAAGTTTTAAATTAATGAAAAACTCAAAAACACTAAGATGGAGTCAGCAGTCCAGCAGCGAGAGGGGTACTATCCAGTCTTTTGCACTGAGTGCTACATGTATGATTATCTCCCAGTTGGTGAGATGTCATATGTGTGTGCCCGATGCAAAGAGCTCCTAGCTCTTAGAGAATGTGTCTGTTCTGTTGAGGCTAGAGTAGCAGAATTGGTGGAGCTGAGGAAGACAGAGAGGTACATAGAGGAGACCTACAGGGATGTTGTAGAGAAGTCCCACCTCCAGTATTGTAGCCCTTGTGCTACCTTGGAGGAGGGAGGTCTCCTAGAAGGAGAGCATCACCCTGGTGAAGTAGGAAGTACTCCTGTAGCCAGGACCTGCCCACCAAGGGATGTACTATCCTCTCGCACCGAGGATATATCTCCAAGTGCTGCCTGGGGGGGGAAAGGTTAGGACAGCCGTTGTACTTAGTGATTCGATCATTAGGCATATAGATAGCTGGGTGGCTGGTGAACGTGAGGATCGCCTGGTGACTAGTCTGCCTGGTGCGAAGGTGGCGGACCTCACGCGTCATCAAGATAGGATTTTAGATAGTGCTGGGGAGGAGTCGGCTGTCTTGGTACATGTGGGTACCAATGACATAGGAAAATGTGGGAGAGAGGTTCTGGAAGCCAAATTTAGGCTCCTAGGTAGAAAGCTCAAATCCAGATCCTCTAGGGTAGCATTTTCTGAAATGCTACCTGTTCCACACGCAGGGCCAAAGAGACAGGCACAGCTCCGGAGTCTCAATGCGTGGATGAGACGATGGTGCAGGGAGGAGGGTTTTAGATTTATTAGGAACTGGGCAACATTCTGGGGAAGGGGGAGCCTATTCCGAAAGGATGGGCTCCACCTTAACCAGGGTGGGACCAAGCTGCTGGCATCGGCATTTAAAAACGAGATACAGCAGCTTTTAAACTAGAAATGGGGGGGGGGGGGGGGAAGGCCGACAGTCGCTCAAAAGTGCATGGTTCGGGATAAGGTATCTTGCAAGGATACCTCACAAACAGGGAAGATAGGGTTTCTGGATAGTGAGGTTGCACAACAGACCATGGTAGGCCAGGTGCTCTTAAATACAAGTAAAGATCAGACCAAAGATGGCAAATCAATAGTGTCAAGTACTAAGCATCATGCAAATAGGAACAACAAACATACTCTGAAATGTCTATATGCAAATGCTAGGAGTCTAAGAAATAAGATGGGAGAGTTGGAATATATTGCACTAAATGAAAAATTGGATATAATAGGCATTACTGAAACTTGGTGGAAGGAGGATAACCAGTGGGACACTGCCATACCGGGGTACAAAATATATCGTAGTAATAGGGTGGACCGGACTGGTGGAGGGGTAGCATTGTATATTAACGAGAACCTTGACTCAAATAGATTACAAATTCAGCAGGACACAAATCACACCTTTCAATCATTGTGGGTTGAAATTCCATGTATAAAAGGGAAAAGGACGGTGATAGGAGTGTACTACGGCCAGCCTCGACAGGATGAGCAGGTAGACGCAGAAATGATAAAATAAATCAGAGACGCAAACAAAATGGGCAATGTGATAATAATGGGTGACTTCAATTATCCAAATATAGACTGGGTAAATGTAACATGGGGACACACTAGAGAGGTACAATTCCTTGATGAAATCAAGGACAGCTTTAGGGAGCAGCTGGTGCCAGAGCCGATGAGAGAAGGAAAAATTCTAGACTTGGTCCTTAGTGGAGCGCATGATCTGGTAAGGGACGTTATGGTACTGGGGCCGCTTGATAACAGTGATCATAATATGATCAGTTTTGATATCAACTTTGAAGTAACTATACACAGGGAGTCAAATACATTAGCATTTAACTTTAAAAAAGGAGACTACGATAAAATGAGAAGAACGGTTAAAAAAAAAATAAGGGGGGCAACTGAGAGGGTAAAAACTGTACAACAAGCATGGACACTTCAAAAATACCATCCTGTAGGCCCAGGACAAACATATTCCGCGAATAAGAAAAGAAAGACGGAAATCCAAAAGACGGCCGGCGTCGTTGAAAAGTGAGGTGAAGGAAGCTATTAGGGCTAAAAGAAACGCCTTCAGAAAATGGAAGAAGGAACCGTCTGAAAATAACAAGAAGCAGCATAAGGAGTGTCAAAGCAAATGCAAGGCGCAGATAAAGAAGGCCAAGAGGGATTACGAAAAAAAGATAGCATTAGAGGCAAGAACACATAGCAAAAATAAATTTTCGGTATATTAAAAGCAGGAAGCCGGCAAAAGAATCGGTTGGGCTGCTGGATTACCGAGGGGTAAAAGGGGCGATCAAGGAAGATAAAGACGTAGCGGAGAGATTGAATGAATTCTTTGCTTCGGTCTTCACCGAGGAAGATTTGGGTGGGATACCGGTGTCAGAAATGGTATTTCAAGCGGACGAGTCGGAGAAACTTACTGACTTCATGGTAAACCTGGAGGACATAATGGGGCAGTTCAGCAAACTGAAGAGTAGCAAATCTCCCGGACCGGATGGTATTCATCCTAGAGTACTGATAGAACTGAAAAATGAGCTTGCGGAGCTACTGTTAGTGATATGCAATTTATCCTTAAAATCGAGCGTGGTACTGGAAGATTGGAGGATGGCCAATGTAACACCAATTTTTTTAAAAGGTTCCAGGGGAGATCCGGGAAATTATAGACCGGTAAGTCTGACTTCGGTGCCGGGGGAAATGATAGAGACTATTATCAAAAACAAAACTACAGAGCACATCCAAGGACATGGATTACTGAGACCAAGTCAGCTCGGCTTTTGTGTGGGGAAATCTTGTTTGACCAATTTACTTCAATTCTTTGAAGGAGTAAACAAACATGTGGACAAAGGGGAGCTGGTTGATTGTGTATCTGGATTTTCAAAAGGAGTTTGACAAGGTACCTCATGAAAGGCTACAGAGGAAATTGGAGGGTCAGGGGATAGGAGGAAATGTCCTATTGTGGATTAAAAACTGGTTGAAGGATAGGAAACAGAGAGTGGGGTTAAATGGGTGGTATTCACAATGGAGAAGGGTAGTTAGTTGGGATCCTCAGGGGTCTGTGCTAGGACCACTGCTTTTTAATATATTTATAAATGATTTAGAGATGGGAGTAACTAGCGAGGTAATTAAATTAGCTGATGACACAAAGTTATTCAAAGTCGTTAACTTGCGACAGGATTGTGAAAAATTACAGAAGGACCTTACTAGACTGGGAGGCTAAATGGCAGATGACGTTTAATGTGAGCAACTGCAAAGTGATGCATGTGGGAAAAAAGAACCCGAATTATAGCCATGTCATGTAAGGTTCCACATTAGGAGTTACGGACCAAGAAAGGGATCTGAGTGTCGTCGTGGATAATACACTGAAACCTTCTGCTCAGTGTGCTGCTGCGCCTAGGAAACCGAATAGAATGTTGGGTATTATTAGGAAAGGTATGGAAAACAGGTGTGAGGATGTTTTAATGCCGTTGTATGGCTCCATGGTGCGACCGCACCTTGAGTATTGTGTTCAATTCTGGTCGCCGCATCTCAAGAAAGATTTAGTAGAATTGGAAAAGGTGCAGCGAAGGGCGACTAAAATGATAGCGGGGATGGGACGACTTCCCTATGAAGAACAACTAAGGAGGCTAGGGCTTTTCAGCTTGGAGAAGAGACGGCTGAGGGGAGACATGATAGAGGTATATAAAATAATGAGTGAAGTGGAACAGGTGGATGTGAAGCGTCTGTTCACGCTTTCCAAAAATACTAGGACTAGGGGGCATGCAATGAAACTACAGTGTAGTAAATTTAAAACAAATCAGAGAAAATATTTCTTCACCCAACGCATAATTAAACTCTGGAATTCGTTGCCGGAGAACGTGGTGAAGGCGGTTAGCTTGGCAGAGTTTAAAAAGGGGTTAGACGGTTTCCTAAAGGAAAATTCCATAAACCACTACTAAATGGACTTGGGAAAAATCCACAATTCCAGGGATAACATGTATTGAATGTTTGTACGTTTGGGAAGCTTGCCAGGTGCCCTTGGCTTGGATTGGCCGCTGTCATGGACAGGATGCTGGGCTCGATGGACCCTTGGTCTTTTCCCAGTGTGGCATTACTTATGTAGATTGGCGAGGATCTCAGGAAGAAAAGAAGGATCAATCAGCGGACACTTTTGACCTACCTGTTTTTTTAGAAGCTTCTGGTCCTATGGTATCTACTGCCACTCTAATTGCTTCCTTTGCTCCTTAGATTGTATTTTCGCTATAAAGACATTGAGTTTCTGAGCCATAAAGTTCAAATATTTCCTGGCCTGTCCAGGGCCACACAGTTCCTGGCACTGGGGGGGGGGGGGGGGGGGGGGGGGGACGACATTTTCCTTCAGTTTCCATGTAAATGTTTGGTTTAGTTTCAGTCTGTCATATGTTTTTCTAGATCCAGATCAGTTTAAGAATTTCCTAGCAGCAAGGAAACCTCCTCAACCCATATTGGTTTCCACTCCTTCCTCTAATCCGGTTTGAATTGGACAAAGAAATAGCCACTTTAAAAAAAAACACAAGCTGATGGTACAACAGAAGAACCAAAAAGACCCTCGCAGTCTCGAAGACACATATCATACAGCAAAAGTGACAAAGAATTGGAAACTAGACAATGTTTACTGAAGTAAAACTTTATCAAACACATCCAAGACTTCCCAGGAGTCATGTTTCAGCCTATATGGCCTGCATTACTTTGCAAGTGACTACCATGTTGTAAGCTGCAATTTTGAATAGTAACATAGTAACATAGTAGATGACGGCAGAAAAAGACCTGCATGGTCCATCCAGTCTGCCCAACAAGATAAACTCATATGTGCTACTTTTTGTGTATACCTTACCTTGATTTGTATCTGTCATTTTCAGGGCACAGACCGTATAAGTCTGCCCAGCACTATCCTCGCCTCCCAACCACCAGCCCCGCCTCCCGGCTCTGCCACCTAATCTCAGCTAAGCTTCTGAGGATCCATTCCCAAGGAACAGGATTCCTTTATGTTTATCCCACGCATGTTTGAATTCTGTTACCGTTTTCCTTAACAACACTTAGATGTTTGGCTGCATTGTGAGTTTATCTCACTGGGTTGTTTGATGAAATTTGGAAGCTACAAATGCTCAAACATCCTACAGCTGACTCCTGATACAGGCCATATAGGCCAAAACACGACTTGTGTTGAGTCTTGGATGTGTTTTAATAAAGTTTTACTTCAGTGAACACTGTCTAGTTTCCAATTCTGTGTCACCTTCACTGTGTGGTGTGTGTTAAAAACACAAGGACATTTCCTGTGCCAGACAGCTACTACTGCTAAGACCTACACTAGGCAAAAGACACAACTTTCACTGCTCCTTCCATAAGGCAGAACAGTTTATCTTACTTCAGAAAATCAGGCCTGTGAATTTTTGAAATCCTACAGTAATCAAGTGGCTATCACTCTTTATTGCCACACAGGAAATCAGAGTTCATTTCCAATCAAATTAAAAGTGCCATTGATGTACAAGGTGTAATTTTATGTTTAAATCGTTTTTATTAATAAATTGACAGATAACAAATACTTGTCAAAGAAAATACATATCAAAAATTGTCATCTAACATCTTATGTTCAATACAAGATAATACAATATATTTTTTTTTTTTTATATTTTCCCCACCTTCCCTCCCTCCCTCCCTACCTAAATTAGTCTTTAAGTCCCTCCCATCCCACCCCCCACCCTAATCTTTGTCTCTACAACTTCAATATGATATGATGGGCTGTATAGGCCTCCAACCAGTAGCAGATGCAACTGACTTGCCTTCACATCCCTGGTATCTGGAGTGTGCTCAATGTGTTGCGATTTACACTGAAAGTCCCATTTATTAGGAAGATATAAACGGGATTATCCTGTCAACCAGTTCTTTGCTAAAGACCAATTTCAAAAAATCTCGTGGAAGGGTCAAAAGTTCAAGAGTAGACTACGTGCTTTCGGTGTGAGAGTACCCCACAAGGGCTCCCATTGTGCCCGGAACTTTAGACCCCCTGTGCTTTCTAAGTCAGGCACCCCACACCTATCTATTCTCATTTGCTTTACTAATTGAGAGCGCCATACCTGTAATGGGGGCGCCTCTTGTGCTCTCCAAAATTGTAGTATAGTATTTATTCCAAAATAAATTGCTACCTTTGCAAATGCTTTGAAACCGTCTGGGGGGTCTGCTGTGTATTTAAATATGTTAAATAAAATTAAAGGTTCCCTCAGGAGGGTACAGTCCCACATTTGACCTATTCCCTTTAGTGCTTGTTTCCAGAATCGCTCTGCGTAAGGACAGCTCCAAAACATATGGCCTAGGGTTGCCGCATTCTGACTACATTTGGGGCACGCACCTGATGTATTAAATCCCGCTTTTTGTGCTCTCTGCGGAGATATATGTGTCCTAAGCAGCCACCTATATAGCCGTTCCCTCTGTGGGATGGAAAGCCTCTGCTTGTAAATGGATTTTAAATATGCCCTACATTCTTCCTCAGTAAATGTGCAACCTAGATCCCCCGACCATTCTCGTGCTATCCGCCGGAAATCCAGCTCTGCTGTGGTATCTTTGAGTTGTCTATGGTGAAATTTTAGCGGCACCGGGAGCTGAGCTCCTAGTGTAAACTCTTCAGATAGGACCTCCACCACATCTTCTGTAAGATCTGTCCATTCTAATGTGGCTACATAGTGTCTCAGTTGATAATATGCAAAGTAGTGTACTGGGGGAATCCCGTATCTGGCCTGGAGCTCCGCATATTCCTGAATTCGTCCCTCTTCTGTAACTATGTGCGCCAAGTATATGATCCCCTTTTTTGCCCAACTACTAAATGTATTAATCCCTTTACCGGGGGGGAATGCTGGGTTATTACAAATTGACATCCAAGGGGACACACGAGAAGAAAAATGATATTTTCTACACACCCATCTCCAAGTCTCCCTAAGAGGCTTTAAAAGTTGATGCCTCTTAAATGCCATCGTGGGCAACGGAACACCCGTGTGTAGCAAATGACTGAAATGTATATCCGGAAACACCGAGGTCTCCACCAATGTAACGGAGAAATCTGATGTCCCCCGATACCAATCATTTATATGTCGCATAGAGCATGCAGTCGCCAGGAATTTGATATTTAAAAGTCCCATGCCACCTCCTTCCCTTGGCGTCACTATTTGGCCGTATGATATTCTTGGTTTCTTTCCCTGCCAGAGATATGTTTGTATTAAACGTTGTAGCTGTTTATCATCTTTGTGTTTCAAAAAGAGTGGTAGTTGCTGAAAAACATATAACCATCTAGGGGCCACCATCATGTTAAATAGTGCTATTCTGCCCCAAATAGTAAGTGGGAGCTCCTTCCACATCATCAGTTTACTTTTAGTCATCTCCATTAATGGGCCTACATTAACTCTATACATAGTGGACCTATCACAAGGGATGTATACTCCTAGGTATCTCAATTTTGTTGTCTCCCACCTAAGGGGGGCCTCCCCCTGCCAGTGTGGCTCAGTTCCCAAGTTCATAGGCATCGCACAAGATTTAGAGAGGTTAAGTTCAAATCCCGATAATGTCCCATATTCCTTTATCAATGATAAGGCCGCCTCAAATGATTCCCGCGGCTTGGTCAGCACCAGGAGAACATCATCTGCGTAGGCTAATGCACGGATCTCCTGTCCCCCCAACTGTACCCCATGAATTCTGGGGTCGGAGTTAAGAAGGCGCAACAATGGTTCTAACGTTAGGTCAAATAGGAGTGGGGACAAGGGGCAACCCTGCCGTGTTCCTCTCCCTATCTTGAACCGTGTCGAGAGTCCCCCATTAGCTGTTATACATGCTTCCATGCCAGAATATAAGGTCTCAATAGTTTGAATTATTCCAGGAGGGAGTCCTATCCACTCCAACACATGGAACAGAAAGTTCCACCCCACTCTATCAAAAGCTTTAGTGGCATCAAGGCTCACCAATATCCCAGGTGTCTCGTTGAACTGACACTGCGCCATTGCAAGCAACATTCTCCGTATATGTACAACAGAATGTCTTTTAGGAATAAAGCCCACCTGCGCCGGGTCTATCACACTGGGTATACATCTGCCGAGCCGTGAAGCCATGATCTATGCTAATAACTTAATATCAACATTGATTAGCGAAATAGGTCTATAGGATTCTGGTTCTTCGACCACTTTCCCAGGTTTCAACAATAGCGATATACATGCAGTGTTTTCATATAAGGGAAATTTCCCTTCTTGTATCACCGCTTGGTGGTACTCAAAAAGTGGCCGTAGCAATTGGGGTTGTAATATCTTATAAAATTCTCCTGAATACCCATCCACCCCTGGTGCCGAAAATGATTTCAGTCCTTTTATTGCCTCTATTAATTCTCTAGGTTGAATGGGAACTTCTAAACCCGCTATATCTGGCTCCCCGAGTTTTGGCATCTTGGCCCTTTTCAGAAAGTCACTCATTTGTGCTTCCCCAACCGGGCGCTCGGCTGTATATAGTTGTGTAAAATGTTCTTGGAGTAATTGAAGAATTCTATCTGGGCAGTTGGTAAGACTTCCCGTCTTTTCTTTTAAAACCGATATGGTTCTACCTCCCTCCCGTCTCCTAACTATCCGAGCCAACATTCCCCCGGTTCTGTTCCCAAACCTATGGAAATTATACTTCTGAAAAATCCTATTTTTTTCCACTCTCTCATGCAGCAGGGAATTCACAGCTGCCTGAATAGATAGATAAGTATCTCTATTCGTTATGGTTTGCCGTGCCATATAACGGTTTCTAGCTTTCTGTAATTGTCTATTTAGGTGTAGGAGGCTAGTCGTGTTCTTTTTCCGCTTATTTGCAATAAAGGCGATTATGTCCCCTCTGAGAACCGCCTTTCCAGTGCACCAAAATAGTTGGGGATTAGATTCATGTTGTTTATTAAACCAAACATATTCTTCCCATTTTTTGACTAAAAATTTTTGAAAAGACTTATCCTTTACTAAATAACTAGGGAATCTCCATTGTCTGGTCGGTTTGTAACTCCCTGGTGCCTCCAGTTCCAACCAGACAGGGCTATGATCTGATATCAATATTTCTTCGATTTTAGTGTTTTTAATACATGTAAATAGTGCAGGGGAAGTAAACATGTAATCTATTCTGCCCCAGGTTCCGTGCGCCCTGGATCTGTGTGTGTATTCCCTCGAGCCTGGGTGTAAATTACGCCATGTATCTATTACAGATAGTGAATTGCTGAATTCCTTTAACATTCGATATCCTTTACGATTCTCTCTCCCCTCCTGACTTCCCCTCGAACAGTCAATTCTTGGGTCCATCAGTACATTCATATCTCCCACAATCACCAGCTGTTTACTTTCATAAGGGAGCAACTGCCTAGACAGCCTAGGAAAGAAGGAATCATCTGGGGGAGTGGGAGCATATATATTTAGAAGGTATAATTCCCTCCCTTGCAACCACATTTTAATCAACACGTATCTCCCATTAGGATCCTGCAAAATCATCTCCACCGTGCACGCCAGTTGCCGGCGTATACAAATTGCCACACCCCCTCTCCGCCCTTCTGGAGATGCATAAATCACTTGTCCCACCCAGCCCTGTCTCAACTTTTCGTGCTCTGCAGCTGTCAGTTTCGTTTCTTGTAGGCACGCAATATCTGCTTTGAGGTGTTTTAGATGCGTTAGAATCTTTTTCCTTTTACTAGGAGATGAAATACCTCCCACATTCCAAGTGACTATTTTACAATGTGTTATCACTTAAGCTTACTGATATCATGATAGTGTGCTTGTAAAATTCAGCCACTGGGTCCCAGCCCTTCCCCAGTAGCTGTAGAAGATGTACTCTACTACTTGCTCTGCTCTTCATACCCATGCAGTTCCTATGCGAGCCATTCTTTTGTTTGACCTGAATTAGAGACCTATACCCTCTTATTGAAATCCCCCCCACCCTTGTTTTGGAATCCCCTGTAAGCTCTCCCTCCCCCCGCCCCTTGCCCTCCATTAAGGACCTTTGCCTCTAGTCTAACCCCTAACTTCTTCCCTTCCTTAGATGTAGTACCGCTTTATGACTCTCCCCCCCCCCCCCCGAGCTCCCTGTTTTCTCCCCCTAATCCGGAAAGGGGGATGGAATTCCCCCCCCTCCCCCCCATGTGGTCCCCCCGAACTGCCTTATGGAACCTTCAGGTAACTTTCTAATCAACAGTTAATACTTGTGAAACATTCAACATAACATTTCTTAATCCACTCTATATGGCAAATATAACATTACTTTCATAATTGCATCCGCGCTGTTCTCTTTAGGTCTGCAAGCAGAAGACAAAGCCCGGCCTTACACTCAAACATTAGTTTTTGAAGTCATGTTCACGGTGGTGCATCCGCTGGCGCCATGAACTCTGTGTCAATAAATTGTTGAGCCTCTGAGACTGAGTGGAAAGACCGCCATCGGTTTTCATGATGAATTTTCAAAATAGCCGGATAAATCAGCATAAACCGTGTTCTCTTGTTTACCAATGTTGTACAAAGCGGATGAAACCGGCGTCTTTGCTCTTGTACTCCGGCTGAGTAATCTTGAAATATTTTAATCGGGTTCCCATCATATTTCAAGGTATCTCTTTTCAGTCTAAAGCCCCTCATTATCTCCTCTTTGTGTAAGTAGTTGTGAACTTTGATGATCACCAGTCTAGGTCGTTGTTGCCCTTGTTGCCAGCGGCCAAGTCTATGGGCTCTCTCTATACACAGTTCTCCATAGCTGTCTGATAAAGCCAATTCTTTTTTAAGCCATTGTTCTAGTAAATGTCCCAGGGATTTTTCAGGGATTGTTTCTGGCAAGCCCACGATTCTTAAATTGCATCTCCTTGCTCTGTTCTCCATATCCTCAATCTTGTCTTGTTGAGTTTTAAGTTGTTCCATTAATCGGGTGACGTCTTGTGCAGTTTGTGCTCTTGTGTCTTCCACAGTTGAAATTCTATTTTCCGCCTCTCCCACACGTCTCACTGTATCTGCCATAGTAGCTTCTAAACTGCTCATTTGTCGTTCGAGCAAATCAAACCTTGGGTTAAGTGCGGCACTGACCGCCATAGTTATCTGTGCTAATTGTTTTTCAGAGAAGTCCCCAAGCTTTTCCAGCTTCCCTTCTGCCATCTTGGCTCCTGTATTCAATGTGGGACTCTTCCCTTTATCGTATTTGGCCCCGCTTCGGGTTGTTCCTGTTAGTTTAGGCTTCAAAAATTGCTCCATGCAGAGTATGTTACGTCTTTGTAGAGACTAGGCGTCTGATCTTGCAGCGTGGGTACTCGTGGTGTATATATTATAGAGGTGCTTTATGCCTGGGCCCCACGAACCCACCTCCTCTTATTTTCCACTAATATTGGGAGTCAATTCTGTGGGTCTATAACTCTCTCAGATTTTTCAGTCTGTCAAGGAAAGCGGCTCGATTCTATTTAATTAGCTTTGTACTTGTGTGATAATATACAAATATTTGTTTAAATTAGTCCACAAATGGAGCGTCACAGTCCTGCCCACACTGCAAGCCCTGTATCTCTCCAGGATCCCCAAGAACAGCGTTCCACCACTCTCCACTGGTAGATATAATCTCTGTGCAGAAAAAAAAAAAAAAAAAGGTTCACAGCACACTGTCGCAGCATCCACTTTTAAGGTATGTGTGCGATTGTGGGGATTATTTAACTTAATTGTCATGAATGTTCAAATGTTCCTGGTCTCTGCTATAGCGAGCCTGGCTTTGGTCCCACTGAATTCCAGCGCCGCTTCCACTGTTCACCCGCTGGGGATGGGGGGGGGGTGGGGGGAATCCGGGAGAAAAACAAATGAGGTTTAATTTATCACGCTCCCCCTTATCCTCTATTCCGTTCTCCCTTCGAACTCCCTCGATTCAAGCCCCCGAGTTCTTACTCTGAATGTCATGCCATCTGCTCTGGTAGCTCTCCGTTTTCTTGTGCGCTGCACTTCCGGCCGCCATTTTGGTTCCGATCGCGCGTGCCGCTACCTTCGACTGTGCTGCACTCCCAGACGTACCAAAAGGTATTCTATATACGCCCGCATGCATTGGGGAGCTTTAAGTGTCGCCAGTTTGCCGTGGAGGGGTTCTTAAGAGTGGGGGGCGGAGGGCCCGTCAGCGGTGTTGCGGAGCTCTCTCAGACCGCGGCCATCTTGCCGCTCGGCTCCGCCGGAAGTCCAAGGTGTAATTTTATAAAGGGCTTTCCCTGAATAAAGCCTGTTTGACATAAAGGAAAGGCAGTGGCAGCAGAATGCCTTTTTGTCTGAGGAAGCACAAGCTCTGCCCCCAACTCCAGTATCTCCCATTTGCTTACCAACCATCCCATAGTCTCCTCCCCCATGGCATCCAGCATCTCTCAACTTCCTTACTTTTAAATCCTCCTCCTTCTCCCTTCCCATCATGGTGTTCATCATTTCTCTCCTTCACTGTCACCCCCCCCCCCCCCATGATGTCCAGCATTTCTCTCCTATCCCCCCATGGTGCCCAGCATCTTTCTTCTTCCTCCCCCTCCCCCCACAAGGGGGTGATTTCCATATCTCCCTCCCTTATGGGCCGATGATCAGAAGCAAACGCAGGTGCTAGAGGCTGTTAGCGCTACACTAGCGCCTGCGTTTGCTACCGCCCCATTCAAATGCAAAACAGGGCTAAACATACTCATCCCCAATAATCAGCGACCAGCATGCCAAAGATTGGTACGCTGGCCGTGACAAACCCTATGCCAGCTCTGAGCTGCAGTAAGGGTTTGCAGACCAAAGGGGAGGAATGGTGAGCCCTGTCCAGAATGCAGCAGCCCCCACAAGAACCTAAAGCCAAGCCGACCCAACCGACACTCCCCCCCCCCCCCCAGCAACAGGAGACTGGAGGTCCGGCGGACCTCGGTTCCCCCGACCCCCCCGATACAAGTTCGGGGGGGGGGCTGGAGATCTGAGGGGTCTCCAGCCCCATCCAAACCCTCCCTCAGCGTTCCTGAAATGTCCCTGGTGGCCCAGTGGCAATCCCCCCACCCCCCTACATTAAGTTGGAGAAGGGAGGTGGCCTCCCTCCTCTTCCATTGGTGCCGCCTGCAAAATGACGGCGCCCAGCCCTGCCCAGTGCTTAGCAGGGCACCACCATTTTGCAGGCGGCACCGATGGAAGAGGAGGGAGGCCACCGCCCTACTCCAACTTAAGGTAGGGGGTGGGGGGATTGACCGCGGCCTACTGGGTCACCAGGGACATTTCAGGAACGCTGAGGGAGGGGTTGGGGGGCTGGAGACCCCCTCGGATGCAAACTGCAGCTGTGATACCCTGTGGGAGGGAGATAAGGAAATCAACACCTCATGGAGAAGGGGGGAAGAAGAAGAAGAAAGATACTGGACACCATGGGGGAGAGGAAATCAATAGCTTATAAAGGAGGAAGGGAGGAAAATTTGGGGGATGCCATGGTGCATGTGGCTCCTCCCACTCCCTATTCCAACGCCTGTGAGAAAAAGGGCTTTTACAACATTGTGCATTCACTTATGCAAATAAAAGGTATCTGCACAAAAGTGCACACCTATTTTAATGAGATCTGCATGCAGGTTTTCCTGGAAGCATAGTTTGGACAAAACACAGGCAAAGCTGTCACATACATGCATATTTTATAAAATATGCAAAAACATGCTTGGAGTACACACGCACATCTCTATCCTAAGTTCAGAGCATGCAAAAATGTGTATGTTGGCATTTGTGTACCATGTTGATTACATTGTTTTTATAAAAATAGGCTTAAAATAGATTACATTTTGAACTTCTCATATAGGTGTTCCATTATAAAATTAGTCCATATAATTCAGATCATAGAAATAAGATCCAGTATGGCTTGTACAGAAAAAAAAAAACAACTAATGCTACTGATGTACTGCAAGGGATTTTTCAGGCTCCTTATCAAATTATTTCATGTACAAGTGTCTCCCTGGGTGTAGCAGAGCTGATAAAAGCTTCCTGATAAGAAACTGATAGCATTTTGCTACCAAACATAGGGGTGGACAAACATTTTTGACATGGGGCCATATTTGCAGCTCTTGCTTTAATCAGAGGCAGAGGGCTATCCCCTTCAAAGCACAAGTCAGGAATGGGGTTCACCCACTTGAACCACTACATTACAAAATATAGTGAGCAGAAAGGAATCTAGAGGACTTTATTTGGCAAAGATTAATGGGAACATAATTTAAAAAAAAACCCAAAACTGTGGCTTTACTATACTTAGTCATAAAAAGGTATTACAACTTTCATTTTATAGCATTATTGATGTATGCAGTGCTGTTGAGTAGTGATAATGATTCAGATATCTCAGCTAGGTCCCTGCCCAAAAGAACTTACCTGAGGCAATGGGAGATAAAGGGACCTGTTTATTAAGGTGTGCTAGTGTTTTTAACGCATACTAAAAATTAGTGCGTTGTAACCGTGTAGACGCCCATAGGAATACATTGACTCCTAACTCACTAACCCTGTCCTTTATCCTCACACCTCTTTATTCCCTCACCCCCCAACTGTTTCCTACCATACATATACCTCATTATACCACAATATCACTTTGTATTCATTCAAACTATGTATTTGTTCAAACCGTAACCGGCTAACGCCGTTAACGGTTATATGTAAGACACATTGAGCCTGCAAAAGGTGGGAAAATGTGGGATACAAATATAACAAATAATAATAATAATAAATAATAATAATTAGTAAACAGGGCCCTTAGTGACTTTCCCAAGGTCATAAAGAATGACAGTGGCAAAGGCAGAAATTGAACCCTTGCTTCACTTCTCAATTCACTGCTCTAACAACTAGGACACTTCCTTTCACCATTAAAATTAAAAACAAAAACAGAAACAAAAAGAAACTGCCTTTAATAGGCTTGTTATAAAAAAAAGTATCTCTATTCAGCTCCATATTGATAGTAAACTACTACAACTTAAGATGTTGGAAAAAAGGTGAACTTTAATCTACAGAAACACACAATTCTTTTTTCTAATTATTTATTTATTGAAAATTCATATTATAGTCACAACAAGCACACAAAACTTGCTACGGGACGAAACTGAAATACAATATATCTTTAGCAAATAGTCACAAAGGAAATACAAGTAACATTTCAGTCTACATTAGTCCACAACAAATTGTGGGATCCAAACCACCATATAAAACTATTTTACTGCTGGGCTAAAAGTAGCATCAGTGCATGGGTTTCCCCCACACGCTGAGGCCACTTTTAGAGCAACAAACTATCTGCAATTTTTATTTTCCCCTTAATGGCCATGCGTTAATTTCTCAATTAGCATATGGCCATTAGCGTGTGAACCCTTACCATCACCTATTTATAGTATATTTGCACTTACTATACTGCCCAAGCTAACTTGCAGATCTGGGAGGTTTACAGGCTAAAAACAGAAAAATTCAAAAAAGAACTACAATCAGCACAATCAGTCAAAAGTGAAGGGGAAATAGAGGAAAAGGGGGAAAGAGGAGACAGACAATACTTAGAACAAGAACCAGTGAAAGGGGAAGATTTAACAGTGCAATATGATAACCCGACTTTTTTATGTGATTAATTGAAAGCCTGTTCAAAAAAACAGGTTTTCAAAGCTTTTTTAAAAGTTCATAAAGGAAAGTTCAGAATGTATCAGCAACAGAAGGGAGTTCCACTGGGCAAGACTACTATAAATCATTTCTATAGCACTACCAGCCGTATGCAGCGCTTCACGCTACAAAAAAAGAAAGAGCAATGGCCGGTAGATTCTAATTGAGCTTCTTTAGGATGAGGAAGGACAAGAGGATGGTCATTTATCAAGTGGAGAAGGTGTGCTGGGAAAGGGAACATTTGTTTTCTTACCTGATAATTTTCTTTCCACTATTCCCTACAGATCAATTCAGAAACGTATGGGTTATGACTGTCTACCAGCAGGTGGAGATAGAGAGCTCTGTCATATAAGATCATGTGCAGCTGCCTCCCTTTCAGTATGGTCACTACCAGAGCAGAAAAGCACAAAACCAAAGGTGTAAAAAAAATCCCCTGCCTCCCAAAAACACAACTGAATAGCAGAAAACCAACCAGACAACAAGCCAACTGGAACAGCAAACTTGAAACAGCCTGCGAGCCAAAGCTGCAATTAAATGAGCAAAGGATGGCCAACCCACCATGGGGAGACCCAGCAGAAAAGGCGCTGCTCGGAGATGCGTGAGAAAAAAAATAAGCTGTTTGCATGTCACTTTCCTGGGTTTTTTTTCCAATATGCCTACCACTACAAGCACGGTAAAAGGATTCTTCACTAGCAGCATTCACCTAAAGTTACCTCCAGGAAACAAACTACTGAAATAGAGAAGAGAAAGGCAGGTCTCTGGATTCATCTGTGGGGACTAATGGAAAGAAAATTATTAGGCAAGAAAACTAGTTTTCCCTTCTATAGCATCCCCCAGATCAATCCAAAGATGTATGGGACGTACAAAAGCAGTCCTCAAGAATGGTGGGACTCAGCAATCCCCACAACCAGCAAGGCTGCGCCAAATGTCTGAACAGAGGCCCATGTAGCCAATCAACAAATCTCATCCACATAGACTGAATGTGCCTCTGTAAAGGAAATAGCCACTGCCCTGATCGAGTGGGCCTTTAAGTGGAGAGGAGGAGCCTTCCTTGCCAAAAGGTGATGCAGCCAGTGTGCAATCATAGCCCTGGATGCCATATTCCCTTTCTTGCGGCCAGAGAACAATATGAACAGATGATCAGACCTCCAAAAGTCATTGGTGACCTCCAGGTATTGCAGAAGCACTCTAAGAACGTCCAGACAGCGCAGAACCCAAAATTCCTCAGGGTAGTCCTCCCTATGGAACCAGGGGAGAGAAATCGGCTGATTCAGATGGAAACTAGAAACCACCTTAGGGAGGAAAGAGAGCACCGTCTGGAGCAGACCTCCAGTCTCCATAAAACAGAGAAAGGGTTCCTGACATGAAACTGCCTGTAACTCTGACATCCACTGGGCCGACGACAGCACCACCAGGAACACTGCCTTCAAGGTAAGGTCTTTCAAAGTAGTCTGAGCCAACAGCTCAAATGGCACCTTTTGAAGGGCATGGAGGATCAAACTGAGCTGCCACTCCGTACAGACCAGGTGTCTGGGGGGACAAAGATGACTTGCCCCTCAAAGAAAACGTACCACGTGCAGATGTGACCCCAGGGAAGCGCCCTGGATCCGGCCCCGGAAGCAGGCCAGCGCTGCCACCTGCACCTTCAGCAAACCTAGAGCCAAATCTTTCGACAGGCCGTCCTGCAGCAAAGACAGGGCCTAGCCCAATGAGGCAGAAGATGAGACAAAGTGTCTCTCAGAACACCAAGCATCAAAGCCCCTCCACAAGTCTGCATAAGCCATAGAAGTGGACCTCTTCTTTGCATGCAACAACGTGGCAATCACGTCTGAATTCCCCCTTTTACACAAGGCCGCCCTCTCAAGAGCCAAGCCGTAAGACTAAAGAGATCCACCATCAGAACAGGACCCTGGAACAGAAGACCCAGTGTCCTGGGTACCCAAAGAGGGTCATCGATCAGAAGACTAACTACGTCTGTGTCCATGGTCATGGGGGCCAGGCCATAGCTATTTGAACCACTGTACCCGGATGTCGCAAAATGTGGCCCAGCAGCCAGGCCAGGGCAGAAAGAAGTACAGAAGCCTGTTAGATGGCCAAGGACGAAGGAGGGTATCCAGCACTTCCTCGTCTCTTCTTCTGCTGAAAAAGAAGGGTACCTTGGTATTGGATCTTGAAATCATCAGATCAAAAATCGGAACCCCGCAATGCTCTGTTATCAGAGAGAACACTGCCCAGAAGAGTGCCCATTCCCCCAGATCCAGCAGGTGGTAGCTGAGAAAATCTGCCTGTACATTAAGATCACCCACAATGTGAGCCGCTGCCCACTACAGGAGGAGATCCGATTCTGCCACAAGAGGAGCACTCTTGGTGCCACCCTGCCTATAGACATATGCAACAGCTGATGAATTGTCGAAGAGAACTGGGACCTACCAGCCCCAGAGGAGAGAGAGGAAGTCCCTCAGGGTGAGCAGCACATCCCGCAATTCCAATCGGTTGATCGACCACTGCACTTTCAGGGGGAGCACAAGCCTTACATTGCCTTCCCCATGCAGTGGCCTCCCCGACCAGACTGGCATCCATGGTCATCAACACCCAGTCTGGAGAAGCCAGAGAGAAGCCCTGAGCCAGGATGGCCAGGCTGAGCCACGCAATGGGCCTGTGCCATCCACAGCAGATGCAGGTGATACTCATTGGCCAACGGAGGCCAATGGTGGGTCACCGAAAGCTGAAGCAGCCTCACTTGAGCTCATGTCCAAGGCAGCACTTCGAACGTGTCCACCATGAAATATAAGACCTGCAGACAGTCTCAGGCCCGTGGGAACGGAATGTGCAGCACACAAGAAACCTGGCCACTCAGCTTCCACCTATGTGCCTCTGGAAGAAGCATCTTCCCCAGACGTATGTCCGGAACCACCCCAAGGTACTCGAGGGACTGAGACAGCATCAACCAACTCTTGCTGACGTTGACCACCCAGCCCATGGACTGGAGAAGACCGACCACACAGGTCATAGCCTACACACTTTCCACAAATGGAGTGGCCTAGTGGTTAGGGTGGTGGACTCTGGTCCTGGGGAACTGAGTTCGATTCCCACTTCAGGCACAGGCAGCTCCTTGTGACTCTGGGCAAGTCACTTAACCCTCCATTGCCACAAGGTACAAATAAGTACCTGTATATAATATGTAAGCCGCATTGAGCCTGCCATTGAGTGGGAAAGTGTGGGGTACAAATGTAATAAAAACAAAACAAATGAGGACAACCTGATCAGCCAATCATCCAGATAAGGATGAACCCAAATATCCTCCTTCTGCAGAAAGGCCGCAACCACCTCCATAACCTTGGAAAAGGTCTGTGGCACCCTGGACAGCCCAAACAGCATGGCTCAGAACTTGTAATGACTGCCCAGAATCGCAAAGTGCACAAAGCCCTGGTGGAGTGGCCAAACGGGGATATGCAGGTACGCCTCCTTGAGGTCCAGAGACATCAAGAATTCCCTGGGCTGAACCGACACAATGATGGAGTGCACGGTCTCCATACGAAAATGTCAGACCTTCAGAGCCCTGTTGACCCCTTTTAGGTCAAGTACAGGACGGGAGGAGCTGTCCTTCTTGGGCACTACAAAATAGATGGAATAGCGCCCCTGAACAACTTCCGCCGGGGGAACCGGAACCATGGCACTCAAATGCAGAAGCTCCTGGACAGCAGCCCTGACCATCCTGACCTTCGCAAGGGCTGTGCACAGGGATACCAGAAAGCAATCCCACAGCTCTCAAGTGAACTCCAGCTTGTAGCCGTCCCAAACAATCTCCAAGACCCACTGGTCTGAGGTAACTTTCTCCCACTCCTCCAGAAAGAGAGACAAACACCCTCCAACAACCAGCCACAGAGCCTACCAAAACTACCGTCCCAAACTGGGACAGAGAAGGAATGGTGTCCAGAGGAGCCTCTTGTGGATGGCCATAAGCACACACATGATGCTCTCTGGCTGCCAGACCGGGACCAGCACTTCACATTTTCAGCAGCCATAAATCAGTACTCACAGATTCCGGTGCAGGAGAGAACCTGGTGCTAACAACAGTTGGCCCCACAGCCCAGATGCACCGCTGGCTACCACAAACTGAAAACCACAGCTGTGCCTGACTGGGGAAACCGCTACACAATGTGGCTTATTTGTGTATGTGTGTCTATCCAAAGACAAGGAGACAGGAGATTTAAACCCCAGCAGGAGGGCCAGGCAAAAAGGAGCAACAGGGGAAGAAGGGAGGGGCCCTGGCACCATGAGGTGTACCCTATAGCCCACCGGACCCCCTCAACCCTGACCTCAACTGCCCCAGGGAAGGGCAGGAGACAGCACCAACACAGAGCTGCACAGGATATGTCCGTCCACATGCTAGATAGAGAGAATACTGAAAGGAAGGCTGCTTCACAGGGTCCTATATGGCAGAGCTCTGGTGTTATCTCTATCACCACCTGCTGGTAGACGGACATAACTCATACGTCTCTGGATTGATCTGGGGGACGCTATGGAATAGGGGATTGTGAGAGCAGAAAGATAGGAAGACCAATTCTATGAGCCTTAAAAATGAGTGTGAGAAGTTTGAATGAAATTCGTTTTTCTACTGGAAGCCAATGGAGCTTTTGAAGCAGGGGAGAAATATAATCTAAAGTACATAAGTATTGCCACACTAGGAAAGACCAAAGGTCCATTGAGCCCAGCATCCTGTTTTCAACAGTGGCCAATCCAGGTCACAAATACCCGGCAAGATCCCAAAAATGTACAAAACATTTTATACTGCTTATCCCAGAAATAGTGGATTTCCCCAAGTTCATTTAATAATGGTCTATGGACTTTTCATTTAGGAAGACGTCCAAACCTTTTTTAAACTCCGCTAAGCTAACTGCCTTTACCACATTCTCTGGCAACAAATTCCAGAGTTTAATTACACGTTGAGTGAAGAAAAATTTTCTCCGATTCGTTTTAAATTTACTACATTGTAGCTTCATCACATGCCCCCTAGTCCTAGTATTTTTGGAAAGTGTGAACAGACGCTTCACATCTACCCGTTCAACTCCACTCATTCTCCCCTCAGCCGCCTTTTCTCCAAGCTGAAGAGCCCTAGCCGCTTTAGCCTTTCCTCATAGGGAAAGGCTAAAGCGTGACCCCATGATAACTCGGCAGCATGCAGTGATTTATCCACACTACCCGACTAGCATAAGGCATGCCTACTCTCTGCCTCCAAACATGTCCACCATGCAAAGAAAAATATTTTATATTTTTTAGCGCAGGATTGGCGCATGCTGATCCCAGGACTCTGTTGAATATGTGCAGAGAAGGAGAGAGAGGAGTCGAAGATGACCCCCAAGGTTTCGAGCTGATGAGACAGGAAGGATGAGAGTGTTATCCACAAAAATAGAGAATAGGGGAGGAGGAGAGGTTGGTTTAGAGGGAAAGATGAGAAGCTCAGTCTTGGTCATGTTTAGTTTCAGGTGGCGCTGAGACATCCAGGTGGCACTGAGACATCCAGGCAGCAATGTCAGAAAGGCAGGCTGATACTTTGGCTTGGATTTCGGCTGAGATTTCTGATGTGGAGAGGTAGACCTGGGAGTCATCAGCCTAAAGATGATACTGAAAACCATGGGATGAGATCAGAGTACCAAGGGAAGAAGTATAGATGGGGAAAAGAAGAGGTCCCAGGACAGATCCCTGAGGTACACCAACTGACAGTGGGATAGAAGTAGAGGAGGATCCACTAGAGTATACACTAAAGGTACGCTGGGAGAGATAAGAAGAAAACTAGGAAAGAACAGAGCCCTGAAATCCAAGTGAGGACAGCGTATCAAGGAGTAGGCTGTGATCAACAGTGTCAAAAGCAGCAGATAGATCGAGAAGGATGAGGATAGAATAGAGACCTTTGGATCTGGCCAGGAACAGATCATTGGAGACTTTAGCAAGTGCTGTTTCAGTTGAATGAAGGGGGCGAAAGCCAGATTGAAATGGATCAAGAATAGTTTGAGATGAAAGAAAGTCAAGGCAATGGCGGTGAACAGCACGTTCAAGTATCTTGGATAGGAAAGGGAGGAGGGAGATGGGGCGATAGTTGGAAGGACAGGAGGGTCCAATGAAGGTTTGTAAAGGAGTGGTGTGACTATGGCATGTTTGAAGGCATCAGGAACAGTCGCAGTGGACAGTGAAAGATTGAGGATATGACAGATAAAAGGGATGACAGTAAGAGATACAGTGTTAAGTAGATGGTTGGGGAATAGGATCAGAGGAGCAGGTAGTTAGTTTCAAGGAGGAAATAAGACATGTAGTTTCCTCTTCAGTGATTTCAGAAAAGGAAGAAAAGGAGGCAGGGGTTGGAGGGTTGAGAGAATGGACTCTAAGGGAAGAAGAGGTGGAGGTGACCTGGTTGAGAATTCAAGTTTAATCTTGTGAACCTTATCATGAAAGAACTCAGCCAGAGTCTGGGGGGAAAGTGAAGGGGGGGTTGGAGGTGAAGGCACTTTGAGGAGAGAGTTCAGTGTGGCAAAGAGACGTTGAGGGTTTAAGCAAAGAGAATTTGTCAACTGGATGTAATAATCCTGTTTGGCAAGTAAAAGAGCAGACTGGAAGGAGGTCAGCAAGAATTTGAAATGTAAGAAGTCAGCATGGACAAGGGATTTCAGCCAAAGGCGTTCGGCAGAGCGGGCACAGGAATGTAGGTAGCGGATTCTAGAGGTCAGCCAAGGCTGGGGTTTTGTATGTTGTACAGGACGTGGAATGGGAGGAGCGAGAGTATCCAGAGCACAGGAGAGAATAGTATTATAGGAAGAGACAGCCTCATTGACAGACTTGGATAACATAGTGGTAGAGAGGAGATTTGAAACACTGGAGGACAGAGTAGAAGGGTCAATAGCCTGAAGATTCCTAAATGTATTGGTTAAGATTGGACGGCACTGGGGAGGAGGGTGTTTAAGTATGAAAGTTATCAGATGATGGTCAGAGAGGGGAAGAGTTGAGGCACAGAAACTGGAGAGTGAGCAGTTTGAGAAGAGGATAAGATCAAGACAGTGGCCATTCTGGTGAGGGGAGGCAGTGGAGCACAGTTCAAGATTGAAAGAGGATGTTAAAGCAAGAAACTGCAAAGCATAAGAGTCAGAGGGATCATTAGCATGAATGTTAAAATCCCCAAGAATGAGGGAAGGAGATGAAGGTTCAAGAAAGAAGGAAAGCCAAGCATCAAAGTCAGTGAGAAAGGAAGAAAGGGACTTATCAGGGGGTCGATAAATGACTGCTACTCGGAGAGGCAGAGGAGCAAATAGACGGATGGAGTGGACTTTGAAGGAAGAAAAACTGTGAGACTGAGGTAGAAGAGGTTGAAATCTACAAGAGGGTGAAAGTAGTAGCCCGACACCACCTCCGCGGCCAACCGGGCGAGCAGTATGGGAGAAAAGATAACCTCCATAGCATAGGGCCACGACTGAAGCAGAGTCTTCAGGGTAAAGCCAAGTTTCAGTTAGGGCAAGCAGATGGAGAGTACGAGAGACAAAGAGGTCATGGATGTAGGAAAGTTTGTTACAGACAGAGCAGGCATTCCACAGAGCGCAAGAGAAAGGCAAAGAAGGAGGGGGGAGGAACAGAAATTAGATTGGAGATATCACGGTGTGACCTGCACAAATAGGATGAGAGCTGATATGGAGGACCAGGATTGGGATTAATGTCCCCAGTGGAGAGCAGGAGGAGCAAAAGAGTATGGAGAAGAGTAAGAGAGGTACGACGACAGCGACGAAGGCGAGATGTACTCAGATAGAAAGGAGATGGATGAATGGAAGGAAGGAAGGAAATGTTGAAGGTTGAGAGCTGAGAAAAAGGAAGAGGAAAAAAGAGATGGTGAGATGATGAATACAGAGGGTGGACAATGAGTTCCTGCAATGTACAGTGGTTTAAGATGGAGAAACAAATTAGGAAGGGACAGTACCAAGAAGAAAAAGTGTACTGGAGCCATATGTAGTAACTGGGAGAAAAAATAAATGTAAAGAGAAAAATGCCCCGCGCGTCTCATGGCACGTGGCACCTAGAGCAGAGGCCCTGAGACCTGGGAGTCACCCCGGAGAAGGCTGTAAAAGACATGCAGATGAGCTGCAAGTCCTCCACAGCACCTGAAAGGCAGCCGGTGGTAGAGCTGGGCACCTCTCAGCTAAGGAAAGGCTTACCAGGGGTTAGGCCAAAGCCAGCATTCATCCCCGAGGGTCGCCTGATCCTAGCCAAAAAGCACCTGGAAACCCTGGGCACTTGGAGTGAGGGCCCTGGGAAGATCGGGATGGACCTGGGAGTCACCCCGGATACAGCTGTAAGGAAATGCAGAAGGGCTGCAAGTCAGCTCCCAAGCGGCACAGGCAGGGCAAGACGCTCTTCCGGGGAGAGTGAAACTTCCAGCTCTAGGGGATGACACTGGCCCTCCTTCCACTGGGGCAGTTCTCAGCAAGCCAACCACTGTAAAAACCGCCGCCTAGAGTCCATGAACAAAACTATCCATCGGTCCACAAAAGTGCTGGCATCAATGTCTCCATAAAACACCACTGAGCTCCCTTGCATTATTTTTCCATGCAGTAAGTCAAAGCATAAGTAAAACGTATCAGGGAAACCAGAACAATGAGGAGGTTGATGCTACAAATCAGCCACCAGTAATGCACAATTCAAGATATATCACAATAAATTAAAGTTCAATTTATTAACAGCTTACTATCTTCAGTGCTTTTTTGTAGAAAAAAAGGTGTCGGTACTCATTGTGGGTGGGGCCATCACACATGGCTCCACCCATATTATAGCCACACCCACATTAGCCACACCCCTTATACCAGCCATGGCGCATATAAACAGACATCATTAAAAATATTATACTAGTATAGGAAAAAAAAATAATGTGATTTTTATTCATTATAAATAATTTCTGTAAGCAGTTACAGGTCCAGTATCCCCAGTGGGATACTGGACCTGTAACAGCAGATGTAAATTCTCAAACTGGACATATTCCAGACACTAAAATGAAAATAAAATGATTTTTTTCTACCTTTGTTGTCTGGTGACTGTTTTTCTGATCATGCTGGCCCAGTATCCGATTCTGCTGCTATCTGTCCTCTTAACTCCGTTTCCAGGGCTTCCTTTCCATTTATTACTTTACTTTCCGCCTTTCTTCTTCATTTCTTGCCCTACATCCGTAAGTAAAAGCTGGGTCCTACTCCGCAGACTTGACTGTCCAGTGGATCCAGCTTCTGCCTACTTTCTTCATCCATGTGCAGTTTTTCTCCTCTCTTCCTTTTCCCTCATCTTCTTCCTCACTCTTCTCTTCCCTCCCCTCATTCATGTCCAGCATTTCTTCTCTCTCCCTGCCCTCTCCTCCATCCACCCATGTCCAGCAACCCTCCTCTCCCCCTGCCCCCCTTTAGCCACCCATGCCCAGTGATTCTCCTCCCTCCCCTGCTCATGTCCAGCATGTCTCCTCTACCCCCTGCCCTCTCCTCCATGTCCAGCGAGTCTCCTCTCTCCCCTGCCCTCCCCTCCATGGCCAGCGATTCTCTCTTCCCCTCCCCTGCCCTCCATACCCAGCATGTTGCCTCCCTCCCCTCATTCATGCCCAAGCAATTCTTCATGCTCTCTCCCCTGCCCATGTCCAGCATGTCTCCTCTCCTCCCTGCCCTCCCCTCCATGTCCAGTGATTCTCTCTCCCCTCCCCTCCCCTGCCCTCCATACCCAACATGTCGCCTCCCTCCCCTCATTCATGCCCAGCAATTCTCCGTCCGCTCTCCCCTGCCCTCCCCTGCCCATGTCCAGCATGTCTCCTCTCCCCCTGCCCTTCCCTCCATGTCCAGTGATTCTCTCTCCCCTCCCCTGCCCTCCATACCCAGCATGTCGCCTCTCTCCCCTGCCCTCCCCTCATTCATGCCCAGCAATTCTCTGTCCTCTCTCCCCTGCCCATGTCCAGCATGTCTCCTCTCCCCCTGCCCTCCCCTCCATGTCCAGCGATTCTCTCTCCCCTCCCCTGCCCTCCATACCCAGTATGTCGTCTCTCTCCCCTGCCCTCCCCTCATTCATGCCCAGCAATTCTCCGTCCTCTCTCCCCTGCCCTCCCCTGCCCATGTCCAGCATGTCTCCTCTCCCCCCTGCCCTTCCCTCCCTGTCCAGCGATTCTCTCTCCCCTCCCCTGCCCTCCCTGTCCAGCATGTCGCCTCTCTCCCCTGCCCTCCCCTCTCCAAGTCGCGGCGAACCGGTTCGGAAGTGAAGGCAAGCACGCAGCATGCAGGTTTGTCTTTGTCTCCTCTTGCGTTGCTTCCCTCTCAGCGTGTCCGGAGGGCTGATGCGTAGACCTCAGCTCTGACGTAAGCATGAGCATCAGATGTCACCTGACCTATTGGCGCATGCATGTGGTGATCTCTTAGCACACAGTGCCAGTGAATCAGAGAAGTCTTATATGTGCGCACCAGAGTGTTCCAACTTCCGTTCCTTCCTTGCCTGCAGTGCTGCGGCTCAAACCCAGAGACTGAGAGAGCTGACAGGAATTTGTTTTTTAATGTACCATTAAATTCTTGTGGGCGGGGACGGGTAAGATTCCCCGTGGGGACGGGCGGGGACGGGTTAGATTCCCCACGGGGACGGGCAGGGGATGGGTTACATTGCCTACGGGGACGAATGGGGACAGGTTGGATTTCTGTCCCCGTGCAACTCTCTAATTCAGATAGTACTCTTGAAATGGGAATATTCAGAGCTGAAAGGCAGTAGGATCACAGAGACAATGTAACCCTTGCCTCAAGAGGATCTAGATCACATTTTTCACCTGCCCTGGGTAGACACACTGATGATGGCAGCAACTCTGAAGGCCACTGTTCCTGTGGAAGGAGGTTTGGTTCTAGAGTCAATGGCAGAAACCCTGGAGGTGGTTGTATGGGCAAGAATTCATACGAGATCTTTTCAGTATACTCTACTGCTCATCTGGTTTCCTCAATCTTACGAGTACCACATCCAGCTTCCCCTTCTGGCCAAAATCAGGGACCATAGAATTCTGTGAGATCGAGCCCTGCAGTGCACAAATTCCCACACTGTTCTCTGTGTCTCACAAAAGTGCAAGAGTTCAGCTATAGCACTCCCTGAGCTTCGCACAATGCAGGCACAACACAGAACAGATGTTGCAGAGGCACTGACAACAGCTATCCTCTGGAAAAAGGGGAAGGAGCGTTCGTGCATAATAGGGGAAGATAACCAGGGAACAGCGCTGTCAGTGGTTCTGCGCTAATCATAAGCCTTAAAGCCATAAGACCAAATTTCAACCAAAGAACTACCCATTAACAACCAGCTACAGTCACCAGTGCAACATACTAAGATGCAAAAAAAAAGCCCTCTTCAAATATTTTTAGGCCTTCTTTGATTTTGACATCATGATCAAGTTAAAAGGTTGTAAAGAAAATTCTCTAGCATTTTAAAAAGTGGCTCATGCAGACTTTTCATTGTTTCTGAAGAAGCTCCAACTACAAAAACAATCTATGTTTTAGTTAAGGTTAGAAGTGTCCTCACAATGAACAGTAGTCTGCAAAAGTTAACATCAGAATACATCTCTGGTAGCTGGAGCAAAAGCTACCGCTTCAGATGATATCTATTGGGTGGAACTGCTATCACCATGTAAATACTGATGCTGGATGTGAACCATTGGGTTTACTTATCATCCTGGTTTATTACCTCAGAGTAAAATGTTGCTCTTGAGAACAAAAAAGTTAATGAAAAATCAGACATTTTAAAATAGATTGCTGACAAGGCTTAACAATTTCTCAAGTCTGAAAAGATAAGGTTCAGAAAGAGAAAGACCTTTTTTTAATATGTTGGATGTTTGTAAAATGGCTGTTCATGCTGGACGGCCTCAGCATATGGATGTCCATCTCACATCCAGCATGAACAGCCATTTTACAAACTAGAACATCCAACATATGAACCGCAAAAAAACAGGGACAAGGAAGTCTGTCTAGCAGCATTCTTGGAAGAATGGCCACACAGATGTACCTGCAGAACTGAGGGGCAGCCTAGTGGTTAGTGCAGTGAAGTTTAAATCAAGTGACCAAGGTTTAAATCCCACTTTAACTCTTTTATTTTGTAATAATGAGCCCTCCAGGAAGAGAAAAATACCTACTGTACCTGAATGCACACCACTTCAATAGCCTTCAGGCTATCAGGTGGCTTGTATATTTAAGGACAGTAGTTTTTTTTGTTTGTTTTTCTAGAGGGCTCCTGTTGGAAAGTATATGTTAGATGAACGTCTGTTTTGGATGTTAAGAGCTGGATGCCTCCATTCTAACTTGATAAATCACATAGACTGGACAGATTCAATTTATGTCAGTGTGGGGATCATGGTGTAAAGGAAGTGGGAAGTGAACCAATGACTCCAGGGAAAACGGGATATAAATTTTCAGAGTACCACTTTATTCAATGACTCACATCATTTTCAACACATGTGGAGAATGCTTGAATAAGAGGATTAACTGGACCTGGTGGGATCCAGGTAGAGGATTTCTTCACTATAGACATGTCACTGGTTGGAGTGAATCAGATGATGAGTTTACATCACCTATCTGTAGTCCTACAGGAATACCTAATTTTCAACATCCAGTAAAGGATGACATCAGGGAATCTTATCTACCGACAGATGAAGGCTGCCCACCAACAGACAACATGCAGCATGACCATACACAAGTTTTTTTTTGAGAAACTATGGACCAAGGATATAGAATCCAAGAGGTCAAGGACAATGTCCAACTCCAGGAGCACACACCATCAATCCAAAGAGAGAGAATATCAAACCAGATTCAATTTCCCCTACAGAGGGAGAGGCAGAGGCAGACCCAGAGGATCATTTCATTACCAGGATTATCCACTCAATCATCAGAATCATCCATATCAAGAAGGGAGAATGTATTATTAGAACCAGGGGAGAATACACCCATACAATCAAGAGACAACCAGTCACCAGGGATGATGTTCCCCATTTTTAATCTCTCCTGTAATACATTGACCAGTCTAGAAATAGATGTTTTACAAAAAGGATTGTCATTTGTGCCTACAGTCAAGTACAATGCCTTTCAAACAAGGATTGACCTTTTTTTTTTTTTAATTTTTAGAAGTCTTTATTGTACTGATTTAGATACAGGACAAAATATAAACATCGGATAACATTTCCAAATTGTAACGGTAATATTGATACAGAAATAAACAGTGATCTCAATTCGTATCAATTCTAACTGAGATCCTCAAGTAACTTCAACTTTTTCATGTTTATACAGAAACTACTCCCTCCCGACCTAACCCCCCCCCCCCCCCCCCGTAACCCCCCGCCCCCCCCTCCCTCCCCCCATACCATACTGTAATACTCCCACCTATAGTCGGTCCAGTGACGTTCCCCCTACTTGGCATTCAGGAATGGTAGCCATATTCTCTCCCACTTAGGCAAGACCTTAGATTTAACTGCAGTCAATCTCTCCATCTCACACACATATCGCAATTTGGTAAGCCAGCGTATCAGTGGTGGCACCAAAGGCGACTTCCAACTCTGAGCCAGATTCACTCTTGCTGTCTGCAAGGCTCCCCTTGTCAGAAGCCATTCATGTTCTCTGAGACCTTCTGGTCGCTGACCCAATATAAATATTAGTGGATGCCACCGTACAGGTCTACCAACCCATTTTTGAAGGCGCGCCTGCACCGCCTTCCAGTACGCTTTTGCCTTAGGACATGTCCACCATATGTGGCCCATTGTACCCACAGCCCCACACTTCCTCCAACACTGTTCGGTAACCTGCGCAAACATATGGTGCAAACGCGCCGGAGTGAGGTACCAGCGAAAGAAAACTTTAATTGCATTCTCTTTCATGGACACTGACCTCGCTGAGCGCATAGCCCCCCTTTCCAGCTGTAACCATTTTTCTTCCGTTAAAGTAAAACCTAATTCCTGCTCCCACCTTCTCCTATGTAGCAGTGAAGGCTTTTGGTGGGCGACCAAAGCCGCATATAGAAAGGTGATCATACCCCTTGTACTATGATATTGCACACACACTTCTTCCATTGGGTGCGTTTCCCTCTTAAGACAAGCTACATAATCATGCCCTTTCAAGAAATGTCTCAGTTGAAAGTACACATAGTAATCACTTTGCCGCAACCGAAAGTCTTCCTTCAGGGTTTCAAAGGAAATCACGTCTTCTCCTACATGCAACTGGCCCATCATGTCCAATCCGGCTTCCGCCCAGCGCTCTAGGACAGGGTTCCCAATGCTCGGTCCGAACAACGGGTTGTTAGCTATAGGTGCCAGACCCGAGACAGGTGGTTGCCGTTCAATAAACATACGATCCCAATAATAAAAAGTGGCCTGCACAGTCGGAGGAAACCGCTCAACCCGCCCTCTATATTTATTGGGTAGCCACATTAAATTGCCCAGTTTGCGGGACCCCACCATGGATTGTTCCAAATGCACCCAGAGCTTATGGTCCTCCCCCCTGAACCACTCTACCGCCGACCTAGCCTGAGCAGCCCAGTAGTACCAACACAAATTCGGCACTGAGAGGCCGCCTTGATTTTTACTCCGATACAAGATAGCCCGTGCCAGACGGGGCCTCTTCTGATTCCATATAAAGCGCAACAGGCGATCTTGCAAACTAGACAAATAAGACCGGGGCACCCTCAAGGGGAGGACCTGAAAAAGGTACATTAGCCGAGGTAGGATGTTCATTTTGATCGCCGCTATCCGGCCCAGCCAAGACAGTCCCATATGAGCCCATCTATCCAAATCACTGTAAATCGCCTTCTGTAGTACCGGGTAGTTAACAGAAAATAACTCCGACTGTACCGCAGGAATCTGCACCCCTAGATATTGTATGGATCTGGTTGACCACTTAAAAACAAATGACGCTTGCAGCGTTTCAGACACTCTTAACGGCACTCCCACCGCCATACCTTCTGACTTATTGGCATTAAGCTTATATCCTGAGACTCGCGAATAGTCCTCTATTTCCTTTAATAGATTAGGCAATGAGGTTAACGGATTAGTTAGAGACAATAACACGTCATCCGCAAATAACGCGATTTTATATTCCTGCCCCCTCACCTCAACCCCGGTTATGTTCACGTTCTCTCGGATGGCTGCCGCCAGTGGCTCCATTGTCAAGGCAAATAGCAATGGAGACAGCGGACATCCCTGTCGGGTGCCCCTCCCCAGCAAAAACGCACCCGAGTTCCCACCGTTGACCCTAACACACGCCTGTGGTTGAGTGTAAAGTGATTGGATCCAAGATCTAAATAAGGGCCCTATACCAAATCTGTGCAGCACCCTATCCAGGAACCCCCAGTGGACTCGATCGAAGGCCTTCTCCGCGTCCAGTCCCAACAGGACCAACGGACAGGCCCGCGACCGAGCCCAGTGCATCAAGTCCAGGGTTCGACGCACGTTGTCCATGGCCTGTCTCTTCGGCACGAATCCCACCTGGTCCGGGTGGATCAAGGTAGGCAACAACCCCCCTAAACGATTAGCAAGCACCTTAGCCAAGATTTTTACATCCGTGTTCAAAATTGATATGGGACGATAGGATGCACAGTCCGCGCCATCCTTCTGAGGCTTAGGTATTACCGCCACCCAGGCATCTAACATAGTTCTTGGCAATGCCTGCCCGTCTCTAACCGAATTGATAACCAATGTCAAGCAAGGCGCCAGTTCTCGCGCAAACTTCTTGAAAAACTCATTAGTAAAGCCGTCCAGGCCTGGCGCCTTGCCCGTCGACAAGGCCTTAATAACCTGCAGCACTTCTTTTAATTGCACTGGCTCATCCAGTTCTCTTTTCTGCTTTTCAGATAGCTCAGCCAGCCCTCTATCAGCTAAGTATTGGTCAATCCCCCCAACCTGCACGGCAGCATCCTCCCTGTATAGAGACTCAAAGAACTGAGCAAACCGCTCTCTAATTTGAGCAGATTTATACAACATTTTCCCATTCACATCTTTCACACGCACAATGTGTCTATCAGCTCTCAGCTTTCTTAATTTCCGAGCCAATAACCTCCCTGGCTTGTTAGTCCCTTCATAGTACACCTGATTCAATCGTGCATGAACAAACTTCAAGCTCTCCTCATGTAACGCAGTCAATTCCAATCTCACATCTTGCAGCTTGCGGTAGTCTGCCACCCGACCAGATGCCCTGTATTTTATTTCTAGGTCTCCAATTTGCGCCATACATTTCAGCAGGCGCTCTCTGTGAGTCCTGTTTTTGTGACTAGCACACTTAATAAAATGTCCTCGTGCCACCGCTTTAAAAGCATCCCATACCGTGCTCAAGGATGGCCCTGAGTCCATACTGATCTCAAAGTACTCCTTCAAGACCGGAAGGAAACCCGCCACAATCTGAGGATCCTGCAATAAGCAATTGTTAAATGACCACCTGAGGTCTCTTCGCTCCCCCTCTAAAGAGGGAACGACAACCCATGCCGGGGCATGGTCTGAAATTGTAATATGGCCAATGGCGGATTCCCCTCCCCCGTCCGAAAGAGTCTTGTCTAGGAATACATAATCTATTCTAGAGTAAGACAGGTGTGCTTGAGAATAAAAAGTGTGCCTCTCGGGTGACATAGTCGCCACCAGTCACACAGACCCATTTCTTCTACTAAATTCCGTAAAGCCCGTGAAATGTTATAATCAGCTTTAGCAGGAGGAGCCGACCTATCCAGTCCAGGTTGCATGGTTGCATTGAAGTCTCCCGCCATGAACACCCTCCCCCGGGAGAAAAGTTGCAATTCCCTGTGAAGGTACTTAAAAAACCTTTCCTGGTGTTCATTGGGGGCGTAAATATTGGCCAAAGTAAACTCCTCCCTCTCAAGCTGCACATGCAGAAAGAGGAAACGCCCCGCTGTGTCTCTCTTCATATGGAGAACCTGTATGTGAACATCCCTATGAAACAGGATAGCAACTCCTCTTTTTTTCCCCCCTTTAACATCAGAGGCACAGTATACTCCCAGATACATTTTGGAAGCCAATAAGCCCTCATGCTTTGGTAACATGTGCGTTTCCTGTAAAAACACCACCTTCGGGCACATTAAGCGTAGCTCACGCTGAAGGGCGTGGCGCTTGTATGGAGAATTAAGCCCTTTGACATTATATGTAAGCACTTTGAAATCAGACATTAAGCTTACTCAATATATCACTCCTATAAAACAAAGCAAGATTAACACTCAGACCCTCATATACCCAAACCCCCATCTCTCCTTCACTGAACCTTCCGCAGATAGTATAACTCTTCATCCTCCCTTCGTTACCCTGTAACACATACATTACCTGATAGAAGACCCCCCCACCCCCCCCTATACTCCCTCCCCCCCTCCCCCTCCCTCCCCTAATTCCACTAGCGAGGATTTTAATCCCCCGTCTAGGAATGTGAAAGGAAGAACCCATTAACCCAATCAGCTACCCAGAATCCCTCCCTCCGCCCCCTCCCCATCCTTACCCCTACTCATCCCTCTATGTTCTCTCCTCTGTATTGCAAAACCCTCCCCCATATGAAAATAAATCGCCCTTTTCCCACTTCTCCTTTCATACCTTTCATATTTTCCATCCCCCTTCACTCTTAATTATATAATTATGTTCAACATAAACAGGTTAACACGACTCTCATCTATAGATCACCGTACAGGATCATACTGTCAATTCAGGTGCCTGTCCGAGTCTTTTTCACCTTGCCCTGGACACGCTGCCATTTTTGCAGCTTGGCTCTCGTTGTCGGATCCAGTTCCGCTGGTGGGCCATCTGTGGTTACCAGCCTCTCGGATCGTAAGGTCTTCCACACTTCCTCCAGGGACCGGGCTCGATACAAATGCCCTCCCGTGGTGAAGCAAAGGGCAAAGGGGAAAGCCCATCTGTAGGGAATTTTATGTTTCGTTAGGGCTTCCAATGCTGGCTTCATCCCTCTCCTCAGTGCCAAGGTGTGTGCCGACAGATCCTGGAAGACTGTAATTTGCGCGTCGTTATACTCAATATGCTGTACTTGGCGCGCTTTCTGCAACACCTGCTCCTTTATGGTGAAAGTGGAAAAACAGACCACTATATCTCGTGGCCTGTTATCCGACCGTCTTCCTAATGCTCTGTGTGCGCGTTCAAAGGTAATGTCCAGAGAGTCTATCAGCTTGCTACAAAGCAACTTTACAATGGCGCCAACATCTTCTTGTTCCCCCGCTTCCGGAACTCCGCGAAACCGCAAATTATTGCGGCGCCCTCGATTTTCCAAGTCATCTAATTTAAGTTGCATTTCAGCATGCGATGCAAGTACCTTAGCCAGACGAGTCTCAGTATCAATCAACTTTTCGGCGTTCTCGTCAACTCTCACCTCCAAGTCTTCCACGCGGCCTCCCATCTCCCGGAGATCTACGCTCAGCACGTCCATCTTTTCCAGGATTTCCTCCTTTGATGCTTTGATTTCTTTGCGGATCTCCGATAGAAATCTCGCCAAATCTTTGGGCAGGCTCCGCTTACCAGATGATTTACTCGACTCACACAGCGAGGGAGCTGAATCCGAGTCTGAATGAGAGGCGGGTGCAGATGAGAGCACATGGCGTCGCGTGGTCCGGAGCGCTGGCTTCTCTCCGGTACGATCACTCTCCTTCCGAGCCGTCGCCATCTGTTTCGACGGGGACTTTCTCTTTATGTTCCACACCCCACGGGGAACGTTATGTTGCCAAATTTAGCCCGTTTGACAAGCTGAGAAGCGCTATTATAGCTCAATTACAGAGGGTGGCGTCGGAGCTAGATCTCTAGGCAGCCATTCAGGTCCGTGACGTCACTTCCCCCCAAGGATTGACCTTTTTAAATTCAATCGGAAACTTCAAATCATTCAAGCCTTCTCTATTACTACAACTCCAACCAGTGACATGTCTATAGTGAAGAAATCCTCTACCTGGATCCCACCAGGTCCAGTTAATCCTCTTATTCAAGCATTCTCCACATGTGTTGAAAATGATGCGAGTCATTGAATAAAGTGGTACTCTGAAAATTTATATCCCGTTTTCACTGGAGTCATTGGTCCACTTCTCACTTCCTTTACACTGTTATTTTTGCGTGGGAGTTAGTGTTCATCCACTTAGGTGCAGGACGTCAGACTCAGAAACAGAACAAAGCCTTGCGCCAGAAGAAGAGGACCTCGGCTGGCGGGGGTTGGGGTCTCCGCCAGCAAAGGTAGGCGACGGCGGCGGTGGGGGAGGGTTGGCGGCGGGAGGGGGGGGTCGAGAGGATCGTCTGCAGGGGGGGTCAAAGTTGTTGTTGTTGGTGGTGGTGGCGGCGGCGGCGGGGGGTTGGCAATTGTGGAGGGGGGGGTCAGCAGCGCCAGGGGGGCTAAAATGTGCCCCCTCTCCCGCCGAAGTCTGGCTACACCCCTGCGTATGATTATGAAACATTGGCAAGTGGCTGGATTCACAATGTACACTTCTTTTGCACATTGGGAATTTATCATCCCTATTCAATTAATATTTAAATTAATTATTCCCAACCAGAAACACAGCACCCTCTTTTTGAGCATCTGGAGAAACCGAAGTATTCTAAAATACAGTACAGTCTCAGTTATCCAACCTTCACTAATCTGACCTTCCGGCATATTCGAAAGGCCCCCCCCCCCCCCCAAGTGATGTCATTGTGTTGCCGTTAAGAAGCACAGGGCTTCTCTTTCTGTTTTCCGGCTTCACACACTGCAAAGAACCTATCTTTGAGCAACGTCTGAGTTGAAACTGTGCCTCTTTGCTGATACTCCTTCATGTACCCTCTCATCCAATCTAAGAAAGCACATGGCTTCTCTTCCTGATTGTGCTTTGAGCCCATATATCTATGCACCAATTTTTGGATCTGGGACTCCACTTTTGTAGCAAAAGAACCGTTTTTTTTATTTGAGACCATGATTTCATACATTAAGTCTTTTTTTCTTTTTAAGACCATTGCTTGTACTAAGTGATCACCAACATTTTTGACATTTTTAGAACTACTTTGTTTTTTTCTTTTTCATGGTTGATTCAGACTGCATGAGTTTTAGCTGTTTTTCTCCAGTTTTTTTGGGGGGGAGCAACCTCTCTTTTCTCCAGCTAGTGGAGTTTATTTTGTGGTTGCTTTCTTTTTTCTGCAGTAACAATTAGAAGGCCAATGATAATAACTTGGGACTCTGTTTAGAGTTGAAACTGGCTGTGTTTTGAGTGTGCCAGTGTTTGAGCTTTGAGGTCTTTAATTTATTTATTAATGACTGGAATTTTCTTATAACCCCGTGCAGTCTGTCTCAAGCACATATTTTTAGCAAACTATTTATATTAGTTGTCTATGCAAATGAACCATAATTTTTGGATCTGGGACCCTGTTTCTGAGGCGAGGGAAACATTCTTTGATTTGAGATCATGGTTCTATGCAAGGAAACCATAATTTCTGGATCTGAGACCCCATTTGTGCAGCAAGGGAACAGTTGAAAAAATTTTAAGCTGAGACCTTACTTTTACAACATTACAGTGTGGCATCAATTTTTGAACCTGGAACTCCACTTGTGCAGCAAGGGAAAAGCTGAAAATATTTTGAGCCGAGTCCTCATTTTTACAGCATGGCAGCAATTTTTAGCCAGTTGGAAAAGGAAAAAAGTTTTTTATCTATAGAGCAGAAACTTTTGCAGAAAGAAACTGATAAAGAAAGTAAACATTAAAGTTATTTTAACATGAGACCTTGCTTTCCTGCTAGGGAGCCATTTTTGATTTGAGACCGTACTTTTGCAGAAATGTTTGGACCTGCGCTATGTAATCTGAAAGCTTACTTTTCCTGCCAGGGATCCATTGTGATCTCAGACTGTGCTTTTGCAGAAACAGAACCAAGGTAAGATTCTTGTGCACAATGAGTTTTATGCAGTACCATATGTATACCTACTATATTCCTGTTTGTTTGTTTGTTTACATTTACAGCACTTTCTTTATTCTAACACTCATTCTTAGATCTAGATGGCTTCCAGTTACAGTTCTGCTGTCTTGAGACATGGGGCTCTGCTTGGTTCTGCTGACTTGATTTCTGCTTCATATGATACTGTTATCAAATGGAGAAGACAACTTGAGTGAGGCTGAACATGCAGTGATCTTTTCATAACAGGGCACTTAGGCACATATGTTGCATTTATTTGATTTAGGCAACATATGTGAATGCTCTGAGGCAGAGATTACTTTGTGCACATACTGTATGTGCTGGTACAAATCAGCGCTTATGCATGTAAGTCATAAAATACATACAAGTTTTGATCCCACCTATGCTCCGTCCCATTCTTTGCCCTGGGAATGTTTACATATTTTTCACATAAAAAGAGGTGCCATATTTTCCTGGCATCTAATTTTATGCATGTACGTGCCAGGGCAATTAATTAACTGCCTATCAGAGCAATCTATACGCTGAAGCTGCTTATAAGATTGCTCCAATGTGACCACAACAATTAAAGACGAGGGCAACATATACACAGCATCCACTTCTGACACCTTTATTACAATGGCAAAAAAGACGACACCATCTTAAACGAAATCATTTGAACATTTCCTTAAAGAAGATAATATTGAGATTTGCAATTCTCTGATTTTGGCAACGTCAGAGCATAAAACTGCAGAAAATGTGAACATTGCTTGTTCACAGAATGGTATTTTCCATACAAACCACCCTGTTTACTAAAGCTTAGCTCGAATTATCTGCAGCAGGATCCATTTTATTCCTATGGGCCCTGCTGCAGATAACTCGAGCTAAGCTTTAGTAAACAACCCCCAAAGATTTTAGGGATAAAATTGTTTGATCAGACAATGTTTGAAATGCAAATTACTCTGGTACACTGCCTGTGGAACTAGTCCAAACTTCAGAAGTTTTGGGCTAGTATTGCACATAATCTAGCTCAGAACTAATACCAATGCCAGTGGCATTTCAAATTCTGATCCACTTAGAAAAAACAATATACCTAGAGAAATATCATAAGATATGTTAAAGCTGTAAAAACTGTAAAAACCCTGATTTTCTATTTTTAAATTAATGGCCATGTGCTGTTGCTATTACTACATGGCCATTTTTAAAAATTACCACAGGAACACTTAACATCTATTTTGTAGGTGGTAAAGGCTCCAGCATTATCTGTGCACCAGGGGTGTATCTGCGTGGGGCCACAGGGGCCTGAGCCCCCGCAGATTTCGCCCTGGCCCCCCTCCCGCCGCCAGCCCTCCCCGCTGCCGTTTCTTACTTTTACGTCCGCTTCCTCCTGCGCCTTTAAAAATATTTCTTCAGCTGGCGGGGGACCCCAACCCCCGCCAGCCAACCTGAGGTGACAACTTGCAAGTTCTTCCTCCGCCGTGGTCAACATGCTGGAGTTGAGCATCTGAATCCAGTTCGGAGTCTGACGTCAGACTCCGAACTGGATTCAGACGCTCAACTCCAGCATGTTGGCCACGGCGGAGGAAGAACTTGCAAGTTGTCACCTCGGGTTGGCTGGCGGGGGTTGGGGTCCCCCGCCAGCTGAAGAAATATTTTTAAAGGCGCAGGAGGAAGCGGACGCAAAAGTAAGAAACGGCAGCAGGGGAGGGCTGGCGGCGGGAGGGGGGTAGAGAGAGTCGTTGGTGGCGGTGGGGGGGGGTCCGGTAATGGCGAAGGGGAGGGTCGGTGGCGGCAGGGGGGGTAAAATGTGCCCCCTCCCACTAGCTCTGGCCCCCCCTACTGCCCGAGGCCAGATACGCCCCTGCTGTGCACTAACCTAGCGCTTTAGAAATGTCAAATAGTAGTAGTAGTAGTAACCACTCTCCACCCCTGACATGCCATACACCATACTGACATGACATACACCATACTGTTCTCTCCCCATCGCACAAAATCTAAAAATTCTTGGAGTTACTATCGACCAAAACCTCACACTCGATACTCATGTGAAGAACACAACGAAAAAGATGTTCCACTCCATGTAAAACCTTTCTTCCCGAGATACATTTTCCATACCTTGGTACAGTCAATGGTAATAAGTCATCTGGACTACTGTAATGCACTATACGCTGGATGCAAAGAACAGACTATCAAAAAACTCCAAACAGCCCAGAATACCGCCGCCAGACTCATATTTGGAAAAAACAAATATGAAAGTGCGAAATCCCTAAGAGAGAAACTTCACTGGCTCCCACTCAAGGAACGAGTTGTGTTCAAGATCTGCACGATTGTACACAAAATCATTCACGCAGATGCCCCAATCTACATGCTAAACCTTGTGGACTTGCCTCCCAGAAATGCCATAAGATCATCCCGCAAATTTCTCAATCTGCACTTCCCCAGCTGTAAAGGATTAAAATATAAGCTGATACACGCCACCACCTTCTCTTACATGAGCACGCAGCTGTGGAATGCATTACCTACAGCCCTGAAAGCTATTGATGAAATAACTAACTTCCGCAAATCTCTGAAGACACATCTATTCTACAAGGCCTACAAAGAGAACCCATAGCCTTATAAAACTACCTCACCAACTCACCCAATTATTACAGTCTACCTTATATCCTGCCTAACACCTTCCTTCTCTCTTCCCTCACCTAATCTTTGTACATCACTAATTGTGTCTGATATCATGGAATGATTATGTCATAACCAAACTCTGTAAGCCACATTGTGCCTGCAAATAGGTGGGAAAATGTGGGATACAAATGCAATACATAATAATAATAATGCCCCCTAAAAAAATAAAAAATGAGGTGCACTGTTAGCGCATACAGATTGCAAAATTATCGCAAAATGCCTGAATCCACAGTATACCATTTTTTTCTGCATTAAGTGTGTGTTAGGGCCTACCACAGCTTAGTAAAAGGACCCCTATATTATTAGACTACATTTTTATAGAACACAGAATAGCATTGTTCCAGATAGCTAAGAAACAGGTTCTATTTTATAAGATCCAGTAGTCCATAAAAGTGGATTACCAAAGGATTTTCAAAAGTATCGGGGATGTGTTAATTGGTGTGCACAGTCAAAAAATGTTAATAAGTTGGAGATCTGTGCTCATATTACATAAACAGTGAGTCTGACATCAAGTAATAACATCCTAAAATACATCCAAAATCATCAGCTCATAACCTTGGGGTCATCATTGACTCCTCTCTCTCCTTCTCTGCACATATTCAGCAGACTGCTAAAACCTGTCATTTCTTTCTCTATATCATCACCAAAATTCACCCTTTCCTTTCTGAGAACACTACCAGAACCATTATCCACACTCTTATTACCTCTTGCTTAGATTATTGCAACTTGCTTCTCACATGTCTCCCACTTAGCCAGCTCTCTGCTCTTCAATCTGTTCAAAATTCTGCTGCACAACTTATATTCCACCAGTGTCGCTATGCTCATATTAGCCCTCTCCTCAAGTCACTTCACTGGCTCCCCATCCAGTTCCGCATACTGTTCAAACTATTCTTATTGACTTATAAGCACATTCACTGGCTACCTGTGAGAGAACGAATTGCATTCAAGATCTGTACTTTGACACATAAAATAATCTATGGCTTAGCTCCGGAATATATGATTCCTCTAATAGATCTCCCACCTAGAAATGCCATCACTACAGCACGCACCTTTTTACAACTCCATTATCCATCTTGCCGGGGTGTTAAATACAAGCTTCTTTTTGCTTCCACTTTCCACTACTCCAGCCCGAAGACCTGGAACGCTCTTCCCCTGTACCTAAAGTCGCAAGCTGACCACCCTCCTTTCAAGAAGCTGCTGAAAACGTACCTTTTTGAACAAGTGTATTCCAGTAGTGACTCTGCTGTTTAGTCATCCTAATTGCTGTTAACGTTTTATCCTTATTCTACTGCTAAATTCATGTGCTGTATCTCTTAACTTTTGTAATTCATGGAAGCCACATTGTGTCTGCATTTGTGGGAAAATGTGGGGTAGAAATGAACCGTAAATAAATAAATAAATAAATTCACTCTGCAGCTCCTCAGTACCTCTCCACTCTCATCTCTCCCTACACTCCTCCCAGGGAACTCCGTTCACTGGGTAAATCTCTCTTATCCGCACCCTTCTCCTCCACCGCTAACTCCAGACTCCGTTCCTTTTATCTTGCTGTACCATATGCCTGGAATAGACTTCCTGAGCCAGTATGTCAAGCTCCATCCCTGGCCGTCTTCAAATCTAGGCTAAAAGCCCACCTTTTTGATGCTGCTTTTAACTCCTAACCCTTACTCACTTGTTCAGTACCCTTATTTTATCATCCCCACCTTATTAATTCCCTTATCTCTTCTTTGTCCTGTTTGTCTGTCCTAATTAGATTGTAAGCTCTGTTGAGCAGGGACTGTATCTTTATGTTCAAGTGTACAGCGCTGCGTACGTCTAGTAGCGCTATAGAAATTATAAGTAGTAGTAGTAGTATTACAAATTTAGTGGTAATGAAAAGGAACATGAATTAGGTATTGCCTCAAACTGGTTTGTTAAAACTTGGAAAAGGCAAAGATACTTACCTGTAGCAGGTATTCTTCAAGGACAGCAGGCTTTATATTCTCACAAGTGGGTGATGCCGCCAGATAAGTGGCTCAAAGGAGCATACCATGTCAGCAAGCCCAATGCCACATCCAGATAGCCTCCTGACACAGAGGTCGCGATCTGGTGCCCCCCTGCTTGTTGGTGTAATACCTGATTGTCTGTTGGATGAGAACAAGTTGGTGAGATAACTGATCTCTGAAAGCCTTTAGAGTGTTCCAGATTGCTCGAAGCTCCAGGAGGTTGATCTGAAGATTCGTTTCCTTGGAAAACCAATCACCTTGAGTGTGAAGCCCATCTACATGAACTTCTCCATCTCAGGAGAGATGCATCCATTGTCAGCACTTTTTGTGGCTGAGGAATTTGGAATGGAAGTTCCAGAGTCTAAGTGAATCGAATTGTCCACCACTGAAGAAAGCATACAAGCTCTGGGGACATTCAGATGACATCTTCCAGGCTCCTCGTGGCTTGATACCACTGAGAAGCCAGGATCCATTGAGCTGATCTCATATGAAGATGTGTCATGAATGTAATGTACACTATGGAAGACATGTGGTCCAAGAATCTCAACATCTGCCGAGCTATGACATGCTGTAAGGCACGAACCTTGGTTGCGAGTGAGACAAGATTGTCTGCTCTTGTCTCCGTGAGGTAGGCTCGAACCCTGTGTGTTGAGCAGGGCTGCTATGAACTCCAATTGCTGGACAGGGCAGAAATAGGACTTGGGATAGTTTAAAACAAACCGCAGTAGCTCAAGCACCCAAATAGTAATCCGCATGGACTCCTGAGCACACTGCTCCGAGCTGCTCTTCACCAGCCAATCATTGAGATATGGGAACACATGGACTCCCAGTCTGTGTAGGGATACTACAACTACTACTACAACTACTACTACTAGACACTTGGTGAAGACCCTGGGAGCTGGCATGAAGCCAAAAGGCAACACGCGGTACTGAAAGTGATGTGTACCCAGCCAAAATCGAAGATACTTTCGGTGGTCTGGAAATATCGGGATGTGAGTACATGTATCTTTTAAGTCCAGAGAGCATAGTCAATCATTTTTCTGAATCATAGATAGAAGGGTTCCCTGGGAAACCATCTTGAATGTTTCTCGGACTAGGAATTTGTTCAGGGCCCTTAAGTCTAGGATGGTATGCATCCCCCCTGTCTTCTGCACAAGGAAGTACCTGGAATAGAATCCCAGCCCTGTGGAGGTTTGAGATGCCAATTGAGAGCATATCTGAGACGGACTATTTGAAGAACCCACCGGTCGGAGGTTATAAGAGGCCACCTTTGGTGAAAAAATTTTATCAACCCCAACCAATACTTTTACTGCAGCTATGCTCTGCTGGAGCCAGTCAACAACTCGTCCCTTGCTTTGACTGAGGAGCAGCCAGGGCCTTAGGCGAACGCTGTTGACATGAATGAGCACACTAGGGTTGAGCCTGAGTAGGCTGCTGAGCTGAAAGGGTGTACCTATGCCTAGGATAGTAACAGGAACTCCTCCTTGGCTTGTCAAAAGTCCTCAGAGCTGAGGAGGTTGATGCAGAAGGCGCCCGGCGAGAGACAGAAGAGATTGTACGAGTGTGTTTATTGATTTGGTCAGCGACCTCCTCAACCTTCTCTCCAAAAGGGTTATCTCCCCGGCAAGGGGCATCCACCAACCGCTGCTGAACAGAACGTTCCAAGTCAGAAACAGGCAGCCATGACAGTCATAGCATTGCTATACTTTGAGCAGAGATCCTGGATGCCACATCAAAAGAACTTATGACACACCTTCTGCTGCTTGACCAACTAGCAAAGTGGCTCGGCGTGCTCTGTAGGGAGCGTGTCAACCAAGCATGACAGCTGTTGCACCGAGTTTCACAAATAGTCATTCGTGAAGAGCCGATAGGATTGTATACAGGGGATGAGCATTGAAGCCTGGTACATCTCCCTTCCAAGAGAATCCAGGGTTCTAGCTTCTGTGCTGGGGGCGCTGACACATAATACCTGGTACTCCTGGCTCTTTTGAGATCGGATTCCACCACCATGGAACTGTGAGGCAACTGAGGCCTATCAAACCCAGGTGCACTATGTATCCAATACTGGGTGTCAATCTTCTTGAGCATCACAGGGACCTACAGAGGGGACTCCAAGTTCCTGACGAGGACTTCTTGGAGTACCTTGTGGAGAGGTGCAGTCACAGCCTCCTTAGGAGGAGATGTATAGTCCAGGACCTCGAGCACCATGGCCCTGGGCTCATCCTCCACTTCCAAAGGAAATGGAATGACCCCAGCCATTTCCTTTACAAAATATGGACATGAAAAGCCCACCACTGAAGACAGTCTCCTTTCAGGTAGAGGAGAGGGTTCAGAGGGAATCCCATAAGACTCATCTAAGGAAAAGTACCTGGGATCCTCCTCTGAATCACATCAGCGCTCCTACTACTACTACTACTACTACTTAACACTCCTATAGCGCTACAAGGTATATGCAGTGCTGCACACCATACATGAAATGATGATCCCTGCTCGAACAGCTTACAATCTGCTACAATCTGGTTTTCGCCCTCTCCACTCAACCGAAACTGCGCTTACTAAAGTCTCCAATGACCTATTACTGGCTAAATCCAGAGGTCAATATTCCATCCTCATTCTTCTTGATCTTTCCGCTGCTTTTGACACTGTCGATCACAGCATACTTCTCGATACCCTGTCCTCACTTGGATTCCAGGGCTCTGTCCTTTCCTGGTTCTCTTCCTACCTCTCCCTCCGCACCTTTAGTGTTCACTCTGGTGGATCCTCTTCTACTTCTATCCCTCTGCCTGTCGGCATACCTCAGGGTTCTGTTCTTGGTCCCCTCCTCTTTTCTATCTACACTTCTTCCCTTGGTTCATTAATCTCATCTCATGGCTTTTCCTACCATCTCTATGCTGATGACTCCCAAATCTACCTTTCTACCCCTGATATCTCAACTTGCATCCAAACCAAAGTTTCAGCATGCTTGTCTGACATTGCTGTCTGGATGTCTCAACGCCACCTGAAATTAAATATGACCAAAACCGAGCTTCTCATTTTCCCCCCCAAACCCACCTCCCCGCTCCCCCCGTTTTCTATTTCTGTTGATGGCTCTCTCATTCTCCCTGTCTCCTCAGCTCGAAACCTTGGGGTCATCTTTGACTCTTCTCTCTCCTTCTCTGCTCATATCCAGCAGATTGCCAAGACCTGTCGTTTCTTTCTTTACAACATCCGTAAAATCCGCCCCTTTCTTTCTGAGCACTCTACCAAAACCCTCATCCACACCCTTGTCACCTCTCGTTTAGACTACTGCAATCTGCTTCTTGCTGGCCTCCCACTTAGTCACCTCTCCCCTCTCCAGTCGGTTCAAAACTCTGCTGCCCATCTTATCTTCCGCCAGGGTTGCTTTACTCATACTACCCCTCTCCTCAAGACCCTTCACTGGCTCCCTATCCGTTTTCGCATCCTGTTCAAACTTCTTCTACTAACCTATAAATGTACTCACTCTGCTGCTCCCCAGTATCTCTCCACACTCGTCCATCCCTACACCCCTTCCCGTGCACTCCGCTCCATGGATAAATCCTTCTTATCTGTTCCCTTCTCCACTACTGCCAACTCCAGACTTCGCACCTTTTGTCTCGCTGCACCCTACGCCTGGAATAAACTTCCTGAGCACCTACATCTTGCCCCATCCTTGGCCACCTTTAAATCTAGACTGAAAGCCCACCTCTTTAACATTGCTTTTGACTCGTAACCACTCGCCTCCACCTACCTTCCTCTCTTCCTTCCCGTTCATATTAATTGATTTGATTTGCTTACTTTATTTATTTTTTGTCTATTAGATTGTAAGCTCTTTGAGCAGGGACTGTCTTTCTTCTATGTTTGTGCAGCGCTGCATATGCTTTGTAGTGCTATAGAAATGCTAAATAGTAGTAGTAGTAGTAGTAGTAGGACAGACAAACAGACAGAATAACTAAGAGGTAGGGGAATTAAAGAGGCGGGGATAAAGGGTACAGGGCAAGTGAGTAGTGGTTCGGGTTCAAAAGCAGTGTTAAAGAAGTGGGCTTTTAGCCTGGATTTTTAAACGGCCAAGGATGGGGCCAGATGTGCAGGCTCAGGAAGTTTATTCAATGCGAAAGGTGCAGCGAGATAAAAAGAACTGAGTCTGGAATTAGCAGTAGAGGAGAAGGGGATAGACAAGAGAGATTTATCCACAGAACGGAGTACTCAAGAGGGGGTGTAAGGAGAGATAAGAGTGGAGAGGTACTGGGGAGCGATAGAGTGAATGCACTTATAGGTCAGTAAGAGAAGTTTGAATTGAAAGCGGAAACAGATAGGGAGCCAGTGAAGTGACTTGAGGAGAGGGCTAATGTGAGCATAGCGATTCTGGTGGAAAATGAGTCACGCAGCAGAGTTTTGGACTGATTGAAGAGGAGAGAGATAGCTAAGTGGGAGACCAGTGAGAAGCAGGTTGCAATAATCAAGGCGAGAGGTGATAAGCGTGTGGATTACGGTTTTGGTAGAGTGCTCAGTGAGGAATGGATGGATTTTGCTGATATTATAGAGAAAGAAACAACAGGTTTTGGCAGTCTGCTGAATTTCAGCAGAGAAGAAGAGAGAGGAGTCGAAGATGACCCCAAGGTTTCGAGCTGATGAGAAAGGGAGAATGAGAGTGCCATCCACAGAAATAGAGAAAGGGGGAAGAGGAGAGGTGGGTTTAGGGGGAAAGATGAGAAGCTCCTCTTCAGTGTCAGACAGAATTTCCCTATGGGATTGCCAAGACCATACCTACCTCGATGCCGAGGACCCATGTCCTCAAGAAGTCACCTCCTGCCTCGACTCTGGTGAACCTTCCTCCACCAACTTCGAGGAAGTGCCAGCTTGGGTGGCAGTCGACACCAGGTAAGCAAGCAGCGCTGGAGTCAGAGGCCACATCGCAGGCTGAGGGCCAGGCGGGGCCGTAACGGGAGGTAGGGTAGGTGCAAGCACCCCTGATACCGATGCACATCGTTGCATGAGGCCATACAGCAGCTCAGGGAGCAAGGCCTGGATGCATTCATCGGGGGGGCCAACAGCAGGAAAAACTGCGGACAGCTTACAGAACCACTGGGCTCAAAGCAGGAGTGGGATCTCTGCTGCTAGGAGACAGGCGTATCAGTACCTCCTGCATGGAGGGGGAGTGGTCCTCCATGCACCAACGCTTCTCGGATGCCGAATCCTTTGACACCCCGGAGCTACCAGCACCATGTGTCGAGGGTGACTGATGATGATTCTTCTTGGCCTTCATCCAAAGCTTGTCACCAGGACTCCTTGGTGCCGACGAGGACAACATTGAATTCTTACATCGCCTCGGGGTTGGGTCCGATGATGGACGGTTCCGGGGGGCCTGCACACCAGGAGGCCTCGAGGCAGTGGAGACCCACTCGATGCTTCACTGCTCCCAATGTCTAAGGGTCTAAAAGCAGCCATGTTTGCTAACACTCTCGATGGTGGTGCGATGCTCGACGTCAATGCCAACGCCTCCAACCTTGATGCCGATGTCGAGGAACTGGACTTGGCTCCAAAAATCCTCTGTCATTGAGCCTCTCATGCAAAGACAGAGAACACAGTTAGAAGGGCTATGGTTGGGCCCAAGACACTGCAGACACCAAGAATGGATGTCCTTTCCGAGACAGTCTGATTGCATTGGGTACAGCGTTTGAAGTCACTAGGAATCTTTGTGGACATGGACAGAAAAACTTTGTCAACTAAAATAAACGATTCGATTGTGCCTGAAAAAGGGGCAAGGCACAGTAAAAAGAAAATGGGAAGACCCGGCCGAAGTCAAGGCCTGAGAGCGGCCTGATGACGATGGAAAAAATAATAAAACTTAAAACCCAGGCAAAACAATTCCAAGAAAACTAAAAGAAGGAAAAAAAGGTTCCAAAAGAAGGAGCCCTATTATAAAGACATAAAAAAATTGCCAAAAGGCAACAAAACACAGCTCTCTAACCGAGCGAATGAGGAGAGGACAAGGAAAAAAAAACCACCTTCTCCTCCAGCAGAAAAAGAAGAACTGAGACCGCGTTTATGCAACAGACGGGAAGGCACTCGTGCATGATTGGTGGATCCCAGCTCATGCTCTACAAAGCTCTCTTTTTTAGCTTTGGCAAATGCCGGACCATGTGACGTGGATCAGTGTCACCCACTTGTGAGAATATAGAAGCCTGCTTGTCCTCAGAGAAAAGTTAATACCAAACTGTGAATGTACAAATTATATTGTAAATCTCTTATGTTATACTTCTTTTAAAAAAAAAAAATAATAAATTGCATGATAAATTAAAGTGGAAAGAAGGGAGAGCCACCAGACCCCTCCTCACTCAACTCTGGTATAGTAGAAAGGTAGGGTGAAGGACACTGTGGCTTGGCAGAGAGTACAGTATCTATTTTCAGCCGGAACCAAGTGACCTAGATATAGGTGGTTGTTAAGGATACTTCTATTCAGAAATCTGGATCCCTAGATTCAGATTGAGTGGAGGAGTGGCCTAGTGGTTAGGGTGGTGGACTTTGGTCCTGGGGAACTGAGTTCGATTCCCACTTCAGGCACAGGCAGCTCCCTGTGACTCTGGGCAAGTCACCTAACCCTCCATTGCCCCATGTAAGCCGCATTGAGCCTGCCATGAGTGGGAAAGCGCGGGGTACAAATGTAACAAAAATAAAATAAATAAAAAAAATATTTCTAGATAGCTAAATTTGGTATTTGACTCTGGCTGAAAATTGACCTATTTGATATTACTTTAATACTGTACATATAAAAGTATAATTCAGTACTAGCAGCCTACCAGTACTGGTACTGCTTTCTTTTTCTTTTCTACCATTGTGTATAAACTATACAGTTGGAACTGACAGCCCAGTGTGTGGGTTATATAAGTGGGGCAAAACACAACCTCAGAGAAGTATGGCTAATAGTTGAGTGACATCTAGAGTTTTCCTGTCAGCCAATAGGGCTCAATAGGGCTCTATGCAAGGTGGGGGAAGTCCTGCAACCATGGCTGGTGCAACCTGAGAAGCGTAATAAGCACGACAGGAGGAAGCCAAAGTTTGGGGAGTGCCAAAGGCTGCCAAGGATGCTCTTACCTGTTGTACCAACCCTCCTGGAGTGGTAGAAGAGGCATCAGATCACAGAGCCAGACTGATCCCTTTCCTTCTGCTGCGACCACCAGGTCTATTGAAGGCATACACAAAGCAACCACAATAAGCACTGGGAAGCTTCCAGTCTATGAACTCACCAAGGCCTTGCTGGTACCACCCCCTTCTAACACATTTTCCACACATCAGAGGGGTTGGATCCAGCAGGTTTCTTCACAAGCATATGGCTCACTTTACTTTGTACATGGCTACTGTGGACCCAGAAGCACAGCAATGACAGCAGAATGGAGAGAGAGCAGTGATGTTCCGAGGGGCGCTGACACCCGGGGCGGATCGCCGATGCTCCCCGCCCCCCCGGGTCAAGCACCCCCCCCCCCCATCCGTGCAGCGCAACCGTGACCCCCCCCCAGCAAAGGGACACCCGCCACCCCGGCGAAAGAACACCCCCCCCCCGGGTGCACGCCGCTGGGGGGGGTGCTGCGCGCCGGTCAACTTAGTTAGTTTCCATGCTCCCTCTGCCACCGCCCCCTCCTTGGTACGCCACTGAGAGAGAGGTAGATTTTTGAGAGGAAATGCTGGACTGGAGGTGGGGGGAACGTAAAAGAGGGAAAGGTGGGGATGAGATAGGTGGCTAGAAAGGGAGGGAAGTGAGAATGGGTGATGCTTATTGTTTAGGAATGTACTGAATAGCATTCATACCAGCATGGTTTATATCTTTTCAGTATGAAAACAATATAGCTATCAGGGATAAACAGACCAGATGGGCATTATGGACTTCATATTCTGTGATTGGTTCTTATTTTTCACCCAGTTTTTAATCCATGAGATCTAATTACATAGTAACATAGTAGATGATGGCAGAAAAAGACCTGCATGGTCCATCCAGTCTGCCCAACAAGATAAACTCATATGTGTATACCTTACCTTGATTTGTACCTGCCTTTTTCAGGGCACAGACCGTACAAGTCTGCCCAGCAGTATTTCCCACCTCCCAACCACCAGTGCCGCCTCCCATCACCGGCTCTGGCACAGACCGTATAAGTCTGCCCTCCACTATCCTCGCCTCCCAACCACCAACCTCTCTTCCCCCACCTGCTCCGCCACCCAATTTCGGCTAAGCTTCTGAGGATCCATTCCTACTGCACAGGATTCCTTTATGCTTACCCACACGTTTGAATTCCGTTACCGTTTTCATCTCCACCACCTCCCGCGGGAGGGCATTCCAAGCATCCACCACCCTCTCCATGAAAAAATACTTCCTGACATCTTTGAGTCTACCCCCCTTCAATCTCATTCTCTTATTGAATGCTAACTTAGTTTCTTCAAGAGCTTTTAGTAGCAGAGGCCTCACTAAATGCATTTCAAATGTCTTAGCAGTTTCATTTCATGACCTTATTTTCTAGTGTTCCAACTTTTCCATGAATCACTTTGAGAAAGGTCTGCAACTCTATTTTCTATCACCTCTAATCTTTTTTCCTGATCCTTAAGTTTAAGCTTTGAGTTTAAAAGGTAGGACATAGCCCTAGTTCGTTGCTAGATAAGGAGGAGGAGGGAGAGGAGAGAGAAGGTGTGATATTGGATTGGTGGGTGGGTGGGTGGAAGGAAGATAGAAGGGGTGATGCTAGGTTGGGGGATTGGAAGGAGAAACAGGGGGCGACACTGGATTTGTAGGTAGGAGGAGACAGCAGAGAGAGGGGTTGATGCTGGACTGGTAGGTGGGCGAGGAGGGAAAAGACTGATGTTGAATGGGAAGAAATGAGTGGAGGTGATGATGGATAGGTGGTTTGGAGTGCGAGAGAGGGAAGGAAAGAGAAAAGGGAGATGATGGACAGGGGGAACAGGAAAATGAAGAAAAAGGGGAGATGCTGGACCAAGGTGGGGGTGGGGTGAAGGAAAGAGAAAGAGGGAGGAGGGCACTGATTTATATAAGTTGCAGGGGGCACCAGACACCCTTGCACCAGCCCTCCCAGCAACCAAGAGCTGCCATAAATGAGTGACCCAGGCAGCTAGGAGCAAGTTAAATTGTGAAAGCTAAGGGAGAAGTATCTAGAAACTATCACTTTGAAGGAAAACGATGGAAGAAAACATAATTAAGTTTTGGTAAACCCAGTGAACAGAAAGGTATGGGAATCACTGAGGGGTAAAATGTTCTAGCTGTACTGTGTGAGCTGTTCCTAGAGTACCTGAAAGTGTATACTTCTGTTATGTTCTGAGAAATAATGTCAAAATTATCTGGCAGTGTAACAGATATAAATGTCTTGTTTTGCTGTGTGAACAGTTCCAAGAACATCAATAAGTCTGACAACCATTTGTGTTTTTGCTGTTGGTGACAGAGGGGGGAGGGGGGTAGAGAAACACTGGTAGCAATTGAGTCTATTGTGTTATTGCAGAAGGTTGGCAAAAGCAAAACAATTAGAACTGCTGAGAATATTAGTTTACTTTAGCTTTTGCACTGAATATTAATATTTGTTGTGGAATGATTGGACTCATCTACTTTAACTATATTAGCCCTCTTAGGCAGAGATTATTAGAGTGGTTGCTAGAACTTTACACCAGAAAAGTACAGCAGTTATCTTGTGAGTGTAATTTGGAAAGGAATATAAGCTCCTGGAAATTGGAGTTTGGGTGACAGCTATTATGATAAAGTATAACTGAATTTGCTTGTGTAAAGCGTTTTTTTATAGAAATTGAGAATTCCACTAAACATATCTTCCAAGAGACTTAGCCTAAGATTCATTTCAGGGATTCGCTACAGGTGAACCTAAAATGTGATGGGACTTCTGGTGACTCGTGAACTATATTGTTTGCTTTATGGGGATCTATGGTATCTAGGTTGACATACTGAAAAGCTACAATCTTGATTTTTATTCTCCTGCTTCAAACTGAATTCAAACTAAGAAACTCTCAGGATGTTTTTAAAACAAGAATTGATGAGCTGAATTTGTTAAATGCTGCAATACAGTAGAACCTGATCTGAATCTCTGATCTGACAGGGCCTTGTGAGATCAGATGTGCTGCAAGGATGATATGCTAGATTCAGAAAGGGAAGGAAAACAAATGATATTGGTGCATAGTCTCTGCCAACTAAAAGGAGCAACATAAAAAAATGCAGATACCAAAGCAGATAATACCAAATATCTGCAACAGAGCAGATACTCCTGATGGTGTGGATAACATGAGGAGGGATCCAGCAAAGTTTGAAGAATGGTCTAAAATTTGGCAGCTAAGACATAATGCTAAATTCAGGGTTATGAATTTGGGCTACAAAAACCTTAGGGAGCAGTATAGTAAAGGGAGTGAAGAATTTCTATGCACGAAAGAAGAACAGGACTTAGGGATGATCGTATCTGTTGATCTTAAGATGGCCAAACAGGTAAAAAAGGCAACAGCAAAAGCCAGACGAATGCTTGACTGCTAGTGAGACCCCATTTAAAATATTGTGTAAAATTCTGGAGACTGCACCTTCAAAAAGATATAAACAGGATGGAGTGAGTAGGGATTATAGATTATAATATGGATTGACAGATTAGATAGGTCATATGGTCTTTATCTGCTGTCATTTTCTATGTTTATCTGAGGAGACTTCCTTATATCCCTCCTGGCCAGTGAGAGTATTTGAGTTGCCTGAACATGCTGGTCTGGATTGGAAATACATGAATAAAAAAGAATTAACAGAAAGAGAGAGAGAGAGAGAGAAATGGGTAGTGCCCAATATAAGAGGCTTGGGGGGTAAGCCTCCTCAGCAGCTGGCAGCGGTGCACAAAGGTTCCAGTGTTCTGTATGTTGGTATACATCAAAAGTTTTTGAATAGGCTCCAGCTGATGCAGAACACTGCAGCAAAACTGATATACAGATGTAGGGAGTTTGATCAGGCATCACCACCATTGAAAAAACTTAATTGGTTGCCGGTTAGAGCTTGGGTGGACTTTAAGGTGGCATGTCTGGTTTATAAGATCATTACCGGCTGCTGCCCTATTCGTCACACTCAGTTATTCTAACCTGGGATTCCTTCCATGCCAAACTACCCCCCACTGGTCACCACCATCACAAGAGCATCCACTTTGGTCAGATGAAACATCTGATATTCAAACTCCTCCTACAGTAACAGATAGAACTTCCCCTTAACTCTACGACCATTCAGCACTGGCTCGCAGGCCTCCCAATCTATGAGAACCATCCTACAATGAGCTTTGTTCAGAGGAAAAGACTTGCTGGGTCTTCCCAAACCCTCTAAAACTAGATCCCCAGCAGGCACTGGCTCAATAGGTATTTCCACAATATGCAAGGAGAAGGTCACTTGTAAAATCAGTGAAAAATCATCATACCTGAATAGCTAACTGATGGTTGACTCATTCCCCAACATGGGGGATCCCTCCACTTTTTCAGGGGAAAGACCCTCTAGGGTGAGCCCCCCACCCTTTTCCTTCCCAGAAAACCACTCCTAGGCTGAGCCAGAAATGGAATCCTGGACCCCATCATGCAACAAGGCTCCCTGGACCTGTGGCATGAGAACCTGAAGCCCCCCCCCCCCCCCCCCCCCCAAGCTGCATATCTGTCTACAATCAGAGGATACGTTGGAACCTATAAGGGGACCAGGGCCGTTTTGTAATCTCCATCAGCAAGTAGTTACTCAAAACTCCCTGGACCTCCTGGATTATTGCTGCACATCCACATCTCTAGGCATTATCAGTTCTCCTAGAGGTGTTCCCTCCTCGAGAACCAAACCCCGGCTGCAGTGCACCTCTCAGGAGATGGGCGGCCAGCCACCAAGATGTCCATGGTTCCTGTCAATGGGAAAATCACAAAGGCTGTTGGAGCTGCAGGTCCGTCATCACTCCAAACACTGCCTGCCACCCAGAACACAAGCAAAATCATCAGCATACTAGTGCACTGCATTGCCACTGCAAGTGGAGAAGAATAAACCACCCTCATTACAAATGCAGCAGTTACTACAAGATCCACACCTTCTCACTCTGTTGGGTATACCAGAGCAGGAATACTAAAACTGGCAATAGTGCCACTGTGAGGGGTTCCCCACTGTCTTCCTTGAAGCCACTACTACCCACTCCCAGGGCCAGACTTTTCAGATTCTACCTTAGGCCTGTCCCTTTCTTTTCCTTTTACTGTATTTTTCAATAGCTTTGTGCAGGAAAGGAGACACACACTCCCACAGGAGACCAAAGATAATGCAGCAAAACTAATACCATAACTTTGTGCAGCAAAGGAGACACGTGTTCCCACACACAGCAAATCCAATACAGTATCAAGAAGGGGAAAGGGGGAGGATCATTGGGAACCACACACTGAGACTCCCACTTCCCACAGAGTCAAGCCTGCCTCATTCACTTAGCCCCAAAAGGTGAGACCATGGGTCAGATCCCTGGCACCGGAACTGCTGCACGAGACCAAGCTGCAACAATCTTTTGGAGGCAGAGACTACTGTCAGGTTCAGGGCACCAGCAACTCTTATTCTAGAGATCATGACACTGAAAGGCAGTGTTCTCTGTCTCCATCTGCTGGTTGGAGAGAACGCACTTGTCTGAACTGGTCTAGCAGGATAAAAAATGCAGATTACAATTAGAATAAAAGTAAAAATGTAAAAGGTTTATTCTGGCAGCTGCCTCTTATTTGCTTTCAGATTGTCAATCCTTCATCACCTTCTGTGAAGATTTTATTTATTTTTTTCTAGCATCACATATCTCTCACTGAGTTTGAGCCAGGCAGTGCCTCGAGCCCTGCATTGTTCTAATAATCCCATGAGAATAGTATGGGAAATCAGATACCACATGACTCAAACTCATTAAGAGACCTGCAGTGCCAGAAGAAAACAGAACAACTGTTCTGGAGTCAGCACTAGTAGCATGCCTCCTGAGAAGTGGGGGGGGGAGGGTGTATGTACTGGGGAACAGAGGCAGGAAGCCACACTTTAGGTTCCTAATGCAATCAGTCAGTGGAAACAAAAAACCTTTTTTTTTTTGCCTTGTGATACATACACACAGGGTTTAATGGTTGACTACTGCAGGCCACTGACATGGTTTTCCTAGAGTCTGAATTCTTTAGATTTAAGATGTGTAGCTTTGTAGAACTGTTATGGGGACAGAGTATATAGAAAACTCAAAAGGAAATCCTTAGACTGGACGTACATAAGAGCAGTGGTGTGCTGGTAAATGTTTAACAACAGGCTCTCTCCCCGGTCCACCTCTGCACCCCCCTCGTCCACGTTTGTGCCCCCCTGTCCATCTCTGCGTTCCCCCCCACCCCAAATTGCAGAGCTAGCTATAGCCTGGGGGGGGGGGGGGGGCAATGCATTACTCCAGGAAAAAAAAAATTAAAATGATCCCAGGTTCCAATCTAATTCATGTTTAAAGTGGGATAAAATGCCATAAATAAGTAAATAAATATAAACTTTTAATGTTGAGCACCTGATTCTCAAAGTGGACATATTCCAAACACTATAATGAAATTAAAATGATTTTTTTCTACCTTTGTTGTCTGGTGACTGTTTTTCTGATCATGCTGGCCCAGTATCCGATTCTGCTGCTATCTGTCCTCTTAACTCCGTCTCCAGGGCTTCCTTTCCATTTATTTCTTTACTTTCCACCTTTCTTCTTCATTTCTTGCCCGACATCTGTAAGTAAAAGCTGGGTCCTCCACAGACTTGACTGTCCAGTGGATCCAGCTTCTGCCTATTTTCTTCATCCATGTGCAGTTTTTCTCCTCTCTTCCTTTTCCCTCATCTCCTTCCTCACTCATCCCTCCCCTCCATCCATGTCCAGCATTTCTTCTCTCTCCCTTCCCTCTTCTCCATCCATGTCCAGCAACCCTCCTCTCTCCCTTCCCTCTCCTCCATCCACCCATGTCCAGCAACCCTCCTCTCCCCCTGCCCTCCCCTCCGTCCACCCATGTCCAGCAACCCTCCTCTCCCCCCTGCCCTCCCCTCCATCCACCCATGTCCAGCAACCCTCCTCTCCCTCCTGCCCTCCCCTCCATCCACCCATGTCCAGCAACTCTCCTCTCCCCTGCCCTCCCCTCCATCCACTCATGTCCAGCAACCCTCCTCTCCCCCCCTGCCATCCCATCCATCCACCCATGTCCATCAACCCTCTTCTCCCCCCTGCCCTCAACTCTATCCACCCATATTAACCATCTCCTTCCAGCCTACCCCCCCAGCAGCCCATGTCAACCATCTCCCTTCTAGCCCCTCCCCTACTCAACGCCAGACATTTCCTGCCTTCTTCCAGCCCCCGATTCCCGCTCCCTCGCTCGTCCATAATCTCCTGTCTGTCCTCAGCTTCCCGATAGCCCTCGTTTCCTTCCTGCCACCACCCTGCCTTTAAATATTGTATTTTTCCTCGAGTCGCAGCACCAGCATTGAAAGCAGCAGGCTCGCCTTGGTTCCAGCCTTCCCTCGCATGGTTCCGCCCTCATGGAAACAGGAAATACATCAGAAGAGGGCGGAACCATGCGAGAGAAGGCTGGAGCCGAGCCAAGCCTGCTGCTTTCAATGCTGGCGCCGCGACTCAAGGAAAAATACAATATTTAAAGGCAGGGCAGCGGCAGGAAGGAAACAAGGGATAGCAGGGAGCTGAGGGCAGACAGGAGATGATGGACGACCTGCCAAATGGGGGAGCCTGCAGCTTGCAGGGTGGGGAGAGGAGAGGCAAGCCAGCTCGCAACAACCGTCTCGCAAGATGCCGGCTCCAGCACACCACTGCATAAGAGCATAAGCGTTGACATACCGGGACAGACTGAAGGTCCATCAGGCCCAGTATCCTGTTTCCAACAGTGGCCAATCCAAGTCACAACTACCTGGCAAGATCCCAGAACAGTAAAACAGATTTTATGCTGCTTATCTTAGAAATAAGCAGTAGATTTTCCCAAGTCCATCTTAATAATGGCTTATGGATTTTTCTTTTAGGAAATTATCCAAACCGTTTTAAAAACCCTGCTAAGTGAACTGCTTTTTACCACATTCTCTGGTAGTGAATTCCAGAGTTTAATTACATGTTAAGTGAAGAAATATTGAGGGGCATAATCGAACGCAAACGCCCATTTGTAAAAACGTCCATCTCCGAGAACGGGTCCGTGAAGGGGCGGGCCGAACTGTATTTTCGAAAAAAATGGACGTCCATCTTTTTTTTCGAAAATACATTGGATTAGGGCGTTTTTTGAGCTGGGCGTTTTTGTTTTTTAGCGATAATCGAAACCGAAGCGTCCCAGCTCAAAAACGACCAAATCCAAGGTATTTGGTCGTGGGAGGGGCCAGCATTCGTAGTGCACTGGTCCCCCTGAGATGCCTCTATGCCAGCCTCAAATATCATACCTAGCTCCATGACAGTAGTATGCAGGTCTCCAGAGCAATTTTACTTTAGTTGGTGCTGCGCGGGACCCATGCAGAGAGGAAAAATCGGAAGAAAAAAAAAACAAGCAAGCAAGTGCAGTCAGGGACATCCAAATTAAAATATAGTAAAAGGGGGAATTGAACCAGCAACTTTTTGGTTACAAGCTCAGTGCTCTAGCCAGTGCATCACTGATTAGACATCCTTCCCTTTCCATTGTCTCTCCAAGTTTCTGTCAGCTAATCACAGCTCATTTAGCTGACCACCTGCTGAGATAGAGAACATACTGGGGAGTTTCCGGCAGCACATGACCACATATAGGGAGGCAAAAGTTTGCTCTCTATCTCCACCTGCTGGTAGATGGACACAACCCACCAGTCTATGGATTGATCAGCTTCATGATATGGAATAATATGGCTCACTGGCTAGAGCACTGAGCTTGTAATCAGAAGGTTGCTGGTTCAATTCCCCCTTTTACTATCCTGGTAATTTAGACGTCCCTGACTGCACTTGCTTGTTTTTTTTTTTTTTTTTCTTCCGATTTTTCCTCTCTGCATGGGTCCCGCACAGCACTAACTAAGCTAAAATTACTTCGGGGACCTGCATACTGCTGTCATGGAGCTGGGGATGACATTTGAGGCTGGCTTACAAGTTGGAAAAAAAGTGTTTAACATTCGTTTTTTTTTTGGTGGGAGGGGGTTAGTGACCACTGGGGGAGTCAGGGGAGGTCATCCCCGGTTCCCTCCGGTGGTCATCTGGTCATTTAGGGCACTTTTTTGGGACCTGTTCGTGAAAAAAACGGGTCCAACTAAAGTGACCTAAATTCTCTCTGAAAACGCCTTTCTTTTTTCCATTATCGGCCGAGCACGCACATCTCTGCTCAGCCAATAACCACGCCTCAGTCCCGCCTTCACCACGCCTCCGACACGCCCCCATCAACTTTATGCGTTCCCGCGACGGAGTGCAGTTGGAAACGCCCAAAATCGGCTTTCGATTATACCGATTTGGGCACCCACAAGAGAAAGACGTCCATCTCCCGATTTAGGTCGGAATTTGGGCGTTTTTCTCTTTCGAAAATAAGCCTCATTGTCTCTGGTTTGTTTTAAATTTACTACTTTACTTACTTTAATTTACTTTATTCTGTGCCTCCTAGTCCTAGTATTTTGGAAAGAGTAAATGAGAGATTCACGTCTACCTGTTCCAGTATTTTATAGACCTCTATCATATCTCCCCTCAGCTGTCTCTTCTACAAGCTGAAGAGCCCTAGCTGCTTTAGCCTTTCCTAATAGGGAAGTTGTCCTATCCCCTTAATCATTTTCCTTGCTCTTGTATGTACATTTTCTAATTCTGCTATATCTTTTTTGAGATGCAGTGACCAGAATTGAACACAGTATTCGAGGTGCAGTTGCACCATGGAGCAATACAAAGGCATTATAACATTTTTATTTTTTATATTCCTTTTCTAATAATTCCTAATGTTCTATTTGCTTTCTTAGCCATTGCTGCACACTGAGCAGAGGGTTTCAATGTATCACCAATGACGCCTAGATCCTGGTTGGTGACTACTAATGTGGAACCTTGCATCACGTAGCTATAGTATGGGTTTCTCTTTCCCACATGCATCACTTTACAGTGATCCCAGCACAGACCCCTGGGGAACCTCACTATTTACCCTTCTTCATTGAGGATACTGACCATTTAACCTTACTGTTTGTTTTCTAGCTTTTAACTAGTTTTTAATTCACAATAGGACATTACCTTCTATCCCATGACATTTTAATTTCCTCAGGAGTCTTTCATGAGGGACTTCGTCAAAGGTCTTTTGAAAATCCAGATACATAATTTCGACCAGCTCACCTTTATCCACATATTTATTCACCCCTTCAAAGACATGTAGTAGATTGGTGAGGTACACTTAAGAGGCCGCACAGAATGTAACAGCAAATGGACTGCTTTTTCTTTTTTTATTTAGTTCATATCTTTAAATTATTGATTTGCTTCCATTAAATCTTATTATTTCATTCAAATTTAATAAAAATAATTTGGTGGAAATGGCAGAATAAAGTATCAATCTTTATTGTTTTTCTTTCAGTATCAGAGAGTTGGTAATAGAAAACATCATAAGAACACTGGAGTTATATGTGCTTGAAAGTGAATCGGCAAGCAACTCCACCAGCAGTCTGTAAGATATGATGAGTTGCTTGCTACTACTACAACTTGCTGATTCACATTTTCTATTACCGACTCTCCAATACTGGTTCAACAGAACTATTATGACTCCTGAGGAAGGCTTCTTAGCCGAAACACAGCCCGTGTAGGGTCTTTTTTGGGTCAGTTGACTTTGAATACATTTTTGGATTCTCTTACTCCTTGTTTGCCTTGGATTCCCACTGCAGCTCCTTGTGACTCTGGGCAAGTCACTTAACCCTCCATTGCCCCTGGTTCAAAATAAGTACCTGAATATATGTAAACCGCTTTGAATGTAGTTGCAGAAACCTCAGAAAGGTGGTATAGCAAGTCCCATTTCCCTTTCCCTTTATTGGAACTTTCCTCCCTTTCACCTGTTTCTTGCTTATTTGACTTTTTGTGAACCCTGTGAACCCCCCCCCCCTTTTTTTTTTTTGTGAGGAAGGATTAACAAATTGTGGAGAGAAAATTATCCTGCAGAAGAATATGGGGTAAACACAGGATGGTGGAGGCTGACTGGTGAGAAAGGCACATGGGGATTAGGACTGGATGGGATAGGGTTAGAAGAGTATGTGTATTAGGGGATAGATTTTATGGTGGAGAGGAGCTCACAGAGTGTCCTGTGGGAAGTGTGTATACTGGAGAAGTATAGGAACTGGGAAAAAGAAGACTGAACCAAATCTGAAGAAACTAATTCTAATAAGGGAAGTACTACAAACCAGTATAGTATGAAAACCAAGTCCTTAATTAAATAAAGGTATACTAATGATCTAATGCCGCCATGTTTCATTTGTTCATCCAGCATTACCGATTAGACATCCAAGTCAGGGAGGAAAGTGTCTTTGGACAGCTGTTCTCAATGGTGCCTCATCCTCCTACTTAGGACCATGAAGTTTGAATAAGTCCCACTTGTCTAGGTTGGTCTAGCAGAATATAAGGAAGGTGAAATTTATTCTTACCTGATAATTTCCTTTCCTTGATTCTTGCTAGAGCTCTGAGAGGTTCTGGCATGTCCTAGGAGATTGTGTTTGATTCCCACTGCAGCTCCTTGTGACTCTAGGCAAGTCACTAACCCTCCATTGCCCCAGGTACAAATAAGTACCTACATATACTATGTAAACTGCTTTGAATGTAGTTTCAAAAACCACAGAAAGGCAGAATATAAAGTCCCATTCCCTTTCACAAAAATTGCAATACAGAAGAAGTGGGAAAGTGATCTGGACCCAAAGTAGTGAACTGGATTGGAAACTGGTTAACTGGCAGGGTAATGGTAAATGGAATTCACTCAGATGAAAGAAAGTGGAATGCCTCAGGGACCAATACAGAGGCCGATCCTGTTCAACATATTTGTTCCTTTTGTGGATGACACAAAGATTTGCAACACCCTGGAGAAAGTGAACAATATGAGAGGTGATCTACAAAAATTGGTCTAATGTCCAACAAATGCAAAGAAGTGCAGAGTGATGCGCTTAGGATGTAGAAATCCAAAGAAGCTGTACGTGATAGGGGGCAAGAAGCTGATGTGCACAAACCAGGAGAGGGACCTTGGGGTGGCCTGGGGTGACAGTGTCTTAAGAATCTCAAGGTGGTGAAACAAATTGACAAAGTGTTAGGCTCCATAGAGAGAGCATAGACAGCACAAGAAAGGTGTTAATGCCCCAAACAAGTTGTTGGTCAGGACCTACTTGAAGTATTGTGTTGAGTTTTAGTGGCCATATCTAAGAACATAAAAATACGTCAAGCAGTTCAGAAGAAAGTGACAAAAATGGCATGGGGAGTGTGCCAAAAGATGTAAGAGAAGAAACTCAAAGATGTGAATATGTATACTCAGAGGAAAGTACAGGTTTAAATACTTGAAAGGTATCAATATACAAAAGATCTTTTTCAGGAGGAAACAGCAGAACTAGAGGACATGAACTGAGCTTACAGGGTATAGATTTAGAAATAACAAAGAAATACCTTTTAATGGAGAACGTGGTGGACATTGAATGCATTCCCAGGGGCATGTGGTGAGGACAACAAAAGTGATTGAATTTAAAAACATGTACTGTATAACAACAGAAGATCCCTATAGCATGGAATCAAAGCAAAATGAAATGAACTTCACACACTAAACAGGGAACAGAAGAGTTTAAGCAGGTGCAAACTGGATGCTTTGTTGGACAGACTGGATGGACCATACATGTTTTCAACTGCAACTATTTACTATGTTATTTACAGTGGGGGAAATAAGTATTTGATCCCTTGCTGATTTTGTAAGTTTGCCCACTGACAAAGACATGAGCAGCCCATAATTGAAGGGTAGGTTATTGGTAACAGTGAGAGATAGCACATCACAAATTAAATCCGGAAATCACATTGTGGAAAGTATATGAATTTATTTGCATTCTGCAGAGGGAAATAAGTATTTAAATCCTCTGGCAAAACAAGACCTAATATTGGTGGCAAAACCCTTGTGCAAGCACAGCGGTCCAGACGTCTTCTGTAGTTGATGATGAGGTTTGCACACATGTCAGGAGGAATTTTGGTCCACTCCTCTTGCAGAATCATCTCTAAAATCATTAAGAGTTCTGGGGCTGTCGCTTGGCAACTCGCAAGCTTCAGCTCCCCCCCATAAGTTTTCAATGGGATTAAGGTCTGGTGACTGGCTAGGCCACTCCATGACCCTAATGTGCTTCTTCCTGAGCCACTCCTTTGTTGCCTTGGCTGTATGTTTTGGGTCATTGTCGTGCTGGAAGACCCAGCCACGACCCATTTTTAAGGCCCTGGCGGAGGGAAGGAGGTTGTCACTCAGAATTGTACGGTACATGGCCCCATCCATTCTCCCATTGATGCGGTGAAGTAGTCCTGTGCCCTAGCAGAGAAACACCCCAAAACATAACCTTTCCACCTCCATGCTGACAGTGGGGACGGTGTTCTTTGGGTCATAGGCAGCATTTCTCTTCCTCCAAACACGGCGAGTTGAGTTCATGCCAAAGAGCTCAATTTTTGTCTCATCTGACCACAGCACCTTCTCCCAATCACTCTCGGCATCATCCAGGTGTTCACTGGCAAACTTCAGACGGGCCGTCACATGTGCCTTCACGGAGCAGGGGGACCTTGCGGGCACTGCAGGATTGCAATCCGTTATGTCGTAATGTGTTACCAATGGTTTTCGTGGTGACAGTGGTCCCAGCTGCCTTGAGATCATTGACAAGTTCCCCCCTTGTAGTTGTAGGCTGATTTCTAACCTTCCTCATGATCAAGGATACCCACGAGGTGAGATTTTGCGTGGAGCCCCAGATCTTTGTCGATTGACAGTCATTTTGTACTTCTTCCATTTTCTTACTATGGCACCAACAGTTGTCTCCTTCTCGCCCAGCGTCTTACTGATGGTTTTGTAGCCCATTCCAGCCTTGTGCAGGTGTATGATCTTGTCCTGACATCCTTAGGACAGCTCCTTGCTCTTGGCCATTTTGTAGAGGTTAGAGTCTGACTGATTCCTGAGTCTGTGGACAGGTGTCTTTCATACAGGTGACCATTGCCGACAGCTGTCTGTCATGCAGGTAACGAGTTGATTTGGAGCATCTACCTGGTCTGTAGGGGGCCAGATCTCTTACTGGTTGGTGGGATCAAATACTTATTTCCCTCTGCAGAATGCAAATAAATTCATATACTTTCCACAATGTGATTTTCCGGATTTAATTTGTGATGTGCTATCTCTCACTGTTACCAATAACCTACCCTTCAATTATGGGCTGCTCATGTCTTTGTCAGTGGGCAAACTTACAAAATCAGCAAGGGATCAAATACTTATTTCCCCCACTGTATATGCAGACTGGTCTAGCAGAAATCAAGGAAAAGTAAGAATATTATCATGGACAGATTCCTGGGGGGGGGGGGGGGGGGGGAAGAGTACTTACACCATTACTAGGATAGATTTGAGGAACACCACAGCTTATCCATGCCGCATGGATTCTAGCTACTTTTTAGAATCCTGCCCATAGGCGGTCGGTGGCCCAACTGTTTGGGGAGGCTAAAGTGGGCGGGGTTAAGGGTGGGGCCAGGGGCGTGGTTTGCATCCATAATTGTTTGACAACACACAAAAAAAAAATAAGTAAAAATAAAATAATCACAAATAATACCTTTTATTAAATTTAGATATTAGATATGTATCATATGTCAAAAAATAAAGTATTTGCTCAAAGCATATACTAACCACAATCGCTCAACTGCAAAACACTATGCACAACTTTGTGCAAAAACACACTCAGAACCTTACTATACCATAAATACTACACTGGGCAGAACCTAATACACCAATATACCACCCATATGGAAAATGTAGACCATCTTCCATAGAGCACCAGCAGTGCAGCGGTACACCAAGGCCACCTAAGGTCTGCTCAAGAGCGTGTCCTCCAACATGTCCCTCCCATGCCTCAACAGGAAGTTGAAGTGAGTTAGAGGGCGCTCTCCGGAGCAGACCTCAGGTAGCCTTGTTGTACCACTGCACTGCTGGTGCTCTGTGAAAGAATTGAAGGTATGTGGAGGGGGGTCAATTTAGGGAGAGGTTGATTGTACAAGTTTGAATAGACTGGAGTTACAGCCAACTGCTTGGATTGGCCAAAAATATTCCAGAGATGAAACACAAATTATTTTTTTATGTTGCCCTCCTCTTTGTGAAGAGTTATTCTAAAATTCTGGGTAGAAGAAAGGGACCCACCCCCACAGTGCTGGGTGCAAATTTAAAATGAAGCCATAATAGATGCTGTATAAAGAAAAGTGAATGAAGGCTAATTCCATTGATCTGAGCAGGTACTACCCCTGGCAAGAAAGCTAACGTTTGGCAAAAGGCTCAAAGTGTGAGTGTGAGAGGAACTGTGAGATATGGAAAATGGACATGACCGTGTGGCTATAAAGTGTGTGCATGAGGGAATAAAGCCAAAACTGCAGACAGGGCATTTGTAATGCTGATTTTTCATTTGGTATTAAAAGAAGTGGTTGGGAGAAGAAGGAATACATTGTAAAGGCAACTCCTCTCCCTCCAGCCCACCTCCAGTCCAAGCCAATAAATAGGGCTGCAACTGCAGGACAGATGATGATGATCCAGAGAACCTTTCTCCACTTGGTTTTCAGTACATTTAGTTCTCCTTACAACTGAGCTGATGCATCTTTTCACAAATTAACAAAAAAAGGTCAAATTTCAGTTCCTACTCACGCCAACATCATATTACAGCTTGCTTCGGGGCTTCAGCCTCACTGCATGACGTGCCCGCCTCCTCTAACCAAACTTCCTGCTTCCACGAAGGCTGTACGAATCATAAGGAAGGCTGGTCAAAGGAGGTGGGGCACGTCAGGCCGAAGCCCCAAAGCAAGCTGTAATACAATGTTGGCGTGCCGCTACCGGCAGCGACAGGCGATCTGAGTCACATTGGAGGGAGTGAGAGGGATAGAGACGCTGCATCGGGGGGTGGGGGGATGAAAGAGTAGCAGCGATCTAATCAAATTATTGGGACTGCGAGAGATAAACGGTGCATCAGGGGGGATGAGAGAGAGAGAGAGACGCTTGGGCCTCCCCAAGCCTCTTATACTGGGCGCCTATGATCCTGCCAAATATTTGTGACCTGGAATGGTCACTGTTGGATACAAGATACTGGACCTGAGGAACTTTTAGCCTGAGCTCCATGACAATTCTTATGTTCTTATATGCTATGCACTGCATGCTTTCCTCATTTGTTTTAACTCATTTGTGAACTGGGTATTCTCAGGGCAGACTCTGCAAACCTACCAATGCATTACTTCTTGAGATTTTATCAACAGAAAGTGCCCCTCCCTGCCAAAATAATATAAAATGCAACTGCCAATACCAGATATTTATTTATAGAACTAGTACTAAAGACATGGTTGAACCTGTTCTACTGGTCCATATAAACACATCTGAAATGTAGCGAGACGTGACCTGTTCAGACGCTCGAACTATGGACACCAGGGACAGGAGATTGTCTGCCCTTGTCTCAGGAAGATAAGCTCGAACTGTCTTTGTGTTCAGCAGGGCTCCAATGAATTCCAACTTTTGCACTGGAGTGAGATGGGACTTGGGGTAATTGATTACATACCCCAGTAGCTCTAGCACCTGAATAGTCATTCGCATGGACTGCTGAGCGCCTGCCTTCGAAGTGCTCTTCACCAGCCAATCATCGAGATAAGGGAACACATGCACTCCCAGTCTGCGTAGTGACGCTGTGACTACTGCCAGGCACTTTGTGAATACTCTGGGCGCACCCGCCAGACCAAAAGGCAGCACACAGTACTGAAAGTGCTCAGTTCCCAGCCGAAATCGAAGATACTTCCCGTGAGCTGGAAGGATCGAGATATGTGCGTAAGCATCCTTTAAGTACAGAGAGCACAGACAATCGTTTTCTTGAATCATGGGAAGAAGGGTGCCCAGGAAAACCATCCTGAACTTTTCTCGAACTAGAAATTTGTTCAGGCCCCTTAGGTCTAGGATGGGACGCACCCCACCTGCTTTCTTCTGCACAAGGAAGTACCTGGAATAGAATCCAAGCCCTTCTTCCCCTGGTGGAACGGGTTCGACTGCTTGGGCATGTAGAAGGGCAGAGAGTTCCTCTGCAAGTACCTGCTTGTGCTGGGAGCTGTAGGACTGAGCTCCCAGTGGACAATTTGGAGGTTTGGATTCCAGATTGAGAGTGTATCCTAACCGGACTATTTGAAGAACCCACCGGTCGGAGGTTATAAGAGGCCACCGTTGGTGAAAAAATATCAACCTCCCTCCAACCGGTAAGTCATCCAGTACGGACACTTTTATTGAGGCTATGCTTAACTGAAGCCAGTCAAAAGCCCATTCCCTGCTTTTGCTGCGGAGCAGTATGGGCCTTAGTCGCACGCTGTTGACAAGAACGAGCACGCTGGGGTTGAGCCTGGGGAGGCTGCTGAAAAGCAGGAGTGTACCTACGCCTAGAATAGGAATAGGGAGCACTGCTCCTCCTGCCAAAAAACCTCCTAGATGAGGAGGCAGTAGCAGAAGATGTCCGGTGGAAGAGAGAATCCATAGCATCATTATGCTTCTAGATCTGATCAACTAGATTCTCTACTTTTTCACCAAAAAGATTATCCCCTCGGCAAGGAACATCCACCATTCGCTGCTGGACAGAATGATCCAGATCAGAGACATGCAGACTCTCAAGTCTGCGTACCACTATACCTTGAGAAGCAACTCTGGATTCCACGTCAAAAGTATCAAAAGTACCCCTGGCCAGGAACTTTCGACATGCCTTCTGCTGCCTGACCACCTGGGGAAAGGGCTCAGCCAGCTCCATAGGGAGAGCATCAACCAAGCTCGACAGTTGCCGTATCGAGTCCCCCAAGTGCATGCTCGTGAAGAGTTGGTAAGACTGGAATCTTGGCGGCGAGCATAGCGGCCTGGTACGTCTTCCTCCCTAAAGAGTCAAGAGTTCTAGCCTCTCTGCCTGGAGGCGCCGAAGCATAGTCTCTAGTACTCCTGGCTCTCTTGAGGGCGGAGTCCACCACCATGGAATTGTGGGGTAACTGAGACCTCATCAACCCTGGTTCACCGTGGAACCAATACTGAGATTCAGCTTTTTTTGGGACCACGGGGCCAGACAGAGGGGCTCATCAGTTTCTCATAAGGACTTACTTCAGTACCTTATGCAAAGGAACTGTCACAGCCTCTTTAGGTGGAGAAGAATAATCCAGGACCTCGAGCATCTCAGTCCTGGGCTCATCCTCAGGTGACGGGCCAGACACCGCTGCAGCAGCAGGAACAGAAGGGAAGGGAACAGCTGCAGCCATTTCCCGGACAAAAGAGGAAAAGGACAGACTCTCCGGTGGAGATAATCTCCTTTCTGGCGGAGGGGAAGGATCAGAGGGAATCCCAAAGGACTCATCAGAAGAGAAGTACCCGGGATCCTCTTCTGACTCCCACAAACGCTCCTGCACAGTGTATTGGATAGAACCTGAGTTAAGGTGCTTCGACACTGAATCTGCCTCGACACCGAGGAACGATGTCCTCTATGGCGATGTCGAGAGGCCGATGCCCAGTCCGACTGCGAAGCTCCCTCCACCGACGTCGAAGGGGAGTCGACCTGGGTGGCAGCCGACGTATTCTGGAAACAAGGCCCGGATGCGCTTGTCGAGAGCCGCCATCGGAGAAGGCTGCGGGGTTGGTGGAACAGGCAGTGTCAGAATCCGTGGAGGCTCAGGAGCAGATACTGGGCTGCTAGGAGACCGACGCATCGGCACCTCCTGTATCGAGGGGGAGCGATCCTCTCGGCACCGACACTTCTCAGGTGCTGACTCTCTCGACACCCCGGAGCTTCCGGTACCGTGTGTCGAAGAAGAACAATGATGGTGCTTCTTCACCTTTGCTCAACGCCCGTCATCGAGACTCTTCGGTACCGATGAGGAGGATGTGGAATCTTCACGTCTCCTAGGGGTTGGGTCCGACGGGGTCCTGCATAACAGGGCGGGGGGGAGAGAACAGATCGCTGGAGGCAGGTGGAGACCCACTCGACGCCTCACTGCTCCCAGCGCGAGTTGGTCTCTCAGCAGCCATTACCTTTCTTCCCGACGTCAATGCTCCTGTCAATGTCGACACCGCCAACCTCGGTTCCGATGTCGACGTCTTCATTGGGCTTCTCAAGATGCTTGGGTACGTTTCTTCAAACGAAGACACAAACTACAAGCGGCTGGGCTATGGTCAGGCCCAAGGCACTGGATACACCAGGCGTGGATATCGGTACCTGAGATAGTCCGGTTGCACCGTGTACAAGGCTTGAAGCCGCTGGGTGTTTTCGATGACATGGAAGGAAAAACGGCTTTGGCGAAATCAAATGATGCGATTGTGCCATTGGAAAGAAAAAAGGGGCACAAAGAAAGGAAAGAGCCCGGCCATGCAGCCTGAAACTCAGCCGCGTCAAAAAAGAAAGAAAACATAAAAAGGGGCTAAATATAAGAAAATACGGGTAAGAAGTTTTTTTTTTTTTTTTTTTTTTTTTTAAAAGAATGATGAAAAAAAGAAAAGAAAACGAACACGAACTAGTCGTCAAGACTCTGTTTCCTGGGCCAAAAACGAAGAGAAGAGCTGAAATGCTGTCTCTCCGCTGCGGACAAGTAAAGACTGAGGAAGCACGCTCACGCGACGGGTGGGAAGTCATCCGCGCATGCGCAGTGTGCAATTCGCACGCTTGAAGACTCTAGCAAAACTTTGTTTTTATTTTGCTGCCAAAATGCCGGTTCCTGGACCGATGCGGACATCGACCCACAAGTGAGAACAAGCAGCCTGCTTGTCCTCGGAGAAACAATGCTATCAAACAGAGAAATGCCTATGCAGTTAAAGCCAAAACATAACATTCTAGAATGTCTTACCGTCATAAAATTGATAATATGAAGCAAAGTACGAAACTGTGATATCTACAAACTCTCTCACTGTATAATAGCAGAGAAGGAGAAATTTAGTCATACCAGTTAATTTCCTTTCTTTTAGTTCAGCCACACCAGTCTGGATGAGTTGACTTGTGTTCTCTTTCCTTCCAGCAGATGGATGTAGAGAGCCAAAACTTCCATATATAAGTGGTGTTCTCCTGGAACTTTCCAGTATGTCACTACCAAAGAAAAGTAAGGTCCTGTGAGCCACCCCAAAACCCCATCTACCACTGCAGCATAATCAAATTCCACCATTAACCTCTAATCTAAACTATATAAACAGTGAAAGAAGGGCCTACAGCTCAGGGAATCTCCAGGCCCACACTTCCCCAGCTGGTCCCAGACTAGTGTGCTAACCACTCGAATGACTAAATTTCACCTTCCTTAGAGACCCAGCCATACCAGTCTGGACAAGTGAGATTTACCCGAGCAGAATTTCATTGGGAGGTGGGGACACAAGGTACTCTAGATTACTGCCCTGCCAAAGGCAAAGAGGTCTGTGGACAGAATCTCAAGTCTGTATTGCAGGGGCGTAGGCACGGGTGGGCCTGGGTGGGCCCAGGCCCACCCACTTAAGCCCAAGGCCCACCCAGGAATGGTGCACCCCGAGTCGCTCCGCGTGGCATTCCTCCTTCCCTCCCTAGCCCGACCATCACACAGTCCTCCTCCGCTCCGCCTCCATTCCGTCCGCCCCCTCCCCCACAAATGTTTAACCTGTCCTTTTTGTTTCAGTAGCAGCGAGCGACGTGAAGGCACTGCAACGCTCACCAGCTTCAAGTTCTCTCTTTCCTCTTCATGCAGTGTCCGTCCCGCCTTTACAATGACGTATTTCCTGTTTCCGCGAAGGCGGGACGAACACTGTGTGAACAGGAAAGGGAGAACTTGAAGCTGGCGAGCGTTGCAGTGCCTTCACGTCGCTCGCTGCTACTGAAACAAAAAGGACAGGTTAAACACATTCGTGTGCGCGGGAGGCGGGGGGACGGAGAGGACTCGGAGGGCTTTTGGGGAGCTGAGGGAAGGCAGGGAGACTCGCTGGCCATGGGTGGGAGGGGAGGGGAGGGGGGAAAGGAGAGGACTCGGAGGGCTTTTGGGGAGCTGAGGGAGGGCAGGGAGACTCGCTGGCCATGGGTGGGAGGGGAGGGGGGAAAGGAGAGGACTCGGAGGGCTTTTGGGGAGCTGAGGAAGGGCACGGAGACTCGCTGGCCATGGGTGGGAGGGGAGGGGAGGGGAGGGGGGAAAGGAGAGGACTCGGAGGGCTTTTTGGGAGCTGAGGGAGGGCAGGGAGACTCGCTGGCCATGGGTGGGAGGGAAGGGGAGGGGGAAAGGAGAGGACTCGGAGGGCTTTTGGGGAGCTGAGGGAGGGCAGGGAGACTCGCTGGCCATGGGTGGGAGGGGAGGGGGGAAAGGAGAGGACTCGGAGGGCTTTTGGGGAGCTGAGGGAGGGCAGGGAGACTCGCTGGCCATGGGTGGGAGGGGAGGAGGGAACGGAGAGGACTCGGAGGGCTTTTGGGGAGCTGAGGGAGGGCAGGGAGACTCGCTGGCCATGGGTGGGAGGGAAGGGGAGGGGGGAAAGGAGAGGACTCGGAGGGCTTTTGGGGAGCTGAGGGAGGGCAGGGAGACTCGCTGGCCATGGGTGGGAGGGGAGGAGGGAACGGAGAGGACTCGGAGGGCTTTTGGGGAGCTGAGGGAGGGCAGGGAGACTCGCTGGCCATGGGTGGGAGGGGAGGGGGGAAAGGAGAGGACTCGGAGGGCTTTTGGGGAGCTGAGGGAGGGCAGGGAGACTCGCTGGCCATGGGTGGGAGGGGAGGAGGGAACGGAGAGGACTCGGAGGGCTTTTGGGAAACTGAGGGAGGGCAGGGAGACTCGCTGGACATGGAGAGGATGGCGGGGGGGAGAGAACAGATCTATGGAGGGAAGGGGACAGAGGAAATTGCTGGACATCAGGACATGGATGGATGGATGGATGGAGGGGAGAGAGGAAATTGCTGGACATGGATGAGGAGAAGGGAGGGCAGGGGGAGAAAACATAAGGACACAGGAGGATGGTGGACATGGTGAGTGAAAAAATATTAAATAGAAAGAAGACACTGCATAAAACAGAAGACACTGGGACCAACGCGAATAGAAAAACTAAATGATCAGACAACAAAAGTAGAAAACATTTTTAAATTCAGAATTTATTAATTGGAATATGTCAACTTTTGGAAATGTGCATCTGTGATATTTTGCATGTAAGTTTCAGTTTTTCTAGTATTGCTGCATGCTGAGTCTGACTTCTTGAGGTAACTTTCCAGTTCATAAATTTGCCTTCATATCTGTTGTGTCATGTGTTTTTCATGTGTGATCAAGGTGCAGTATTCTGCTAGCGTGTAGTATTTGCAGCCTTTTTTGTTTTACTAGGTTGTGTACTGGTGTTTTAGAGCCTGGTGTAATTAATAGTGCTGCCTTTCCACGCATAAGGTTGTAGCTCGTCCTGTCCTTGGAATTAGTGCTGTTATGGTTTGGTAAGGTTATAAGTATGTTTTTGCACAAGTTTGTGTATAGTGTTTTGCAGTGGAGAATTTGTGTATTGGCCTTACTGAGGTGGCACCAAAACATCAGAAAGGGTGTAGAGCCTAAATCATGACACACTACCTCTTGAAGGATCTATATATGGTCGTTAATAAAAGGAGCTCATTGTGAACACTATCCACCCTAAAAAGGTGTTTTGTGGCTCTACATGAGAATTGTGATATGATCCCTTGTTTCATATTGTTGACGGTCTGCATTTTCCGTATCGGTATATTGGTGTATTAGGGTCTGCTCAGTGTAATATTTATGGTACAGTAAGGTTCTGAGTGTGTTTTGCACAAATTTGTGCATAGTGTTTTGCAGTTGAGCGATTGTCGCTTTGATTGATGCTTTGAACAACCACTTTATTCTTTGACATATGATACATATCATAAGTACATAAGTACATAAGTAGTGCCATACTGGGAAAGACCAAAGGTCCATCTAGCCCAGCATCCTGTCACCGACAGTGGCCAATCCAGGTCAAGGGCACCTGGCACGCTCCCCAAACGTAAAAACATTCCAGACAAGTTATACCTAAAAATGAGGAATTTTTCCAGTCCATTTAATAGCGGTCTATGGACTTGTCCTTTAGGAATCTATCTAACCCCTTTTTAAACTCCGTCAAGCTAACCGCCCGTACCACGTTCTCCGGCAATGAATTCCAGAGTCTAATTACACGTTGGGTGAAGAAAAATTTTCTCCGATTCGTTTTAAATTTACCACACTGTAGCTTCAACTCATGCCCTCTAGTCCTAGTATTTTTGGATAGCGTGAACAGTCGCTTCACATCCACCCGATCCATTCCACTCATTATTTTATACACTTCTATCATATCTCCCCTCAGCCGTCTCTTCTCCAAGCTGAAAAGCCCTAGCCTTCTCAGCCTCTCTTCATAGGAAAGTCGTCCCATCCCCACTATCATTTTTCGTCGCCCTTCGCTGTACCTTTTCCAATTCTACTATATCTTTTTTGAGATACGGAGACCAGTACTGAACACAATACTCCAGGTGCGGTCGCACCATGGAGCGATACAACGGCATTATAACATCCGCACACCTGGACTCCATACCCTTCCTAATAACACCCAACATTCTATTCGCTTTCCTAGCCGCAGCAGCACACTGAGCAGAAGGTTTCAGCGTATCATCGACGACGACACCCAGATCCCTTTCTTGATCCGTAACTCCTAACGCGGAACCTTGCAAGACGTAGCTATAATTCGGGTTCCTCTTACCCACATGCATCACTTTGCACTTGTCAACATTGAACTTCATCTGCCACTTGCACGCCCATTCTCCCAGTCTCGCAAGGTCCTCCTGTAATCGTTCACATTCCTCCTGCGACTTGACGACCCTGAATAATTTTGTGTCATCGGCGAATTTAATTACCTCACTAGTTATTCCCATCTCTAGGTCATTTATAAATACATTAAAAGCAACGGGCCCAGCACAGACCCCTGCGGGACCCCACTAACTACCCTCCTCCACTGAGAATACTGGCCACGCAATCCTACTCTCTGCTTCCTATCTTTCAACCAGTTCTTAATCCATAATAATACCCTACCTCCGATTCCATGACTCTGCAATTTCTTCAGGAGTCTTTCGTGCGGCACTTTGTCAAACGCCTTCTGAAAATCCAGATATACAATATCAACCGGCTCCCCATTGTCCACATGTTTGCTTACCCCCTCAAAAAAATGCATTAGATTGGTGAGGCAAGACTTCCCTTCACTAAATCCGTGCTGACTTTGTCTCATCAGTCCATGTTTTTGTATATGCTCTGCAATTTTATTCTTAATAATAGCCTCCACCATCTTGCCCGGCACCGACGTCAGACTCACCGGTCTATAATTTCCCGGATCTCCTCTGGAACCTTTCTTAAAAATCGGAGTAACATTGGCTACCCTCCAGTCTAAATTTAATTAAAGGTATTAATTGTCAATGGGGTGGAGCTAGGGAGAGGTGCCAGACCGTAGACTGGAGGCGGGGAAGGGAGAAAAGTGCTGGACTGATTGGTATTAATTGCCTTTGGAGAAAGTCTTCAGCTAACAGAGCTTGAGGATCCTCATTAGCTAAAGTATTTATATTTTGAGGTGGAGGTATGGCGGAGCAGAGATAATTTTGTGCCCACCCACTTTAGGCTCAGGCCCACCCAAAATTGGCTGTCTGGCTACGCCACTGCTGTATTGCTTCACATTCACCCAATCATCAAGATAGGGGTATATCCTGATGTCTTGGGAGCTTGGCTGGGCAGCCACCATTGCCACACCAAAAACGGAAATAGCAGAAGGGAAAATTAGGTTCTTACCTTGGTAATTCTCTTTCCTTTAGTCACAGCAGATGAATCCATTAACTGATGGGTTGTATCCGCCTACCAGCAGGTGGAGACAGAGAACACTGAAAGACCATAGTGCCTCTAGGATGGCCAGCCCCAACTGCCTTCAGTATTTGAGATTTCCAAAGCAGAGTGAACCATAAAGGTATAATAAAATAAACTTTCTTCACAGCGAACAATCGCCCCATAACAGGAGCATCAAAGGAGGGACGATCTCAACTTCCTGTAGTAAAACATCATGTAGAAATTCCGATAACTGTTTTCCAACTTCTTCCAATGAGATTTATATCTGCATGAAAAATCTGAACAAAAAACAAAGTCAGACAGGGAGGGATCATGGATTCATCTGCTGTGACTAAAGGAAAGAAAATTACCAAGGTAAGAACCTAAGTTTCCCTTCCTTGTCATCAGCAGCAGATAAATCCATTAACTGATGGGATGTACAAAAGCAATCCCTACTTAGGGTGGGAACAGGCCACACCACGAGCCAAAACTTGAGCTCCAAAAACAGCGTCCTGCTTCGCTACAACATCCAGCCTGTAATGCCAGGCAAAAGAGAGCTGAGAAGCCCAAGTAGCCGCACTACAGATCTCTTGAAGAGAGAGTGTACCTGTTTCAGCCCACGAGGAGGAGATGGCTCTAGTGGAATGCACCTTAAACGCTTCAGGCGGAGACCGACCTGAAAGCAGATATGCAGCAAAAATTACTTCCTTGAGCCAACGGGCTATAGTGGCCTTAGACGCCGGGCCTCCATGCCGAGGACCTGACAACAACACAAAAAGGTGATCAGAAGTCCTGAAGTCATTTGACATCTGTAGATACTGCAACAGCGCCCTGCAGACATCCAGAAGATGTAACTGCCCAAAGGAGTCCGGGAACTCTTCCCTAGAAAAGGAAGGAAGAACAATGGGCTGGTTCAGGTGAAACGCTGAAACCACCTTAGGCAGGAAGGAAGGCACTGTACATACCGTTACTCCGGACTCCGAGAATTGCAGAAAAGGGTCCCGACAGGACAGCGCCTGCAGCTCAGACACGCGTCTAGCCGACGTCATGGCCACCAATAAGACTGTCTTGAGAGTCACATCCTTCTCTGAAGCCCACTTAAGCGGCTCGAAGGGCGAACACTGAAGAGCCTTCAACATTAGCCCCAGGATCCAGGCCGGACAGGGCAACCGGACAGGAGGACGAAGCCTAAGCACCCCTCTGAGAAATCTGGCAATGTCCAGATGAGCAGCAAGGGACAAAACAGCAACTTTCCCTCGATAGCATGATAATGCAGCCAGTTGCACCCGCAGGGAATTGTAAGCCAGGCCTTTTTGTAAGCCCTCCTACAAAAAGTCCAGCACAGCTGAGACAGTAGCTCACATGGGTGTGATCGCCTTTGAAACACCCCATGCCTCAAATTTGCGCCAGTTCCGAGCATAAGCTGCAGAGGTGGACCACTTGCGGGCCTGCAAGAGAGTGAAGATGACCTTGTTAGAGTAGCCCTTGTCTCTCAATTGCGCCCTCTCAATAGCCATGCCATAAGACCAAATCGGCAGGGATCCTCCATAGACACCGGACCCTGAACCAACAGGTTCGGCACCAGGGGCAAATGCACCGGAGCGTCCACCAACATCCGGCGGAGATCCGCATACCACAGACGCCTTGACCAATCTGGAGCGATAAAAATCACCAGACCTAGGTGCTGTCGAATCCGCAGTAGGACTCGCCCTATTAAGGGCCAAGGAGGGAACACATACAGGAGGCCCGAGGGCCAGGGTTGAGCCACAGCATCCAACTCCGCCGAGTGAGGATCTCTCCTTCTGCTGAAAAAGCGAGGGACTTTGGCGTTTGCACTTGATGCCATTAGATCCACACCGGGAGTCCCCCATTTGGCACAAATCTGAAGAAAAACTTCTTCTGCCAGTTCCCATTCTGCCGGGTCGATTTGAAGCCTGCTGAGAAAATCGGCTTTCACGTTACTCTGACCTGCTATGTGAGCTGCTGACAGAAGCAGCAGGTGGAGTTCGGCCCAGTGGCAAATCTGAGCGGCCTCTGCGGCCAGGGCCCTGCACTGAGTGCCACCCTGGTGATTTATGTATGCCACCGCTGCCGTGTTGTCCGACAGAACCCGGACAGCAAGCCCTTTGAGAGTCTTTTGAAAGGCCATAAGAGCCTGGAATATCGCTCTCAGTTCCAAGCGATTGATGGATCACCCCGCTTCTATGGGTGTCCACAGACCCTGAGTATAGCTTCCCTGGCAATGTGCTCCCCAGCCTAGAAGGCTGGCAGCTGTTATCACCAGGCACCAGGAAGGAAGCGCCAGAGGCATTCCTTGGCACACCATCCTGTCGGAGAGCCACCACTCCAAACTGAGCCGGGCCGCAGGGAGCAATGTTAGTCTGGGTTGATATTCCTGGGACATCGGAGACCATTGTTGAAGAAGGGCAATCTGCAGAGGCCTCATATGTGCTCTCGCCCAAGGCACCACTTCCAAGGTGGTCGTCATCAACCCCAGCAGGTCGACAAAGTCCCAAGTTCGCGGGCGAGGCATCCGCAGGAGCAGTAGGACCTGATTCTGAAGCTTGCACCGCCTTTGGTCAGGGAAAAAGACCAACCTCGAGGCCGTATCTTACCAGACCACCACATAATCGAGAGACTAAGAGGGGGGTCAGGTGACTTTTGGGTATATTGACCACCCAGCCTAGCGCCTGCAGGACCGCCACCACTCTGGCTGTGGCAAGACGACTCTCGGTTGCCAAGTCCGCTCTGATGAGCTGGGCACCACTCTCACCTCAGAAGACCGAGTCAACGAGCTCCGGTCAAGCTGCATAGAACCAGGATCACTGGAAAAAGCCTCAGAACAGCCATGCAGTAAAAGCACACTCTTTTTTTTTTTTTTTTTAACGCTGTGAGGAGTTGGAGGCAGGCAGCAACAGAGGGACTCCGGGAGGCGGGGGGAATGGGTAAGGCAGGGAAAGGGCGAACCTATATGCCTTTAAAGTGGGCACCACCAGCCACAACACCCCTTCTCAACTGGCAAAGCACAGGAACCACCCCAGGCAGTCTGAAATCCAGGAGCTGATCAAGCTACGTCCACACCTGCTGGGAGATAGAGAAATACTGAAGGTAGTTGGGGCTAGCCGTCCTAGGGGCACTATGGTCTTTCGGTGTTCTCTATCTCCACCTGCTGGCAGGCGGATACAATCTATCAGTTAATGGATTCATCTGCTGCTGATGACAAGGAACTAAAAATACTTCCCCAGCACAGAGAAGAATAAGGAGCACTTGCTAACTGCTCGAATGGGAATATAAAGGAAGGCCTCCATCAGATCCAGAAGCCAAGAACCCTGCTGAACAGAGGCAATGGCTAAATGCAGAGTCTCTATTTAGATCCATGGCACTCCAAGCACCATGATGATGCCCTTGAGGTCCAGAATAGGTCTGAAGGATCCCCCTTCCTTTGGCATCATGAAATAGATGAAGCATGTCAGCAACACCTGGCAATTTTTCAGTTGACCTGCAAGGGGAGATCATGAAAGCCTCAGAAACAGGACGTGCCAGATCACAGGTGTAAGCCTGGACTCACCACCCCCAACATCCACTGGTCTGAGGTGATGCAAGCACACTCATGGTAAAAGAGGGTCAAGTCTTCTACCCACCCAAACCAATGAGGAACTTGGACCAACCTCAAAGCGCTCTTTTGACATTGCCAGTCACCCTAGTGGGACCCTGGTCCTCTCAGGCCTTTTAGTGGCTCAAAACTGTGCTCCTTTAGCCTATTTCATCACCACAGCCAGGGCTGGTGGGTCTTATTTGTTCTGCCAGAAGCAGCCACCCCCCTTCAGCAAGAGCAGATCTGATGCACCTCCAGGAGCCACAGAAGACCAGACCCTCCCAAATCCAGATGAACTTTTCCAGATCATCTCCAAATAACAAATGCTCCCTGAATGGCAGCATGCTCAAGTGTGCCATAGAGGAGGCACCTGCTGACCAGTGATAGAGCCATAGCCACTTCCTGGCCACAACCACCATGGCAACCGAGTGAGTCAAAATACGAATCAAATTGTATAAGACATCCACCAGGAAGACCACCCTGAACTCCAAATGTGCTACTTCTGGGGAATAAGAGAGCTGTTGAAGTCAATGGATTATAGCTCAGGCAATATAGCCATCACAAATGGCAGCCTGCATGCCAGCCACCATCAAGGAGAAGAGTTGTGTGGAGAGGTACTTCACCTTCCTCTCGTGTCTCCCCTTAAACGCTGAGCCCCCTTCTACAGAGATAACAGTCTTCTTGGTCAAGGCCATGACCATGATATCCACTCTGGCATATCCGCCAATATCTGTCAATCTCCTAAAGCAGCAGGCAGTACAGTTTCTTGAGGTTCCTCACCTCTTCCCCTTTAAGGCCCCCTCTGTGGATGCCCACTCCAGCAGCATCATGCATGTGAGCATTTTATGGAGGGGAAACGCTCACAATGCCCTCCTGGAGCAGGTCCCTTTGTCCAGCTCTGGAGCAGAGATGGAGGATAGCTCCTCCTTCCTAAACAGCCAAATTATTTACATCTCCTGGGCTCCACCTGGGTAGTTTCTGGGCCGCAAGGATCACCCTGCCAGACTTGATGTAGATCAGGTGGGGGCAGCCCCCCCCTTCTCCTGGGGACCACTGCACCTACTAGTGCAACACAGAAAGAGGAGGAGCTGAGGGAAAAGTGGCTACCATTTCCATGGGCTGGTTAGAGGAAAAACCGGCAGCCCTCAATTCAGCCTCCCCCAAACCCCCCTGGGCCCTTTCTGCCAAAGAAAATGGTCCATCGCAAGCTGGGAAAAGGGAACCAGCAACTGTGATGAGCTGCCAGCTCCTACTGTCAGCACAGCATCTGCTGGCCGGCATGCCTGACCATGTGATTGGCATACCTGAGTTGGTGCATTCTTGCCTGAAGCCTGACTAACCACAGTCTGGTACTACCAGAAAACCCGCAGTCCCTCCATGCTGCTGAGATGGCTGCTTTTCTTTTTTTTCCAAAGCCCTAAATTGGGCTTCTTCACTGTATGTTTGTTTTCTTTTTTGTTTTTTTATTCTATTTACCTGAACAGCAGGAAAATAAAATAAAGCTGAAAAGCCTAGATCTTCCAACTTTTTTTTTTGCATTTAATCATGAGAAATTACAAGCAAATAAATACTTGCACAACATAGGAAACAAAAAGAAACAAAATCCATAAAAAACGATAAAATACTAAATACTCAACAATAGAAAAAAAAAACATATTATCCTTTCTTAGCCCCCAATACTGGGATCCTTTAGTAATTACAGCGAGCTAAAGCATTAATCAGAATCAATAAATAAACCATTAGCCTAACAAGCAAACCAAAAATTAGACCCAAATGTTGACATATCATGTTCTAAACAGCACAGATTCACACATTTAAACCCTATACTGGCGCTCTATCACCTATCTGTTGAGGAAATTTGTTATCTAGAAACTGTTTAAGTTAGGCAGGATCATAAAAAAATCATCTCTCACATTATTCAACTTAATCAAACATTTTACAGGAAAACAGAAATAACTACCATTTGGCACAACTCCAAAAAGGCCTTGCATCTTCCAACCTTTTGGGGGTTTTCGGGTGGAGGACCTAGGATACTCAGAGCACCACCTAGGATACCCAGAGCAGCATGACACCCCCAGGGAGGGACTGAGAACAAAGAAGGGGATGGGGACTTACATCCCCCCACAGGTACAGGCTCCATGGGGTCTAAGTCTGACAGAAGCCTTAAGTAAGTGGTATATGATACTTAAAGAGGATTTGCTGGCCAGCAGACGCTGACCTATAAACTAAGGTCAATTTCACAGCACACTCTCTAAAAAGTCAGCAACAGGCTGTAGGCAAGTATTTGTCTTACTGCTAGAAACCCTATTGCAGATTGTTCTGCCTGTGTATTCATGGACGAAGCGTATATTGTGATGTATATTTGAGTATTATCTGTATTCAATTGCATTGTCTGTGTAATAGATAGCACTGTATATTAGGACTGCTTTTCCTATAGTTTGCAATGTCCTGTGATTGACTCTATGTGAGCTTTCCCTATTGGCTGTTAGCTGTGACCTAGGGCCAGCCTTCCCTTTCTGCCCCTACGGGCTGTGTGAGAGAACCCAGTCTTACTAGCATGCTTTGTGATCAGCAGCTGTTCTAGGGCTGATGATCCCTCCTTAATCTACTGTAATTCCATCAAGACTTTTCACTATCTCCCCAAGTCATTCTCCTTTTATTTTCCCTGAGTTACTCCCCCTTATTCTCCTTTTGAGTGATACGGTTTTTCCTCTCAGCTGGGCTGAGTTTCTGGCTATCTCTTTGCCTCTGGGGTGGCTAGATGCAGAAGCCAACAATTTTGTCTAAGCAACTGAACCGTGAATTGGATTTTCTTTGTTTATTCTGAGTACTACAATAAAGATCTGCTTAAGAATTGAGGGGGGATGCACTAAAGTCGTCGTTAGAGCCGTTCCGTACCAAATTCCATAGCGAATCAGTAGGGAACGGCTATGCATCAAGGAAAGGGAATGCAAATGAGCTGCTCTTTGCAGCTCACTTGCATTCTCTAATCCTTTGTAAAACCGTCGGATAATCGGCCGGTAGAGCATGCGCAGAGTAGCCAAGCATTATGCTGGCTGCTCTGCGCATGCCAAGGACATTTTTTTAAAAATGCGTCCTTTATGGACGGCCTCGCCCCCCCCCCCCAGCCCGAGGTCGCCACCACCGCTCCCCCTCCCCCTGCTTTGAAATCAGAACTTTACGCAGCCCCAGCCCCCCTCCCTTCCTTCCTTGAAATGACAGCTTCCACGCCATCCTCCGCCCCCCCTGTGGCCCCACCCCCGCTGCCCCCATCGCCGCCGCTCCCCCGCTCCACTCGCCCCCCTCCTTCTGCCACCGGGCCCTCACAGCGCCTCTCACCTCCGTGTGAAGGCGCTGCACCAGCAACAACAGCTGATCGCCTCTCCGGACTTCCCTCCTTTCCTCCCTAGCCCACCCTCGTCTGAGGAGGTGGCGGGGGCGGGGCCACAGGGGGGGCGGGGCCACAGGGGGGGCGGAGGATGGCGTGGAAGCTGTCATTTCAAGGAAGGAAGGAAGGAAGGAAGGGAGGGGGGCCGGGGCTGCGTAAAGTTCTGATTTCAATGCAGGGGGGAGAGGGGAGCAGCGGCGGCCTTGGGTGAGGAGGGGGCAAGGTCGTCCATAAAGGACGCTCCTGACGAGCACTTGGTCGTTTTTGGCCCCTCACGATTTTTTTTATTTTTTTTTTACATTTTATACGTTTTCCAAGCCCGTGCAGCCCCAACGAGAGGTACAGACCTCTCGTTAGATTTCCCAGCGTTTTCCAGTGTTAGGGCAAGCGGAAAAGCTTAGTGCATCTTATTTCAATAGGGTTTCTACACAATTTGCTCATCTGCATTCCATTTGCGTTAGCTGCTACCATCATCGGAAAAAAAGTATTTAGTGCATGCCAGGGTTTACTACTTGTTCGTTAATGGCTCGTAAAGTTTAGTGCATCTGGCCCTGAGAGTCTACTGTAAAACTTCTATTTCGGGATGGTTTAAGCTGGCCATTGAAGCTACTCTATACATTGCCTAGAACAGTACACAGATGAATAGGAAATATTGATAAATCTTTCAGAGGAAAATGGTCTAATCTGTACTGAAAAAGAACCTTCTCCCTATGTTTAAAGTAGTATATGTAGCCTGGTAAATAGACCACATTAAAAACCTACCAAGCCAGGTATTTTTTCCCCAAGAAAGCTAACAAGCCCATTTTAAATGGTGCTATACCATTCAACTTTACAAACAAAAGGGGCTACTAATGCAACACAGAAAGAGGAGGAGCTGAGGGAAAAGGTATGCATATTTTTCACCAGCAAGGTTGAGGTGGTGTTCCCAAGGAGGAAGAAAGCACAAGCATAGATTTTTATGTACTTACTTTTGCCTAAATAAAAGTAACCACATAAAAAGCAGATATAACCTTGTACAGGTACTTTTCCTTAGGCAATAGTCAAAAAGTATGTGGATACATTTTATTTGATTATTGCAACAAAAATTACTTACAGGGTCTTCCGCACCATTGGATATTTCGTTACCTACTCCATTGTTCTTAGCCTCTAGAAAAAAATAAAAAGAACACAAAACTGTATGTAATCTACAGACAGGTAAAAATGCATTGATTCTTCTTTATTTCCTCAAAAATACAAAAGAAAGACAGGAAATGCTGGCAGAAAGCAAAGTAAACAAAGAAATCAAGTTACTTAGCTATAGCAGGTGTTCTCTCCTTGGACAGTAGGATACAAGTCCTCACAAGGGCTAGACAAAGCTTCTGAGTTGCTTCACTGCACAAGGCACCAATTTCCGCTTGCAATTATCATGTGGGACCACCTCAGTCTTATATGCTTAGCTTGAATAGAAATACAACTGTCTGGAAAGGTAAGCAGGTATGTGAGGACTTGTATCCTGCTGTCCAAAGAGAACATCTGATACAGGTAATAACTTGTTTTCTCCAAGAACATCAAGTCCTCACATCATGGCATTGTCTAGCTACAGCACTGCCTTCAACAGGAAGAAAAAAAAAAAAAGAAAAATAACAGTAACAAGGCATTACAAGCAGCAGACACAAATCTATTTTTCGTGGCAAATAGACATCTTTCTATTTTTTTTTAAGGCAGCCTGGAATAGAACAAAGAAGAAATGGGTCTGGACTGGGGGGGATGGTGATGGAATCTAATCCCACAGAGATTCTGGCGGACTGTCTGGCCAAACTTATTGCCACATCACATATCCTTTTCTAAACAGAAATGGGCTGTGAATGTGTCCATGTCACAGTTCTGCCAATTTCCTCCATGGAGGCTAATCTCAACTGTACCACCAATGCCACCATTGCTCTGACAAGCCTGCCTAGCATACACAAAGGAAATGCAGTCTGTTAGCCAATTAAGACTATGCTTCTGTTGATGGCAGCCCCAACCCTATTTGGGTCAAAAGGGACAAAATGTTGGGTGAACTTTCTAAGGATTTCAGTCTACTTCAAACAGAAGGTCAAAGCTCTCTTGCAGTCTAATGTGTACAATGCACTTTCACCTCTGTGGGTATGAGACCCGGGAAAAAATACTGGAAAGATAAAATACTGGTTAAGATGGCAATTTGATACTACCTTAGGAAAATACTTGGTATGAGTGGGCAGAACCACCTTGTTAAGGAGTTTAATGTAAGATGGATCACTTACTAGAACAGGGATAAAAGAGTTCAGGCCTCAAATGCCACAAACTGACCAGATTTTGAGAATATCCCTAATGAATGCAAGAGGTTTTTACATCAAAGGAATATAAATATTTAATGAGGACACACCCTAAAATACCAGTTATTTACTTTTTTCCCAAAATTCGCAAAACATTAAGGGCCCTGTTTACTAAGGTGCACTATCATTTTAAGCGTGCGCTAAAAATTTGCTTGCATTAATGCTAGACACACCCATAGGAATATAAATAAAAATGTTAGCGTACCTGCAGTGCAGCTTAGTAAACAGGGCCCTTAAAGTCTCTCTCCCAATATTTGGATTTCTTTCTGCACCCCCCTAATTGCTAAGATTTCGGTTTTTGTACATGAGTCAGTACATATGATATAAATATTAGATCATATTCAGTGTGCATCCAATCAACATTTAATCATGGCAATGTTGGATGTAAACGTTCTTTATACGAATGTACCACAAAGAGCAGCTTTGCATCTTATAGATGGTCATTTGCAGACTTTCTCTCTATCAGCAGATCACATTCAATTTTTGAATGAAATAGCAAGATTAATTATTACAAAAAGCAATTTGAATTCCAACAAAAAAATTTTCTACAAATAAAGGGAGTGGGCCCCCACAGTGGCCTGTCTGTATATGGCTGAATTCGATAGAAAATTTGTAGATAATTCACTATTTAAGAATAACAAATCTTTGGAAGTGGTTTATAGATGATGTGTTACTAGTTGGGGGATATTAAGGAACTTACCCAATTTACGGTGTACCTTAACAGCTGTGATTCCAACATACAGTTTACATCAGTTATAGGGGGTGACACAATTAATTTTTTGGATATCGACATTCAGTATTTTCCAAGTAATTTTATAACAAAATCGTACTGACATTTTCACAGCTTTCACCCCCATCAATTAAAAGAAAGCATTCTAGCAGGGCAATTTCTTCATCTCAAATGATTATGTATACAACAAGGGACCTTTCTGACTCAGGCATTGTTAATAAAGCAAAGATTTTGACAAAGAGAGTATCCTAAGAGAGTAGTAAATAAGGCATTCAAAAAAGCTGTCTATAGAGAATGGTTGTTTCATCAGCCTAAAGATTCCACTGATTCTAGATTAATGTGTGTCGTTCCACACTTTGATCAAATTATCTGGATCAGGTGTATAATATGTAAACAGAGGGCCACCGAGAGGGGAGGGGCAAAATTCCACAGGGCCCGGCCTCCAAGGGGTGCCCAACGCTTGGCTCTCCTGCTCCTGTGCACCGCTGAGTTACCGTGCTATCACGTTAACTCTGCTCTGTTGGCCACAGGTCCTTCTTCCTGCCGCATCCCACCTCCTATGTGAAGTACTTTCTGTTTGGATGCGGAAGGAAGAAGGACTTGTGCAGTGCAGCAGAGCAGGAGACAAGTAAGCAGCCCAGAGGGGGGGGGGGGGTGTGTGCATGGGACCAGAGGTGGGGCCCAGGGGGTGTTTGTCCATGGCCCAGCTTTGACTCTCTGCGGCCCTGAGTAAACATTGGCCCATCCTATCGTTACATTCACAAATTAGTTTAAAAAAAAAAACCAGGTCCCAGGAGATATAATCTAAGTGAGCTGTTAAGTCAGAGTAGGTATTCTCAATCACTGTCACAGGATAGAGTAGGACAGTGATGGCGAACCTTTCAGAGACCGAGTGCCCAAATAGCAACCCAAAATCTAATTATTTATCGCAAAGTGCCGGTACACATTATGGGCGGGGTCACCATATATGACTCCACCCATATGATAGCCACAACCCTTACACCAGCCATGGCACATATAAACAGACATCACTGAAAATATTATACTAGTATAGTAGAAAAAAATAACATGATTTTCTTTCATTATAAATCATTTCTGTAAGCTATTACAGCTCCAGTATACCCAGTGCAAAATAAGACAGCAGATGTAAATTCTCAAATTGGGCATATTCCAAACACTAAAATGAAAATAAAATGATTTTTTCTACCTTTGTTGTCTGGTGATTTTGTTTTTCTATCCATATTGGTCCTAGTCGCTGATTCTGCTGCTCTCTATCTGTTCTCTTAACTCCATTTCCAGGGCTTCCTTTCCATTTATTTCTTTACTTTCCTCCTTTCTTCTTCATTTCTTGCCCTGCATCCATGTCCAGCAACCCTCCTCTCCCCTCCAGCCACAAATGTCTAGCAACCCTCCCCTCCCCTCCAGCCACCCATGTCCAGCCACCCTCATCTCCCCCCCTGCCCTCCCTCCCTCCCAGCACCAGGCAGGCCTCCCTCCCACCGAGCACCACCCAGCGCCAGGCCTCTCTCCCTTCCACCGAGCACCCAGCACCAGGCCTCCCTCCCTCCCTCCCACCCAGCACCAGGCCTCCCTCCCTCCTTCCCACCCATGCACGCAGCAGCACCCAGCATCAGGCCTCCCTCCCACCCACCATCCGGCATCCCACCCAGCAGCAGGCATCAGGCCTCCCTCCCTCCCACCCACCCAGCACCAGGCTCCCTCCCACCCAGCACCAGGCATCAGGCCTCCCTCCTTCCCGGCCACCCACCCGGCATCAGGCACCCAGCACCCCTCCCCTCCTACCCAGCACCAGGCATCTCACCCAGCACCAGGCCTCCCTCCCTCCTTCCCACCCATGCACGCAGCAGCACCCAGCATCAGGCCTCCCTCCCTCCCACCCAGCACCAGGCATCCCACCCAGCACCAGGCATCAGGCCTCCCTCCCTCCCACCCAGCACCAGGCTCCCTCCCACCCAGCACCAGGCATCAGGCCTCCCTCCCTCCCTCCCTCCCGGCCACCCACCCAGCATCAGGCACCCAGCACCCCTCCCTCCCACCAAGCACCAGGCATCCCACCCAGCACCAGGCCTCCCTCCCTCCTTCCCACCCATGCACGCAGCAGCACCCAGCATCAGGCCTCCCTCCCACCCAGCATCAGGCCTCCCTCCCTCCCTCCCACCCAGCACCAGGCATCCCACCCAGCACCAGGCATCAGGCCTCCCTCCCTCCCGGCCACCCACCTGGCATCAGGCACCCAGCACACAGCACCCCTCCCTCCCACCCAACACCAGGCCTCCCTCCCTCCCACCATCAAGCAGGCACCAGGCCTCCCTCCCACCCAGCATCAGGCCTTCCTCCCACCCAACATCAGTCCTTCCTCTCTCTCCCGCCCACCCACCCACCCACCCACCAAGCACCAGGTTGCGCGCCCGCGCGCCCACCCACTTCCCCTTCATCCTTCGTGCAAGAGAAAGAAAAAAAAAAACAAAAACAATCGCGGCACCGCGAGTTCCCGCCCCGAAATTTAAAACTCGTCACCGCGCGCCGTCCAGTGCCCGCCCCCCCCCCCCCCCCCCCCAGTGCTTGAGAGACAGAAGGGAAGCTGAAGGTGCGCCGAGCTAGCACGCTTTTGACTGGTGCTGTCACTGCCAATGCTGCCTTAACTCCGAGCAGGACAGGTAGGAGTTTTAAATTTCGGGGGGGGGGGAGAGTGGGGGGCAGGAACTGGACGGCGCGCAGTGACGAGTTTTAAATTTCGGGGCGGGAACTGGACGGTGCTGCGATTGCTTTTTTTTTTTTCTTTTTCTTGCACGAAGGATGGGGAAAGTGGCTTGGCGCACGTGCCAACAGAGAGGGCTCTGCGTGCCCTCTCTGGCACGCGTGCCATAGGTTCACCATCACTGGAGTAGGATATTATAAATGTGGGCAATGTATATACTCTACTTATGTATGGAGACAGAGTGCAGATTCCTAACACCCAAATAGTTTATATTAAAAGTGTATATAAACTGCAACTCGAAGCAAGTAGTTTATAGAATACTACTACTACTTCTCATTTCTATAGCGCTACTAGACGTATGCAGTGCTATACACTCAAAATGTAAGAGACAGTCCTTGCTCAAAAGAGATTACAGTATAATCAAGACAGACAAACAGGACAAATAAGGGATAAGGGAATTACTTATGGTGGGAAAGGTGGGCCTTTAGCCTAGATTTGAAGATGGCCAGAGCTGGATCTTGATTCAGGAAGTCTATTCCAGGCGTACGGTGCAGCAAGATAAAAGGAATGGAGTCTGGAGTTGGCAGTGGAGGAAAAGGGTACAGATAAGAGAGATTTACCTGATGAACAAGTTCCCAGGGAGGCGTGTGGGAAGAGGGAAGAGTGTCAAAAATTGTATATCAGTCAAACCATCAGACCGATAAAACACAGGATAGCATTTAAATTGGGTGGAGGCTCCCCTTGTACTGAAATCAAGCATATCAACCCTCTGATTTGCGCTTCTTAGTAATGATACAAACGGAATCAAGAAGAGGGGGAATATTACCCAACAACTGATACACAAAGAACAAAAGTTCATTTTTACATGGAAAACAGTGAAGTCAATTAGGTTGAATAAAGAAGTAGATTGGTCACAGCTGTGAACTTATTGGTAGTATTGAATCAAAAGTCACATCCAGTAGTAGCTCAGAAATCCAGCAGCTAGGTACCGCATACAGTTTAAGCTTCTCCTTTTAACCTACAAATGCACTCGAGCTACAGCCCCTCCCTACCTCTCTACCCTCATCTCCCCTTACATTCCTACCCGTAACCTCTTTTCTCAAGACAAATCCCTCCTTTCAGTACCCTTCTCCACCACCGCCAACTCAAGGCTCCGCCCTTTCTGCATCGCCTCACCCCATTCCTGGAATAAACTCCCTGAGCCCATATGCCAGGCCTCCTCCCTGCCCATCTTCAAAGCCTTGCTCAAAGCCCACCTCTTCAATGTCACCTTCGGCACCTAACCACCATACCTCTATTCAGGAAATCTAGACTGCCCCAACTTGACATTTTGCCCATTAGATTGTAAGCTCCTTGGAGCAGGGACTGTCCTTTTTGTTAATCTGTACAGCACTGCGTAACCCTAGTAGCGCTCTAGAAATGTTAAGTAGTAGTAAGTAGTAGTAGTAGTATCTATGACAAGGTGGTCCGAGAGTTTTTGTGAAATGTTTATCAGGTAGGAATTGATATGTATGTGGCTAGTTTAAGAAAATATTTTGGTAAAATGCTATATTGTACAATAATAATTGTATTTTATTTGACATTTTTTAATTTTAGTCTTGGCTCTTGATGATGCCATCTAGGTGAAGCATGGCACCATGTAGAGCTCACACACTTATTGAAACACAAGTCTGAATGGATTTGTTGGCTATCTTATGAACTTCAGCTCAAAAATACTTTTCTACAGAAATACAAACTCTTTTTAAACCAAACTATAAATATAAATAATGGTGCTGAAGAAACTACCTTGAATATAAAATGGAGGAAAAAGACCTCAATTTCCCTGGGTGCTCGGGCAGGCTATGCTGCTTCCATCTTTGTACCAGAATCAAAAAATATGGCTACATATAATAAGGTGGCAGCTTGATATCACATCTAGTCTGCCCTTAAATCACCAGGACAGACTCCATAATGACTATAATGAAACTTTTAATTTTTTAGGGGGATTCTCAGAGTATTAACTCACCCAGAATGAGACCCAATAAATCAATTTTGAGATCTCTACAGGTGGTTGAGCTTCTCAATCACTGAATCCCTCCATGATTTTTTTGTATAAAGTGCTCTAATCACTACCAAGTGAATGTTTTCAAAATAATGAAAACATTTTTTTATCTAAAGCTTTTTAATCAAAATGTGTATTTAAAACTAATATCAGGCTGACACCTTATAGTTCCAACAGTCCTCACTCAAAGACTAAATACTAGACCCCATAATGATCCTTCTGCTCTGTAAAGTCCTCTTTTTGAGTTCGTTCGTTCGTTCGTTCGTGAGTTCGTTCGTTCATCAGACATCAGAAGGCGGGACTAAGAGCACAAACGAACTCATCAAAGCAAACAGGGAAGGCTGGAGACGGGCAGCAGGGCTTTAAATAACGCGCGCTTCAACGGAGAGGTAATAAAGAAGATGGATGGGAGCGGGAGGGGACGGTGGAGGCGAAGGACAATCCCTGGACATGTTTGGGAGCGGGAGGGGAGGGCAGGGGAGGGAGGAGAATTGCTGGGCATGGATGGGTAGAGGGGGCAGGAGAGAGAAGACAATTGCTGGGCAGGGATGGGTAGAGGGGGCAGGGGAGAGAAGACAATTGCTGGGCAGGGATGGGTAGAGGGGGGCAGGGGAGAGAAGACAATTGCTGGGCAGGGATGGGTAGAGGGGGGCAGGGGAGAGAAGACAATTGCTGGGCAGGGATGGGTAGAGGGGGGCAGGGGAGAGAAGACAATTGCTGGGCATGGAGGGCAGGGGAGAGAAGACAATAGCTGGGCAGGGATGGGTAGAGGGGGCAGGGGAGAGAAGACAATTGCTGGGTATGGATGGATAGAGGAGGGCAGGGGAGAGAGGAGAGTTTCAGGACATAGATGGAGGGGAGGGAAGGAAAGGGAGAGAGAAGAAATGCTGGACATGGAGGGAAGATAGAGGAAGGAGATTAGATGAGGAAAAAGGAAGTGAGGAGAGAAGCTGCACATGGATGGAGAAAATAGGCAGAAGCTGGATCCACTGTACAGTCAAGTCTGCGGAGGACCAGAAATGAAGAAGAAAGGAGGAAAGAAAATAAATAAATGGAAAGGAAGCCCTGGAAATGGAGTCAAGGGAACAGATAGGTGGCGTTGAATAGTCTCCTACACGAAAAAAGAAATGAAGTCAGCTCTCTTTTATAAATATAAACTGCAGAGGCATGGTAACCGGGCAGGTAGAATGTTGGGGCGCCTAATCAAAACTTCGGGAGCCCCAAGGATGGTTACCACACTGACAGATGCCAAGGGGAATTTACTAACTGATAGTCAAAAGATTGGGCAGACATTCACAAAATATTTGTCAACTTTATATAAAAAAAAACCATCTCCCCCCGAATCGGTAATACGAGAGTATCTGTCCCAGATGGGGCTCCCGAGGGTAACAGAAGCACAGCTAGAGAATTTGAACAAAACCTTAACAATGACGGAGCTACAGCACGTGATTAAAACGTTGAAGTTGTGGTCTGCACCCGGACCAGATAGATTTTCTGGGGAATACTATAAATTGTTGACAGGGGAGGCCCTGGCTTCTTTGTTGGAATATTACCGGAAGGTGGTAGAAAAAAGGGAATTCCTGAGATATGCCAATTCAGCGCTTATAACCTTAATACCAAAGCCCGGAAAACCCTTAGATCAGGTAGAATCTTACCGGCCGATATCATTACTAAACGTTGACACGAAGATCCTGGCAAAGATAATGGCTGAGCGGTTGGCGGAATGCCTTCCATCACTGATAGGCTCAGAGCAGATTGGGTTTGTGAAAGGCCGCCAATCGGGCCACAATATTAGAAAGACCTTGATGGCCATGGCTGCTAGCCAACAGGCTGGGGCACCCACCCTAATACTGAGTTTGGATGCTGAAAAGGCTTTTGATCAGGTTGGGTGGGTGTTTATGTTTCAGACTTTGGTGGCCATGGGCATAGAGGGGTGGTTTAGGCGGGCGGCTCAAACACTATATGACCAACCCAGGGCAGCTGTGCTAATAAATGGTTCCCGAGAACCGGAGTTTCAGATACATCGCGGTACAAGGCAGGGATGCCCCCTATCTCCCCTACTATTTTTGTTGTCTCTGGAACCCTTGTTGCGAAGGGTCTCCTCAGCTCCAGATCTCCAGGGGGTTAACTTGGCAGGACAGGATGTTAGAATTTTAGCTTATGCAGATGATTTATTAGTAATTTTGAGAGAGCCTTCTAAAACCCTAAAGAATCTGCTAAAGATAATTGTGCAGTACGGGAAGTACTCTGGTTTTAGGTTAAATTTACACAAATCCATGGCTCTTCCGGTGATCCCGGAGGTGCGGACAACATGGTCAGGAAACTTTCCTTTCCAATGGACACAAACTTTCTTAAAATACTTGGGAGTAAATATTACTATGGACTTGTCCAAGCTCTATGAACATAATGTGCAGCGGTTGCTGCAGGACAGTAACAAACAACTGGAGTCCTGGGGGCCCCTTCCACTTTCTCTCCTGGGAAGAATTGCCCTGTACAACATGGTCATAGCCCCCAGGTGGTTATACACCTTTCAATCACTCCCATTGTATCTAAAGAGGAAGGATGAGCGGAAGCTGATTAAAATGGTGCAAACTTTCTTGTGGAAGAAGAAAAGGCCTCGTCTTCCTTATTCTACACTGTGTGTCCCTGTGGAGTATGGTGGCATGGGTTTGTTAAATATAAAACACATGACAGTGGCCAGTGGAATGCGCCATATTAATGATTGGTTCCGGGGAACTCAGGATTATACTGATACTTCAATAGAATTGTGTTTATACCCGGGAATACATTTTAGCAGCTACCTACACACAGCCGGGCCCCCTATACCATACATATTAAAAAGAACAGGAATAATGGGCTCGGCGAAAGCTGTATGGAAATGGATTTGTAAATTGCATAACTTTTCTGCAAAAACTACTCCGTTCCTGTCAATCTGTGGGAATCCAGCTTTCTCCCCCGGGACCTTATACCCAGCATTTCAACGTTGGAAGCGAAAAGGAATGGTGTACTTACTACAAGCTGTTACTCTCGAGGGACGGATAAAGCCCTTCCGAGAGCTCCAAGTGGAGTATGGACTGTCCCCCTCAGATGAATTCCATTACTGTCAGCTCAGGCATTACATACAATCCTTGTCTTGGGAGGATTTGGCCGAGGACCTCCAAGAAGAATTGGCCTTGGCGTTTTCTTTAACGGCACAACAACGGGTGCCACTTAAATTTCATCACCCAACGTGTAATTAGACTCTGGAATTCGTTGCCGGAGAACGTGGTACGGGCGGTTAGCTTGACGGAGTTTAAAAAGGGGTTAGATAGATTCCTAAAGGACAAGTCCATAGACCGCTATTAAATGGACTTGGAAAAATTCCGCATTTTTAGGTATAACTTGTCTGGAATGTTTTTACGTTTGGGGAGCGTGCCAGGTGCCCTTGACCTGGATTGGCCACTGTCGGTGACAGGATGCTGGGCTAGATGGACCTTTGGTCTTTCCCAGTATGGCACTACTTATGTACTTATGTACTTATGTACATATTAGAGATACTGCTCAGGAGTTGGATTGTTAAATTACTGTCCCAATGGAAGCAAGACATATTGATAGACCTTATACTGCCTCAGTTTACAGCACACGTACTAACTGTGAGAAAACATTCAGTTATGATTTCACATTGGGAGATGCAGTACAAAGTGGCGCTTTGGCTATATATCTCCCCGAGAAGAGCCTTTCACATGGGACTCTCGCCATGGGGGGAATGCCCCAAGTGTGGAGAACCTGGGGCCACCCTGGGACACATGCTTTGGAAATGTAGAGGTATAGCACGATACTGGAAACAGATAATACAATACGTCTCTGACATTTGGCAGACCAGGTGGAAATATAATTCGGGATTGTTGTTGTTGGGCCATCCAATATTTGTCCACCCCATACCATCTGGATTTACAGCATTTGTACAAAAGGCAATCATAGTCACTAAGCAAGTGATTTTATCGGAGTGGATATCACATCACTATCCATCTTACGCCCAGTGGCAGACTCGTATGATAACGCTTATGCGAACCGAGCGGATGGGAGTGATAGACTTTAAATCCAAAACTGGACGGACCTTCCAGAAGACTTGGAGTCCACTCTTAAATACCTTGACCTCGGCTGCCAGGAGCAGATTGTTGAACCTTTAGTGGTGTCTTGATATATGAATGATAACAGAGGGTGGGGGGTGGGGAGGGGAAGGTTTTGGGGGAGGGGGGAATTATGGAGGAGGGAAGGGAGGGAGGGGGTGTTAGTAAGGGAGAAAATTATGTTAAAATTTGTTGACTAAAGTTGGTGACCTCTGTACATGAAGAGAATGGCAATTGACATGGTGTTATGTTACAATTTCTATACTGGTATATGTACAGGTTATTGATCTCTAATAAAAATGATACACCATAAATAAAATATAAAAAAAAAAAATTTAAAACTGTATGTCAGAATTTCAAGGCCCTTAAAGGGAATGGCGCCGAATATCTAAGGAACAGAATGATCCTCTACACACCTTCAAGGACACTAAGAGGGGCATAATCGAATGGGGCGCCCAAGTTTTCCTGAGGGCGTCCTCACAGGACGTCCCCATGAAGGGGAGGTGAAACCCGTATTATCAAAACAAGATGGGCGTTCATCTTTCGTTTCAATAATACGGTAGGGGACGCCCAAATCTCAACATTTAGGTCGACCTTCGAGATGGTCGACCTTAGAGATGGTTGTCCCCAGTTTTCGGCCATAATGAAAACCGAGGACGCCCATCTCAAAAACGACCAAATCCAACTCATTTGGTCATGGGAGGAGCCAGCATTCGTAGTGCACTGGTCCCCCTCACATGGTAGGACACCAACCTGGCACCCTAGGGGGCACTGCAGTGGACTAACTGATGCACTAACTGAACGGAAAAAGCCCTTCCCTTACTGATCCCTTAGCAATTCGGAAAGGAACAGGCATGCATGAAGGAAATCGCATGCAAATGAGCTGCTCACTGTTAGCTCATTTGCACACGATTTCCTTCCTAAGGAGGGGAAGCCAGTGCAGAGCAGCCAAGCACTATGCGTGGCTACTCTGCGCATGCCAAAGACGGGGTCATAAATGCAGACAAGCTGCGTGTATAATAGCCATCTACAACCTTAGAAAAATACAAGTCCAGATGAAAACGTCCAAGTGCTCGTCAGGAATGTCTTTTTTTTTTTTTTTTTTTTTTAGAATATGGGTGAAGGACGTCCTTCACTATGCCTCCATCCCTGCGAAGGCAGTTGAGGACATACAAAATGTGGATGTTTCTGTGAAAAGGACGTCCATGCCTTTGCTGTGCCTCTGACACCCCCTTTATTTATTCGGATTTTGGATCACAAGTAGCAGCAGTGGGATTTGAACCGGCCACCTCTGGATTGAAAGATCAGTGCTCTAACCACTAGGCCACTTCTCCACTCCACTCACTTGAAATTTGGCCTTCTCTGTGGGGCAGTTCAGGACGTCCAAAATGTTTGAAAGAAGGACGTCCACGCCTTCGCTATGCCTCCGCTGACACACACATACCCCCCCCCCCCTCCCCCAGGGACCTGCATACTGCTGCGATGGACCTGAGTATGACATTTCAGACTGTCAAAAAAAGTTTTTAAAGTTGTTTTTTCGGGGTGGGAGGTGGTTAGTGACCACTGGGGGAGTCAGGGGAGGTCATCCCCAATTCCCTCTGGTGGTCATCTGTTCAGTTTGGGCACATTTTTGAGGCTTGGTCGTAAGAAAAAATGGACCACGTAAAGTCACCCAAGTGCTCATCAGGGACGTCCTTCTTTTTTCCATTATCATTCGAGGACGCCCATCTGTTAGGCATGCCCCAGTCCCGCCTCCGCTACGCCTCCGACACTCCCCCGGGAACTTTGGTCGTCCCCGCAACAGAAAGCAGTTGGGGACGCCCAAAATCGGCTTTCAATTATGCCGATTTGGGCGACCCTGAGAGAAGGACACCCATCTCCCGATTTGTGTCGAAAGATGGGCGCCCTTCTCTTTCGAAAATAAGCCATGTAGGTATCCCTAACCACACCCTCTCCAAAAGACATTACACAGTGTGATACCCGCAAGCAAGCCTTCTGTAGAGCAGCCCCCACACTCTGGAATGCACTCCCTGAAAGGCTCCGCTAAACACAAGACTATCTCTACTTCAGGAAGAAGGTGAAAGCTTGGCTCTTCAACCAGGCCTTTAATGGAACAAGTAACTAACTTGTTAGTCTCACTCACACACACAAGGAGTGACACGGGATGCACATACTGCAGCAGTTTAACCACTCCTACCCTAGCTGAGATAATATTTAACCATCTCTCTGACCTCATGTGCACCTTTCTTTAAATTAGTCACCTTATTTTCTAACTCCTCTTATTCTAATACCTATCTATATGTTAACCATCTCTCTGACCTCATGTGCAACTTTCTTTAAATTAGTCACCTTACTTTCTAACTCCTCTTACCTATCTACATGTTCCATCTTTGTTTCTACCCTACACATTCAATTAAAATGTTATATTATGTATTGTGTTGACATTATAAATAGTATACTATCCTGCTTATAATCGAAATAGAAAAACGCCTATATTGTGACCCAAATTGGGAGATAGACGTTTATCTCACAAAAACGAATAAAGCGGTATAATCGAAATCCGAATTTGGACGTTTTCAACTGCACTCCGTCGCGGATGCGGACAAAGTTGATGGGGGCGTGTCGAAGGCGTGGTGAAGGCGGAACTGGGGCGTGGTTATCTGCCGATCAGAGATGGGCGCCTTTCGCCGATAATGGAAACAAAATATGCGTTTTTAGCGAGAATTTAGGGCACTTTTCCTGAACCCTGTTTTTCCACGAATAAGGCCCCAAAAAGTGCCCTAAATGGCCAAATGACCACTGGAGGGAATCGGGGATGACCTCCCCTGACTCCCCCAGTGGTCACAAACCCCCTCCCACCACAAAATATGCCATTTCACAACTGTTTATTTTCACCCTCAAATGTCATACCCACCTCCCTGGCAGCAGTATGCAGGTCACTGGAGCAGTTATTAGGGGGTGCAGTGGACTTCAGGCAGGTGGACCCAGGCCCATCCCCCCCCCCACCTGTTACACTTGTGCTGGTAAATGGGAGCCCTCCAAACCGCCCCCCAAACCCACTGTACCCACATGTAGGTGCCCCCCTTCACCCCTTAGGGCTATAGTAATGGTGTAGACTTGTGGACAGTGGGTTTTGAGGGGGATATGGGGGGCTCAACACACAAGGGAAGGGTGCTATGCACCTGGGAGCTCTTTTACCTTTTTTTTTTTTTTTTTTGTAAAAGTGCCCCCTAGGGTGCTCGGTTGGTGTCCTGGCATGTGAGGGCGACCAGTGCACTACGAATCCTGGCCCCTCCCACGAATAAATGTCTTGGAGTTATTCGTTTTTGAGCTGGGCGCTTTCATTTTCCATTATCGCTGAAAAACAAAAACGCCCAGCTCAAAAAAAGATAAACGTCCATGTTTTTCGAAAATACGGTTCGGTCCGCCCCTTCACGGACCCGTTCTCGGAGATAAACGCCCATGGAGATAGACGTTTCCGTTCGATTATGCCCCTTTATGCCATACTTTGTATTGTTATTTGAATGTTTTTACTGCTGTAATTGTCTATTGCTCATGTTTGATTTATTCTTATTGTACACCGCCTTGAGTGAATTCCTTCAAAAAGGTGGTAAATAAATCCTAATAAATAAATTGAGTAAAAAAAATATTCTTTCCTACTTGTTTTAAAATATTACCAAAAAGTATTACCATGGAACTTCATGGCATGTATTTGTATTTCTTTGAAAGAGTAAACAATCAGTTAACATTTACCCATTCTACTACACTCAGGATTTTGCAGCCTTTTCATTTCCACCCCTCCTCCACAGCCTTCTCATTTCCAAGATGAAGACCTTAACCTCTTTTGCTTTTCCTTGAGAATCATTCCATCCCCTTAATCATTTTGATCACCCTTCTTTGAACCTTTTCTAATTCCATTCTCCTTTTCTAATTCCACTCTATCGTTTTTTAGACACAGTGACAATTGCACACAACACTCAAGGTGTGGTCAGACCATGGAATGATAGAGGCATAAAATATTCTTTGCTTATTTTCTATTCTTTTACTAATAATTCCTAAACTATTTGCTGCCACACATTGAGCAGAAGATTTCAATGTACTGTCCACAATGACATCTAGATCTTTTTCCTGGGTGGTGACTTCTAATATGGAATCCAGCATCATGTCGCTATACATTTCGGTATTCTTCCCAATGTGCATCACTTTGTACTTGTCTACATTAAATTTCATCTGCCATTTCTTCTAGTCTCAAGGTACTCCGGCAGTTTTCACTCTATGGCTGGTGGCTTCTGACCTATATGTTTTAGGATAGAAAATCAAACTTCACTACTGAAGCAAAAAAAAAAAAAAAAAAAGCAAGCATTCGAGGAGATATCTGTATTCACTTATGAAATATGTTTATTTTGGCTGTGCCACTGTTTACTGAGAATAACAATTGTTACAATGCTGTGTATTCTTGATCTAGTCAGAGAAATATGCCTGTGACTCTCTCAATTTGCTGTTTGGGAACAGCAGAACTAGAGAGATTTGTATCACAAATACTTACCATGGGATGGAGATGGGAAAGGGGAAAAAGAAATGATTCCTAAAAGGAACGTCTTTATTTTAAAAAAAAACAACCGAGCCAGATCTAGAGTCTGCAGTGGGAGTCCTGCCCCTTTCCTCTGCAGCAACATCATTGAGCCTTCCTTGCTTTTTACACATCCACTTCCTTCCTGTCAGAGAACAATGACCAGCAGCAGCACAAACTTGGTAACATAGAAAACCTTTTCCTACTACAGCAGGCATAGAAAGCATCAGACATTCCATGCTGCCTTAGTAACCCAGCTTTTAGAAGTGGTGTATTGCATTCTAAGGGACAGGTTGATCCATCCTAGTTTTACCTCTTTCTAGGCAAAACTTGTCCTTCAGATTTACCTAAGAAAATCAAATAACAGCTAAATCAGCCTGATTAGCAGAAATAGAGCCTAACAGCAAACCAGTACATAGAAAAATGAAGGCAGATGAAGACCATATGGTCTATCCAGTCTGTCCATCCATGCATTCTATTCTTCTTATTACTCCCTTAGAAATCCTATGTACTTGTCCCAAGCTCTCTTGAATTAAGATCAGGAGCATATCTGAAAGTCGGCGGTAGCGGGGGCCAAAGCCAGAGTGAGGGGGCACATTATAGCCCCCCCCAGCCACCGCCGCCATTTCCGACTCCCCCCCCCCTGCCGCCGTGGGTACCTTTGCTGGTGGGGGACCCCAACCCCCACCAGCCGAGGTCCGCTTCCTCCTGCCGCTGCGAGGTTTTTAAGTTCTTCATCGGGATTCGTCCTCCGTCACTCTGTGCTGCTGTTCAAAGAAGCTGCTAGCTGAATGCAGTTTCGGACTGAGTCTGACGTCGCTGCTGCACGTTATACGTGCAGGACGTCAGACTCATGTACAACGTGCAGCAGCAACGTCAGACTCAGTCCTAAACTGCATTCAGCTAGCAGCTTCTTTGAACAGCAGCAGCACAGAGTGACGGAGGACGAATCCCGATGAACTTAAAAAACCTCGCAGCGGCAGGAGGAAGCAGACCTCGGCTGGTAAGGGTTGGGGTCCCCCGCCAGCAAAGGTACCCACGGCGGCAGTAGGGGGGTCCAGGGCGAAATCTGCGGGAGCCCAGGCCCCTGTGGCCCCACGCAGATACGCCCCTGATTAAGATACTGTTTTGTCTCCACCATTTCCACTGGGAGGCCATTCCACGAATTCACCACCCTTTCTGTGAAGAAGTATTTCCTCAGGTTACCTTAATTCTATGCCCCCTCGTTCCAGAGCTTCCTTTCAATTGAAAGACACCTCCTGTGCATTTATGTTGTATAGGTATTTAAATGTTTCTATTATATCTCCCCTCTCCTGCCTTTCTTCCAAAGTGTATTCAGATCTTTAAGCTCCCATAAGCTTTATGATGAAGACCACTGACTCTTTTAGTAGCCATCTGGCTTTTTAGTAGTAGGTGAATCAGCTACTAGGGCCTGAAGTTCACTGATCCTGTGAACTAAAGTGACCACCACCAGAATTACAACTTTTCAGGTCAAATACTTTAGATGACAGGAATCAAGCAGCTCAAAAGGAGCTATCACCAGCTGGGTGAGGACAATGTCCAGTTCCCATGAAATGACTGGAGGTTTGATAGGGGGCTTTGTCAATAACAAACCACTCATGAAGTGAACAACAGAGGCTGTACAGAGATGGGTTTACCGCCTACATGGTGATAAGTGCTAATTCCATTGAGATGAACCCTTACAGAGTTGGTTTTCAGACCGGATTCAAAGAGGTACAGGAGATATTTAAGCAGTTTTTGTGTCGGACAAGTGAGGGGATCTAAAGCCTTGCCTTCCCACAAGACAGCAAACCTCCTCCACGTCAGGCTCCATCTCTGGCCGTCTTCAAATCTATGCTAAACGCCCACCTTCTTCATGCTGCTTTTAACTCCTAACCCTTACTCACTATTTCAGTAACCATGTTTTATTATTCCCACCTTAATAATTCCCTTATCTCTTATTTGTCCTATTTGTCTGTCCTAATTAAACTGTAAGCTCTGTTGAGAAGGGACTGTCACTTTATGTCCAGTGTAGAGCGCTGCATACATCTTGTAGTGCTATAGAAATGGTAAGTAGCAGTAGTAGTATTAACACCTCTTAGTATCTTTCCTGGAAGCCTCCAGCAAATCTAAGGTTTCAAACTCTATGCTCTCAACATCCAAGCCATGAGGGCCAGGGATTGAAGGTTGGGATGTAGAAGTAACCCCTCGTTCTTTCTGATGAGGGTTGGAAAACAGTTCAATCTCCATAAATCTTCGGAGGATAACTCCAGAAGAAAAGGAAATCAGATCTGTCTTGGATAGTAAGGCGTGATTAAGATCATAGTTCTCTGGTCTTGCCTGAGTTTCAGCAAAGTATTCTTTATGAGAAGTACAGTGAAGATACTTACTTGAGAGGCAGGTTTTCTCCGAGGACAGCAGGCTGATTATTCTCACATGTGAGTTGACGTCCTAATCGGCCTGGGAACCAGCATTTTGACATAGTAAAGACAAAAAACTTTTCTAGAGTCTTCTGGCGTGCATGCAACGCACACCGTGCATGCGCAGACTGACTTCCCGCCCGCCGCTTATACCTCAGTTAAATCAAAAAGCATAACAAATACCAATAACATCTCCAAAGGGGAGGAGGGAAGGATTGTGAGAATAAACAGCCTGCTGTCCTCGGAGAATATCTGCTAAAGGTAAGTATCTTTGCTTGCTCCAAGGACAAGCAGGCTGATTGTTCTCACTTGTGGGGTATCCCTAGCATCCAGGCTCACTCAAAACAATAAACATAGGTCAATAGGGCCTCGCAACAGCGAGGACATAACAGGTTAACCTGAAACTACATACAGCTAGCTGAGAGTGCAGCCTGGAACAGAAAAAAAAACAGGCCTAGGAGGTGGAGTTGGATTCTAAACCCCAAACAGATTCTGTAGCACTGACTGCCCAAACCGACTGTCGTGTTGGGTATCCTGCTGAAGGCAGTAGTGAGATGTGAATGTGTGGACTGAAGACCACGTTGCAGCTTTGCAAATCTCTTCAATGGAGGCTGACTTTAAGTGAGCCACCGACGCAGCCATGGCTCTAACATTATGAGCCGTGACATGGCCCTCCAGAGTCAGCCCAGCTTGGGCATAAGTGAAGGAAATGCAATCTGCCAGCCAACTGGGGATTGTACATTTTCCAATGGTGACGCCCCTCCTATTGGGATCGAAAGAAACAAACAACTGGGTGGACTGTCTGAAGGGCTTCATCCGCTCCACATAAAAGGTCAATGCTCTCTTGCAGTCCAAGGTGTGCAAGCTGCTTTCGCCAGAGTGGGCATGAGGTTGGGGAAAAAATGCTGGCAAGACAATTGACTGGTTCAGATAGAACTCCAACACCATCTATGGCAGGAACTTAGGGTGCGTGTGGAGGACTACTCTGTTGTGATGAAACTTAGTATAAAGTGCATCCACTACTAAGGCCTGAAGCTCACTGACCCTACGAGCTGAAGTAACAGTCACCGAGAAAATGACCTTCCAGGTCAAGTACTTCAAATGGCAGGAATTCAGTGGCTAAAAAGGAGCTTTCATCAGCAGGGTGAGAACAATGATGAGATCCCATGACACTGGTGGAGGATTGACAGAGGGCTATGACAAAAGCAAACCTCTCATGAAGCGAACAACTAAAGGCTGTCCAGAGATAGGCTTACCCTCTACACGCCCATGATAAGCACTAATTGTGATGAGGTGAACCCTTACGGAGTTGGTCTTGAGACCAGACTCTGACAAGTGTAGAAGGTATTCAAGCAGGGTCTGTGTAGGACAAGATAGAGGATCTAGGGCCTTGCTGTCATACCAGACGGCAAACCTCCTCCATTTGAAAGAATAACACCTCTTCGTGGAATCTTTCCTGGAAGCAAGCAAGGCTCAGGAGACACCCTCTGAAAGACTCAAGGAGGCGAATTCTAAGGTCTCAACATCCAGGTCATGAGAGCCAGAGACTGGAGGTTAAGATGTAGAAGCAACCCCTCATTCTGAGTGATGAGGGTGGAAAACACTCCATTCTCCATGGTTCCACGAAGGACAACTCCAGAAGACAGCGAACCAAATCTGACAAGGTCAGAAGGGTGCAATCAGGATCATGGTTCTGCGGTCTTGCTTGAGTTTCAGCAAAGTCTTCCCTACTAAAGGTATGGGAGGATACAGAAGGCCTATTCCCCAATGAAGGAGAAAGACGTCTGACGCTAGTCTTTCAAGGGCCTGAAGCCTGGAACAGAACTGAGGGACCTTGTGATTGATTTGAGTAGCAAAAAGAACCACTGGGGGGGTGCCCCATGCTCGGAAGATCTTGCGGGCTATGCCCATATTCAGTGACCACTCGTGAGGTTGCATTACCCTGCTCAGTCTGTCGGCCAGTGTATTGATTACACCCACCAGATAAGTGGCATGGAGATACATAAGTACATAAGTAATGCCACACTGGGAAAAAAACAAGGGTCCATCGAGCCCAGCATCCTGTCCACGACAGCGGCCAATCTAGGCCAAGGGCACCTGGCAAGCTTCCCAAACGTACAAACATTCTATACATGTTATTCCTGGAATTGTGGATTTTTCCCAAGTCCATTTAGTAGTGGTTTATGGACTTGCCCTTTAGGAAACCATCTAACCACTTTTTAAACTCTGCTAAGCTAACCGCCTTCACCATGTTCTCCAGCAACAAATTCCAGAGTTTAATTATGCGTTGGGTGAACAAATATTTTCTCTGATTTGTTTTAAATTTACTACACTGTTTCATCGCATGCCCCCTAGTCCTAGTATTTTTGCAAAACGTGAACAGACTCTTCACATCCACCTGTTCCATTCCACTCATTATTTTATATACTACTACTACTACTACTACTACTATTTAGCACTTCTATAGCGCTACAAGGCATACGCAGCGCTGCACAAACATAGACGAAAGACAGTCCCTGCTCAAAGAGCTTACAATCTAATAGACAAAAAATAAATAAAGTAAGCAAATCAAATCAATTAATGTGAATGGGAAGGAAGAGAGGAGGGTAGGTGGAGGCGAGTGGTTACAAGTGGTTACGAGTCTATCATGTCTCCTCTCAGCCGTCTCTTCTCCAAGCTGAAAAGCCCTAGCAGTCTTTCTTCATAGGGAAGTCGTCCCATCCCCGCTATCATTTTAGTCGTCCTTCGCTGCATCTTTTCCAATTCTACTAAATTTTTCTTGATATGCGGCGACCAGAATTGAACACAATACTCAAGGTGCAGTCGCACCATGGAGCGATACAACGGCATTAAAACATCCTCACACCTGTTTTCCATACCTTTCCTATTAATACCTAACATTCTATTCGCTTTCCTAGCTGCAGTAGCACACTGAGCAGAAGGTTTCAGTGTATTATCGACGACGACACCCAGATCCCTTTCTTGGTCCATAACTCCTAACGTGGAACCTTGCATGACGTAGCTATAATTCTGGTTCTTTTTTCCCCACATGCATCACCTTGCACTTGCTCACATTAAATGTCATCTGCCATTTAGCCGCCCAGTCTCCCAGTCTCCCAGTCTCGTAAGGTCCTCTTGTAATGTTTCACAATCTTGTCGTGAGTTAATGACTTTGAATAACATTGTGTCATCAGCAAATTTAATTACCTCGCTAGTTACTCCCATCTCTAAATCATTTATAAATATATTAAAAAGCAGTGGTCCTAGCACAGACCCCTGAAGAACCCCACTAACTACCCTTCTCCATTGTGAATACTGCCCATTTAACCCCACTCTCTGTTTCCTATCCTTCAACCAGTTTTTAATCCACAATAGGACATTTTATCCTATCCCATGACCCTCCAATTTCCTCTGCAGCCTTTCATGAGGTACCTTGTCAAACGCCTTTTAAAAATCCAGATACACCATCAGGCTCATTTTCAAAGCACTTAGCCTCCCAAAGTTCCATAGAAACCTATGGAACTTAGCCTCCCAAAGTGCTTTGAAAATATGCCTCAATATCAACCGGCTCCCCTTTGTCCACGTTTGCTTACTCCTTCAAAGAATTGAAGTAAATTGGTCAAACAAGATTTCCCCACACAAAAGCCGTGCTGACTTGGTCTCAGTAATCCATGTCCTTGGATGTGCTCTGTAATTTTGTTTTTAATAATAGCCTCTACCATTTTCCCCGGCACCAACGTCAGACTCACCTGTCTATAATTTCCCCTGGAACCTTTTTTGAAATTGGCGTTACATTGGCCACCCTCCAATCTTCCGGTACCACGCTCGATTTTAAAGATAAATTGCATATCACTAACAGTAGCTCCGCAAGCTCATTTTTCAGTTCTATCAGTACTCTAGGATGAATACCATCCGGTCCAGGAGATTTGCTACTCTTCAGTTTGCTGAACTGCCCCATTACGTCTTCCAGGTTTACCGTGAAGTCAGTAAGTTTCTCCAACTCGTCCACTTGAAATACCATTTCCGACACCAGTATCCTACCCAAATTTTCCTCGGTGAAGAACGAAGCAAAGAATTCATTCAATCTCTCCGCTACGTCTTTGTCTTCCTTGATTGCCCCTCGGTCATCCAGCGGCCCAACCAATTCTTTTGCCGGCTTCCTGCTTTTAATATACCGAAATGTTTTTTTTGCTATGTGTTCTTGCCTCTAATGCTATCTTTTTTTCGTAATCCCTCTTGGCCTTCTTTATCTGCGCCTTGCATTTGCTTTGCCACTCCTTATGCTTCTTCTTGTTATTTTCAGACGGTTCCTTCTTCCATTTTCTGAAGGCGTTTCTTTTAGCCCTAATAGCTTCCTTCACCTCACTTTTCAACCATGCCGGCTGTCTTTTGTACTTCCGTCTTTCTTTTCTAATTCGTGGAATATGTTTGGCCTGGGCCTCCAGGATGGTATTTTTGAACAGCATCCACGCCTATTGTACAGATTTTTACCCTCTCAGTTGCCCCCCTAAGTTTTTTTTTCACCATTCTCCTCATTTTATCATAGTCTTCTTTTTTAAAGTTAAACGCTAACGTATTTGACTTCCTGTGTATAGTTACTTCAAGGTTGATATCAAAACTGATCATATTATGATCACTGTTATCAAGCGGCCCCAGTACCATAATGTCCCTCACTAGATCATGCGCTCCACTAAGGACCAAGTCTAGAATTTTTCCTTCTCTCGTCGGCTCCTGCACCAGCTGCTCCATAAAGCTGTCCTTGATTTCATCAAGGAATTGTACCACTCTAGCATTTCCCAATGTTACATTTAACCAGTCTATATTTGGATAATTGAAGTCACCCATTATTATCACATTGCCCATTTTGTTTGCGTCTCTGATTTCTTTTATCATTTCTGCGTCTACCTGCTCATCCTGACGAAGCGGACGGTAGTACACTCCTATCACCGTCCTTTTCCCTTTTATGCCTTGACAGTGTGCCCAAAGCCACATCTGAACAGCTTCGTGACACAGAGGGCGAGATCCGGTGCCCCCCTGCATGTTGGTGTAGTACATCACAACCTAATTGTCTGTTTGAATCAAAATGATTTGGTTGGACAGCCGATCTCTGAAAGCCTTTAGAGCATTCCAGATCGCTTGTAATTCAAGGAGGTTGATCGGACGACCTGTTTCCCAGAAGGACCAGGTTCTTTGAGTGTGAAGCCTATCCACATGAGCTCCCCACCCTAGAAGGGATGCATCAGTCATCAGCATTTTGTGGCTGAAGAATTTGGAATGGCCGTCTCATGGTCAAATTGGACCGGTTTGTCCACTACTAAAAAGAATTTCAAAAATCGGTGGACAGTTGGATCACATCCTCCAGATTCCCTGCAGCTTGACACCACAGGGAAGCTAGGGTCCATTGAGCTGATCTCATATGTAGACGTGCCATGGGTGTTACATGAACTGTGGAGGCCATGTGACCCCAAACGTCTCAACATCTTTCAAGCTGTGACCTGCTGAGATGCTCAAACTGTGGACACCAGGGACAGGAGGTTGTCTGCCCTTGTGTCGCGGACATAACCTCGAGCTGTCTTTGTGTCCAGCAGTACTCCAATGAACTCTAATTTTTGAACACGAGTGAAATGAGACTCGGAGTAATTTATTACAAACCCCAGTAGCTCTAGCACCTGAATAGTCATTCACATGGACTCCAGAGCACCGTCCTCCGAGGAGCACTTCACCAGCCAATCGTCGAGATTAAGGAAAAACATGCCCTCCCTGTCTGCGTAGCGACACCGCGACTACTGCTAGACATTTTGTAAACACTCTGAGCGCAGTCGCCAGGCCAAAGGGCAGTACACAGTACTGTGTTCCCAACCGAAATTGAAGATACTTCCCATGAGCTGGGAGAATCGAGATGGGTGTGTAAGCATCCTTTAATTCCAGAGAGCATAGCCAGTCATTCTCCTGCAACGTGAGAAAAAGGGTGCCCAGGGAAACCATTCTGAACTTTTCTCAGACTAGGAATTTGTTCAGGGCCCTTAGGTCTAGGATGGGACTGATCCCCCCTGTTTTCTTTTGCACAAGGAAGTACCTGGAATAGAATCCAAGCCCTTCTTCCCCTAGTGGAATGGGTTCGACCGCATGGGTATTTAGAAGGGCAGAGAGCTCCTCTGCAAGTACCTGCTTGTGCTGGGAGCTGTAAGAATGAGCTCCCGGTGGGCAATTTGAAAGTTTGGATACCAGATTGAGGGTGTATCCTAACCAGACTACTTGAAGAACCCACCGGTCGGAGGTTATGAGAGGCCACCTTTGGTGAAAAAACATTACCCTCCCTCCAACCAGCAAGCTGTCCAGCACAGACACTTTTACTGAGGCCATGCTGAACTGGAGCCAGTCACAATCCCGTCCCTTGCTTTAGCTGGGGAGCAGCAGGGGCCTTAGGCGCACGCTGCTGACGAGAACGAGCATGCTGGGGCTGAGCCTGGTTAGGCTGCCGAGAAGCTGGTGTGTACCTACGCCTAGCATAGGAATAGGGAGCACTCTGCTTCCCACCAAAATACCTCCTAGTTGAGGAGGTTGTAACAGAAGGCGCCCAGCAGGAGAGAGAATCCAAGATCCTCTACTTTGTCTCCAAAAAGATTATCCCCCCAGCAAGGTACATCCGCCATGCGCTGCTGGACTGAGTGATCGAGGTCAGAGAGACACTTCCATGACAGTCTGCGCATCACTATACCCTGAGCAGCGATTCTGGATGCTACATCAAAAGAGTCGTAAACACCCCTGGCCAGGAATTTACGACACGCCTTCTGCTGCCTGTCCACCTGGCGAAAAGGCTCAGCCTGCTCCGGAGGGAGGGCATCGACCAAACTAAACAGCTGCCTCATTGAGTTCCACAAGTGCACGCTCATGACGAGCTGGTAGGACTGAATACGGGAAGCGAGCATAGCGGCCTGATACGTCTTCCTTCCCAAAGAACCCAAGATCCTAGCTTCTCTGCCTGGGGGCGCCGAGGCATAGTCTCTAGTACTCTTGGCTCTCTTGAGGGCGGAGTCCACCACCATGGAATTGTGAGGTAACTGAGACCTCATCAACCCAGATTCACCGTGGATCTGATACTGGGAATCGGCTTTCTTCGGGATCACGGGGCCAGACAGAGGGAACCACCAGTTCTGCATAAGGACTTCCTTCAGAACCTTATGCAAAGGAGCCATCACAGCCTCCTTAGGTGGAGAGGGATAGTCCAGGACCTCAAGCATCTCAGCCCTGGGCTCATCCTCCACCTCCCTAGGGAATGGAATAGCCATAGCCATTTCCCGGACAAAAGATGTAAAGGAAAGGAGGAGACAGTCTCCTTTCAGGTGGAGGGGAAGGTTTAGAGGGAATCCCATACGACTCATCAGAAGAAAAGTATCTAGGATCTCCCTCTGACTCCCACGAATGCTCCTCTTCAGTATTGGAAACTACCTGCCTAAGGAAACTCCGAGACTGAGCCTGCTTCGACGCCGAGAATAGACGTCCTCGATGGCGATGTCAAGAGGCCGACGCCCACATGGACTGCGGCGAAGCTTCCTCCACAGACGTCGAAGAGCAGTCGACCTGGGTGGCAGCCGGCACCGATGCCGCAAGCAGCACCGAGGACAGGGACCTCACCGTAGGTGACGGGCCAGATGCCACTGCAGCAGACAGCACAGAAGGCACAAGCACCCCCGACACCGAAGCAGACTGGCACAGCAATCCTTCTAGAAGTTCTGGAAGCAGAGCCCGGATGCACTCGTCGAGAGCAGCTACTGGAGAAGGCAGTGGGATATGTGGATCAGTCGGTGGCAGAATCTGCTGAGGCTCAGGTGCAGGTACCGAGCTGCTAAGAGGCCGATGCAACAGCACCTCCTGCATGGAGAGGGAGCGATCCTCTCAGCGTCGACGATTCTCAGGCGACGAAACCTTCAATGCCCCGGAGCTCCCAGCACCCTGTGTTGAAGATCGGTGACGGTGCTTTTTCGCCTTCGCTCGATACCCGTCACCAAGGCTCGTCGGTCCCGGGGGGCCTGCATAGCAGGAAGCCTCGACACAGGTGGAGACCCACTCGATGCCTCACTGCTCCCAGCATGTCTTGGCCTCTCAGCAGCCATTACCTCTGCTCCTGACGTCGATGCTTCCCTCAATGTCGACCATAGGCGGTCGGTGGCCCAACTGTTTGGGGAAGCTAAAGGGGGTGGGGTTAGGGGTGGAGCTTACATCCATAATTGTCTGACAACACACAGAAAAAAAATTAGTAAAAATAAAAGTCACAATACCTATTATTAAATTTAGATATTAGATATGTATCATATGTCAAAGAATAAAGTGGTTGCTCAAAGCATATACTAACCACAATTGCTCAACTGCAAAACACTATGCACAAATTTGTGCAAAAACACACTCAGACCTTACTGTACCATAAATATTACACTGGGCAGATCCTAATACACCAATATACCACCCATACGGAAAATGCAGACTGTCAACAATATGAAACATGGGATCATAATATCACAATTCTCATGTACAGCCACAAAACACCCTTTTAGGGTGGATAGTGTTCACAATGAGCTCCTTTTATTAACGACCATATGTAGATCCTTCAAAAGGTAGTATGTCATGATTTAGGCTCTACACCCTTTCTGATGTTTTGGTGCCACCTCAGTAAGGCCAACACACAATCTCTCTCCACTGCAAAACACTATACACAAATTTGTGCAAAAACACACTCACAAACCTTACCAAACCATAACAGCACTAATTCCAAGGACAGGATGAGCTACAACCTTATGCGTGGAAAGGCAGCACTACAATTACATTGGGCTCTAAAACACCAGTACACAACCTAGTGAAAAAAAACAAAACAAATCAAAAAGGGCTGCAAATACAGAATACTGCACCTTGATCACACATGAAAAACACATGACACAATAGATATGAAGGCAAAATACTGAACTCGACAGTTACCTCAAGAAGTCAAACTCAGTATGCAGCAATACTAGAAAAGTTGAAACTTACATGCAAAATATCACAGATGCACATTTCCAAAAGCTGACATATTCCAAATAATAAATTTTGAATAAAATACTTTTTTTTACCTTTGTTGTCTGATCATTTAGTTTTTCTATTCGCTTTGGTCCCAGTGTCTTCTGTTTCATGCAGTGTCTTCTTTCCATTTGATATTTTTTCTCTCACCATGTCCACCATCCTCCTGTGTTCTTATGCGTCCTGTCTACCATCTATAGCCCTGTCCCTAACCTTTCTCCAGTTTCAGCATCTGCCCTCAGTGTTCCGATCCAGCCCTTAAATTCAGCAATTTTCCCTCCATCCATATCAAGCTTTTCTCCTCACTCCCCGCCCCTCCATCCATGTGCATCTACTTCCTCTGTCTTCCCTCCCCTCCATCCATGGCCAGCATTTCTCCTCTCTCCCTTCCACTCCATCCGTGTGCATGTCCTTCCTTTGTCTTTCCTTCCCTCCATCCTTGTGCAACATTTCTCCGCTCTTCCCTGCCCTCCACTCCATCCATGTCCAGCATTTCTCCCCTCTTCCCTCCCCGCCATCCATGTGCATCTTCTTCCTGACTTCCCTCCCCTCCATCCATCCATGTCCAGCAACTCTCCATTCTCCCCTGCCCTCTCCTCCATCCACCCATATCCATCAAATTTCCTCTCTCCCCGCCCCCATTCATCCATCCATGTCCAGCAATTCTCCTCTCTCCCCTGCCCTCCCCTCCATCCATCCATGTCCAGCAATTCTCCTCACTCCCCTGCCCTCCCCTTCCATCCATCCATGTCCAGCAACTCTCCATTCTCCCCTGCCCTCTCCTCCATCCACCCATATCCAGCAATTCTCCTCTCTCCCCTGCCCTCCCCTCCATCCATCCATCTCCAGCAATTCTCCTCTCTCCCCTGCCCTCCCCTCCTCTCCTGTCCAGCAATCTCTTCTCTCCCCTTGCCCTCTCCTCCCGTCCATATCCAGCGATTCTCCCTGCCCTCCCTCAGCTTGTCCTCGGAGAATGGAGGATACGCATATAGAAGACTCTCTCCCCAATGTAGGATAATAGCATCCAACGCTAATCTGCTGTGCGATCTGAGCCTAGAGCTGAACTGGGGGACCTTGTTGTTGAGATCAGTGGCAAGAAGATCCACCAAGGGGGTGCCTCACTATTGGAATATCTTGCGGGTTACATCCATATTGAGAGACCAATCATGCGGTTGCAATACACTACTAAGTCTGTCTACCAAGCAATTGTCCTTTCCTGGGAGCTATGTGGCTTGAAAGTCCGTCCTGAGAAGGAAGGCCCACTGCCACAAACCCAATGCGTCCTGATACAAATTAGTTCTTTCCTGTCGTAATCTGGCGCTCGTTTCAATTTTACCAGTTGTTTTTATTACTCTCAATTGTAAACTGCTTTGATCTTTTCACAACTAAGAGGCATAGCAAATTCAATAAATGATAATAGGGGTAGGATCCTGTACCCCCCTGCATGTTTATATAAAACACTGCAACCTGCTTTTCCATTTGGATGAAAATAATTTCATTTTGTAGCCAATCTCTGAAAGAATTTAGAGTGCTCTAAATAGCTCTGAGTGCAAGGCGATTGATGTGGAAATCTGTTCCCTGAGCTGACTAAGTGCCCTGGGTGTGGATAAAATCCACATGAGTTCCCCATCCTAGGTTGAATGAATTCATTGTCAGCACCTTTTGAGACGGTGGAATGGGAGCCACAGTCAAATTCTTCCAAACTGTCCACAAGAGAAGGGAGGAATTTGAAGAATATCCACTAAGTTCCCAACCATCTGTGACTACTGGGAAGCTAGGGTCCACTGGGCTTCTCAAAAGTAGAGATGTGCCATGGGAATGACATGCACTGTTGAGGCCACGTGGCCTATCAATCTCAGCATTTGCCAAGCTGTAACCTGCTTGCTGTTTCGGACTTGCAAGGTGAGCACTGATATTTATTTATTTAGATTTTGCTCACACCTTTTTCAGTAGTAGCTCAAGGTGAGTTACATTCAGGTACTGTGGATATTTCTCTGTCCGAGGAGGGCTCACAATCTAAGTTTGTACCTGAGGCAATGGAGGGTTAAGTGACTTGCCCAAGATCACAAGGAGCAGCAGCAGGATTTGAACCGGCCACCTCTGGATTGCAAGACCAGTGCTCTAACCACTAGGCCACTCCTCCTGCCCTCGCTTGTGGAAGAAAGCCCCAAGTCTGCAATGTATCTAGCAGGGCTCCTATGTATTCCAGTTGCTGAACTGGAAAAAGGTGGGACTTGGGGTAGTTTATAACAAACCCTAGTAACTCCAATACCCAAAATAGTTAGGTGTGCATTGACTCTGTCACACCCTCCTGTGATGTGCTCTTAACCAGCCAATCAACCAGATAGGGAAACATGTACACTCCCAGCCTGTGTACTACTGCTAGACATTTGATGAGTACCCTGGAAGCTAAAGCAAGGCCAAATTGTAGTACGTGATATTAGTAACGGTGCTTCCCCTTTTGAAATCAGAGATACTGCTTGCAACTGGGAAGTATCGAAATATGGGTATAGGCATCCTTTAAGTCCAGAGAGCATAGCCAATCATGGGGAGAAGGGTGCCCAGGGAAGGCATCCTAAACATTTCTTTGACCAGGAATTTAATCAGGGCCCTTAAGTCTAGGATGGGGGACAACCCCCCCCCCCCCCCCATTTTCTTGGACACAAGGAAGTACCTGGAATAGAATCCCTTCCCTTCTTCCCCTGGTGGCATGGATTCGACCACCTTGGACTGGAGAAGGGTGGAGATTTTCTCTACAAGAACCTGCTTGTGCTGAGAGACGATGCTCTCTCTGGGCAATCTGGTAGTCTCTGATGCCAATGCAGGGCATTACTGAGACGGACTATTTGAAGAACTCACCAGTCAGAGGTTACAAAGGGCCACCACCGATGGTAAAAACTGAGCCTCCCCCCTACCGGAAGGCCATCCGAGATGGTTACTTTGAGATTGGCTATTCTCTCTTGTTGCTAATGAAAAGCTCATCTCTTGGGCCGCTAGTTCCGACGTGTGTTTGTGAGCTCCTGAGAACCTGTGTTTGTGCTGACAATACGGCGCGCTCCCCGTGTTACTATAGGGAACAGGAAAGGAAAAACTATTGCTCCTACCTCCTCAAGCGTAGTTGTTACTCCCACCATGAATCAGCCTACATTGGAGAGCTTTGGAATCCGAACACCGGGAACATTGGTCCAAGCTTCTAGAAACTCCGCAACGCCAACAGCAGAACACAGCACTGAAGGGAGTTACACTAAGTTCTCCCTCTGGTTGACCCCTCCGCAACCTGGAAGGATTAACGGAGCGGAGTTTGGGTCGCAGGAGGAGACGTCCAAAGCTGGTGATCTCCCGACAACAGTAGGAGGTCCCGCTCTTGCATCTACTCCAGGTACTTTAACAGCAGAAGGGAGAATATTATCTCCCCATACAACCCAAGGAGTTTTTTCTCCTGGGTTCCGAAGCGGATCGATAAAACCTGAAAAAGTAACTATGGATGTACTTTGGGACGCCATTCAGGGGGTAAACGCATCTCTCCAACAAATTTTTGATTCTGTTCAGGGGGAAATAAGAGAACTTAAAGTTAATTACCAACAAGAGTCGACCAAGGTTGAAGGCTATCAAACCAAAATGGAAGTTTTTGATACTGAAATTAAATCTCTTCAAAGCACGGCAGTGACTGTGATAAAAGAAAATAAAATCCAAGCACGTAAAATGGAATATATGGAAAATCAGCTTAGATGGAATAATTTGAGACTATTGAATTTTCTGAAATCTCCATATATATCAGCCATTGAATTATTAAAAAGATATTTTTCTGAGATTTTGGGTATCCCTACTGAAGGTCATCCATCTGTAATGAGAACTCAATACTTCAAAAAATCTTTGAGACCAGCATACTACCAGTACTTGAACAAAATTTAAATTTATCAGAATTTCTAGAACAATCTGAAGAATCAGAACGAGCAACATTACTAGTAACTTTCACCCTGGAAAAGGACAGGAATATAATATTACGTACTTATTTCCACCATATTAATGCCTCTTGGGTGCAAAAACACAGATTTTTCCTGATCTTGCTAAGGAAACACAAATTAGAAGGAAAGAGTTCATGGTTTTTAAACCGAGAATTCTTTCCTTGGGAGGAACTTTTGTTGTTAAATTTCCTTGCATATGTATTATTTCCTTAAATGCTGTTAATTACCTTTTCTTTAGCCCTAAGAAGTTGCAGGAATTTGTAGTAGCTAAGGGGAGTACAAGAGAAACCCCTGTGATGGTACCCCTTAGTTAGAGTGATGTAGTAGGCCTGCATGAATCAGTGTTCCTTCCGATCTTTTGGAAAATTTTATATTTCTTATCCACTTTAGAATATTCCAAAGTATATTTTATTTATTTCCTAAACTCTTGGATCAAATATTGTGGAAAAATTTATAAGAGTTAGTTTCTTTGGAATTGGAATTATTACTTTATAGTTATTGTGTTATTTCTATACATTTGAATGTCCTTCATCTGAATGTAAACTATATTAAAATCATAAATAAAATTTAAAAAAGAAAAGCTCATCTCTTGCTTTGACTAGGGCACCAGCTGGGACACTGGCTGAGGCTTTTGAAGACAGGGCTGGTGAGGCCGAGTGCTGAACCTGGGGCTGCTGGGCAGAACCGGAAGGCAATGGGAACCTATGCCTCGGAGAGAAGCTCCTGCCTGATTAAACCTTGTTGAGCTGGCTGGCTGCCAATATTCAGCAGCACTTAACTGGGTAATACCACTGAATATCAGTTCTAATCAGACATTTTCTAAACAGCTAGGGGTGGTCCAGGGGCAGAGTTTGGGTTGCCAGTTAGCAGCAATATTCAGTTTGCTAATGGCTAAGTATGCAGATACAATTAGGGCAGCAAAAATTATATCCTAACTTGTGTCTGGTGTTTTCAGCCCACGGCTATGAGTGGCTTATAAGCTACTTACCACTGCAAGCTGAATATCAGTCCCATAGTGTCTAAGTATGAATGCCTTTTCCAACTGAAAGGGTGTCATCTCTTTGATTTTAAGTGATTCCAAGAGGTTTTTTTTGTTTGTTTTGTTTCTTTTTTATTTTATTTGGTATGGCTCTTAAGGACCTTTTTATAATATGTACTACTTTAGATTTTGTTTTCTTCCATAGACTTTTGATATCAATTTGTAGATTCCTGTATTTTTTTTTTTTTTAAGTTTTCCTTTGCACTTGACCATTCCTGATATAGACATCTCTATGAACCATACAAACATAAGTATATTTTTGTTATGGACTTTTCCTCTAGCCACCTGTCCAAACCTCTTTTGAACCCTGCAATGTTAGCTGCTGGGAATTAGCTCACGTGGTAGAGCACTCGCTTAGCATGTGAGATGAAGTGGGATCAATGCCCACATTCTCCATCCAGCTTTTCTGATACCAAAGAGACTGAGTTGGCATGCTGGTGGATCTGAACTTACCTAGTCAGGCTGAAAGGCAAGTTTTAAGACAAACACAAATAGGAACAGCGGGGTGGTAGTCCCTGATGGGCAGAAGATCATAGGTAAATGTGGGCACAAGAGGCCATTAGCACCCGCATTTACCTGCATTTTATGATCTGCCACCTGGAGCACTAGAACAAAAGAGTGTGCAGCAGATCAACGTAAGCAGCATGCTAATGTATGCTGGTGCGCTCTTTTGTTTCAGTGCCCCCATGAATAAAGGTAGAGCACACTGAACAACAGCGCTCTACCACTCAAAACCCTACGCCAGCTTGGAGCTGACATTAGGGCAGAAGGGAAAAGACAGCAGCCGGGCACCAGGATGCAGCCTTCCACCCATGCTGTGTCAGCCGGGGGTCCGGTGGACCCTCCACAACCTAATAGGTAAAGTCTCGAAGACCATAACCTCCCAAGCTCCCACATTCCCCCCCCCCCCCCCCACCCCCACCAGACACCAATAACACAGTGGTCTGGTGAACTTGATTTTCATGTACTGCCTGAATTATATGCAAATCTTTTGGAGGGGTCACGTGATGCGCTGAGAGAGCAAGACTGAGTTCTTTGCTCTCCGAGGCCTAACACCCAAAACCGTCAAAAATCCACACTAAACTTTCGGAGCCAGCCGGTAAATCTTTTAATCAGCGAAGATAATCCACTGATGGGCAAATTCATCGCAGCATTGAATAAAACAATGCCCGCTAGAAGCGCAAAAAAAGATAAGGAGACACAGCGAGCAACAGACCCAGGCGCGGACCAGCAGATGCCACGAGGCGGGTTTGTTTTCACCGAGGAACAGATCTCACAAATCACCACAGCGGTGACAAAAGCACTGGAACCGCGATTCGAAAGCCTCTCAGCGCAGATAGGAAACTTTGAATCCAAGTTAACAGAAACCACGAAGCGGGCCGGTGAACTAGAACAGCGGGTCTTGCAACTTGAAGACACGCGGCCCCTGATGCAACAGACAGTAAAACAACTTCAGGACACCGTTCAAGCACTGCATGAAAATGTCGATGATCTTGAAAATAGATCGAGACGCAGCAACTTGCGTTTAATTGGCATACTGGAGTCCATCAGCGATACTGTGCTGGCCTCTGTGGTGGAGAAATGGTTGGCGTCGGAGTTCGCCCTGTCCGATCATGCAGGCGGCCTGTGCCTGGAGAGAGTACACAGAGTGGGCAGAAAGCAAGATGGCCGCCAGGCCCCGCGTGCAGTCATCTTGAAGGTACACAATTATATACATAAACTAGAGATCTTGAGGGGCTACAGATTAAAGCAAAAGGACACCAAATATGAGGGTCACCTCATACGAATTTTTCAAGACTACTCGACGTCCCTCCAAGAGCGCCGGAGGAAGTTCACGCCGCTGTGCCGCCGACTACAAGAGTTACAGATAAGATTCATGTTTATTTATCCAGCGGTGCTGCGAATACGACATGAGGGCAGATGGAGATCGTTTGATACTGATCAGGCTGCAAAAGATTATATCACTGAACTGGAACACTCTCTGACTGAGAAGATGACGCAGGAAGCTGGAGAGTGAGAACCGCGAGGAGGGCTGGCAATGGCTGCCGAGGCACACACAGTAAGTGAGACAGTACATAACATCACACCTTTGCAAGGGCGGGAGGCTTCGGGCATGGTAGGGACTCCCAATTACAATAACTAAGGGTAGATGAATAGAGTAGGGATGCCAGGGGTTCAACTGGGGGGAGGGGGGGTTAGAGCACTAGGTAGTAATAGTTGGGGAATTTTAGGAAGGGGGACAGCACAAGACAATAACAACAGCCAGAACACACTTCATTGGGTCATCATAGTGCACCATATAATGGTATTTGGTACTAGGGAGAGAAACACGGTCACAAGATGCGTAACAGGAGGGGAGGATCTCCGGGGCAAGGCTGGGTGCCCAGGAGAGATGGAACATCTGACACTGCTACCAACTCGAAAGAACACTGGTCAACATGTCGGCTGGTAGAGTGCGCCTGGTCTCCTGGAACGTGGGAGGCATCTCCTCCCAATCAAGAGATCTAAAATACTAACTGTACTTAATCGCCACAAAGTAGACATAGCGTCTTTACAGGAGACCAGGCTCTCCCAGGAAGAACATGATAAACTAAGGCGCCACTGGGTAGGGGAGGTATTTTGTTCCCCAGCAACGGGCCGGAAGGGCGGTGTAGCCATCTTAATACATAAAGCGCTCATGTGCACAGCAAAAATGCAATTCAAAGATGGAGAAGGGAGACTGGTGGGGATCAGGCTCAATTTACAAGGGAAAGAGATTTTGCTGACATCGGTATATTGCCCTAACACATCGGCACAAAAGTTTTATGCCCACTTGTTAGCACGATACCAGAGCCAACAGACGCTGCCCCTAATATTGGCAGGTGACATGAATCTGGTAATGGAGTCAGACTTAGATAGATCTAACCCACCGAAGCAAAGGCCTACACCCTCTCCCTCCATCCTCGAGACCTTTTGTCAGGAAATGGGCTTGGTAGACCCATGGAGAATCTTACACGGGGAAGAGAAAGATTATACCCACACCTCCAGAGCACATCGCACAGTCTAGAATAGACTACATTTTGGCCACCCAAGATCTCTTCTCAAAAATTGCAACTGCTACAATTGGCCCGGAGAAGATTTTGGACCACTCCCCTATTTGGGTAGATATAGAGTCAGGAGCGTTCTTCCAGGGGCCGCCAGGGTGGAGATTCCCAGCCTACCTGTTCTCTTCTAGCGATTTCCATACCTATTTGCAAAAGAAATGGGAGGAGTTCAAAACACACAACCTCGCACACATCGAAGATGCTGTTTTGTTCTGGTCCATGGCCAAAGCAGTACTCAGAGGTGAGATAATAGCTTATGTCAGCAGATGGAACAGGTGAATAACACAAGGCGTAGTAGACCTAGAAAAGAAATTGAGAGGGGTCAGACGAAAATACATCAGAGAACCAACCCATTCAAATTATGAACTCCTCATGTCCACCAAAGCAGTCTTGAATAGCTTGCTGCATGAAAGGACTATGAAATCCCTATTATTCAGAAAATATCAGCTGTATAAATTCGGAGATAGAGCAGGCGGGTTGATGGCCAGGATGGTGAAAGGTGCCCGTAAATCTCATTTTATTTCAGCCATAAGGAGGCCTGGGGGAGGGGTCACAATCTACCGGAGATAGCACAGACCTTTCACAGCCACTTCACCGCATTATATGAGGGGCAATCAGACGATCCAGACGTGCGCACACGCATACAGGCCTATCTACAAGAGAAGGGATTGGGGAAACCCTTAACAGTCCACCTAGATTCTCTTAATAACCCGATAACAGCAAAAGAGTTACAGACAGCCATCGGGTCTTTGAAATTGCATTCCGCTCCAGGACCAGATGGCCTGTTGGGAGAATTTTACAAGATGCTGAAACTGCATATACTAGGCCCACTAACAGAATACCTTAACTCAGCGGTAGAAACAGGTCACTTTCCTCCACATGAGAATATAGCTTCAATAAGCCTGATCCCCAAAAAAGATAGAGACCCACTGGAACCCAGCTCTTATAGACCAATTTCTCTTATCAATGTAGAGATAAAACTATTGGCTCGCATCCTAGCAAATAGGTTGGTGCCTTTGATGTCACAACTAGCACAAGAGGACCAAGCCGGTTTTGTCCGGGGCCGGCAGTCAGTCCTCAATGTCCGAAAATTACTTTTGGCAATGAGGTCGGGTGAACACAGGGAGGCACACGGGCTGCTCGTAAGTTTAGACGCAGAGCGAGCTTTTGATCAAGTGGAGTGGCCTTTTATGTTCGAAGCCCTGAAAGACAGAGGTCTGACGGGGTGGTTTTTCCACGCAGTAGAAACGCTGTACGCGCATCCACGGGCGAGACTCCGAGTAAATGGGGTCCTCACAGAGGGTTTTGACATCGGACGAGGCACGAGGCAGGGCTGCCCCCTGTCCCTGCTGCTCTTTTTGTTGACCCTAGAGCCCCTGCTAGCGGAGATCAGAGCATGCAAAAACATAAAGGGCATTCAAGTATGCGGGAGAGAGATAAAAGTACTTGCATATGCGGATGACGTGCTAATGCTGTTGAGCGATCCACAGGTCTCTTTACCTTCTCTCCTTTCCGTTATAGACAGATATGGGAAACTCTCCGGCTATAAACTTAATAAAATGAAATCTTTGGCCCTACCACTCAGTGACATGGTAAGGCAGACATGGAGGGGTCTGTTCCCATTACGGTGGGCAAAACATCAGATAAAGTACCTGGGAGTCACTATACCAGTTGACATGAGAATGCTATATGAGACTAATGTTCTCCCGCTTTTGGTCAAAACCAGGAAACTGCTGCAGCTGAGGAGCATGTGTCCTCTCTCTCTCTCGGGTCGGGTGGCCCTTTTTAATATGATGATTGCCCCTAAGTGGCTTTACACGTTCCAGATGCTGCCCTTACACTTGAGGCGGAGGGAGGAACAGGCACTCAACCATCTCACGCAGCGGTTTCTGTGGGGCGGGAAGAGGCCCAGACTCCCAATACAGGTAATACAGAAGCCAAAATCACATGGGGGGGATGGGCCTCCTAAACATAAGATACTTAACGATAGCGTGCTCCATGAGGCACATACGAGACTGGCCAACCGGAAAACAAGATTTCTCGGTGACCCTCTTGGAGATGGGCCTTACCCCCACTACACACCTGGGCTGGGGGTTACATGCATCGGGACAGAGGCTGGACGAGGGATTAGGAACACATCCACTAGTAGCGGCAGCCAGAGCAGCTTGGAAATGGCTTTGCAAGAGGCACTACTTTGATTGGAGAGCAACTCCCTTCCTGCCGTTGTTCCGCAATCCAGACTTTCCAGAAGGGACTTCCTCGCCGGCCTTTGCTCGTTGGCGGAGGAATGGAGTACAATATATTTACCAGCTGGTGTCTGAAGAAGGCAAGACATGGCCATTTGTGGAATTACAATCGGATTTTAAGCTGACAGAGCGTGACCGGTTTGCCTATTTACAAGTTCATCATTATATCACAGCACTGGGATGGAGCAACTTGAGTGAGGATGTTCAGGATACATTAAACACTGCATTGACACTAGGAGCACAGAATCCTGTGCCTTTAAAGTATCATCACAGATACCTGCAGGATTCGACTGAGGACATAGAGTACCATACCAGGGCATGCAACTGGGCCACGGATTTACAAACGGAGATCACAGAAGAGATACTGTGCAGTTTTATGAACTCCATACGCCAATCCACAATTTTCACCCGCTTTTGGGAGATGCAATATAAATTTGCCCTGAGGCTCAATGTTTCACCTGTACGAGCTTTTAAGGCAGGATTTGGACAATCAGATGCATGTCCGTGGTGCGGGGCAGCGCACGCCTCACTCGGCCACATGTTCTGGTCTTGTCGCTACACCTCCCAACTGTGGACTCATATTCTCAACGAGATCAAGACCTACTGGGGACGCTCTATCCAGAAACAGCCTCTGCTTTTATTTGGAGAATTCAAACACGCCAAACCCTCCCTTCCAGGCTTCTACTCATTTCTGCAGAGGGCCATATTGATGGGGAAACGAGTCATCCTGCTAAACTGGAGAGAAAACAGAGCCCCACTAGTGGGAGCCTGGAGGACACAAATGATAGAACTGCTGAAGTTGGAGAGGCGTGGAGTCCATGACATGGCCTCACGTGAGGGACAGTCGCTTCAAAAGACATAGGCGAACTTTTGGGACACTTTACAACCCACAGCTCGCAGTAGAATTCTCAATTAACAGTACCATAATCAATTAATGATAGACCGCTAATCGTTATCTTGTGCTGAGAGGAGGGGAGGGGAAGGGAGAGGGGTAGGGAAGAGGGAAAGTTCTGAAGTTTGTTTGTTTGCACTATTTTCTCTTTAACAACAGTGCCCTGAATGTGTGACAACAAGGCAACGTGATGTGACTATAGACTCTGGGGGCGCGGAGGTTGGGAGGTGGGTAGAATATAAATGGTCTGTTTGTATTTACCATTTGATGTACACCTGGGCTCGTGTTCAAGCAAGTCCTAGATGAGTTGTGCTGCCTTTATGTTTCTTCATATCAATAATAAGAATAAAAAAGATTTAAACATATGCAAATCTTTTTCATGCTTATTCATTGTGGATATCCTGAAAACCTGACTGGCAAGGGGTACTCCAAGACTGGACTTGGGAAACACTGTAGTAGAGAGCTGCACAAGAATGGTGTTTGCGGTAACACTGTGGTTACCTTAGGGATTTCCCCTCCAGGACCACAGGACTCCTGCGGGGATGAAAACAGGTCCTGCGGGGTTCCAGTGGTAGTGTACCGCCACACCAGCCTACCTCCCTAATCCTCAGTGCTGCTTTAAACTCTTCCTCTTCCCCTGCATGGCTCTGCAACTCTGCAAAGACTTGAGCTGCGCAGTGCAAGAAGTTGGGGACGTCTTATGGGACTTCAAACCATAAGACTACCCTAACTTCCTGCACCTTACAGCTCAAATCTCTGTAGAGCCTGATCGCTATGCAGGAGAAGAGGGGTTTGAAGCAGCGTTGTAACGGCTGGAGGGGGGCCATGAGAGATTGTGGGATGGATGAGTAGGTCAACAGAAAGACTGGGGTAAGGCTGGGGATGGGTATGAAAAACTGGGTAAAAGTTAGGGAAGGGGCATGAGAGAAACTGGGAGGGGGAATCAGAGAGGTTGGGTAAAAGGCTGAGGATGGGGGCAGGAGGGAGATGGGCTGGATGAAAGCTGAGATGGGGGCATGAAGAGCTGCAGGGAGATGGGCTGGACCCTGGGGAGGGGAAGGGGGCTGGAGGAAGATGGACTGGATCCATGAGGAGTAGACAGGAACAGGGACACAGAAGAGAGGTGCTGGACAGGACAGATAGAGACACAGAGAAGATGGATAGCAGACACGGAGAAAGAAGAAATACAAATAGTCAGATGACCTTGGAAAGGAAGGAAAAAAAGCAGAGATAATCAAAAGACATGAACAAAATCGAATGGAAAAATAAAATGCTCCCCCGTAAAAAATAGACCACATCCGGATGGGCCGTAATAGACCTGCACTGAATTTGACCCCGGTAACAGGCCAAGGCCGCCACCTGAATCTTCAGGGTGTTGAGAGCCAAGCCTTGTTGCAGTCCATCCTGTAGAAAGGCCAAAATGTTCCCCAAAGAAGCCTGAAGTGGGGTAACAGCTTACAGAAATTATTTATAATGGAAAAAAAAAAACAAGTTATTTTTCTTCTATACTGGTGTAACATTTTCAATGATGCCTGTTTATATGTGCCATGGCTGGTAAAATGAGTGTGGCTGCTGTGGCTGTGACTACTGTAGGGGCGAAGCCATAGTGATCCCGCCCCTGGATGGGTAGGGGCACCGAATAATAGGCTGCAAGAGGGTGCCATAAACCCTAGCACCGGCCCTGTCTAGTGCCATCACAGAACCACAACAGTAATACACTGGCACAGTTCAAATTCCAGAGAACCTTCAAATCCAAAGTTAACAGATTAATTATTCAATATATAGTAAAGTGGTAAATTGATTCCTGCCTTCTCTACTGAATTCCTTTCATCTTATGTATTCATTTTCTAGCTACACTTTTTTCTTGAATCCTCATGTAAAATGAGTTCATCTTGTTGGCCAGACTGGATGGACCGTTCAGGTCTTTATCTGTCGTCATTTACTATGTTACTATCTTATATATGTAGTTGGGGTGAAGCAATGGCTACAAATCAAACGAAGGGTACAAAGCTATGATAGACAAATAATGTTAGCGACATTCCCTCTAGCTACAAGGCCTTCTTTCGCTGTCAGAATACAGTGCACACTTTCATTTCACTCTAAAACAGATTATTTTATTAGAATTTGACAAGTCAGATTTCCAAAAACATTGTCACAAACTTTAGTTTTGTTCTCCAAGTTGGCACTAGATTTTTCTTTTTATTTCCTGCACAATATTTATCTATCTGTACAAAAAAAAAAAAAAAAAGAAAAGCTCTGGAAGAGTTTTAAAATTCCACATTAACCACAGGACTTAAAGCCAAGAAAACGGCTAGCACTGCAGAGCCAAGCTGCTTCATCATAATCCTGCATAGACGCTCAAGGCTCACAGTCAGCACTTAAAACACATTGCACCTTGAATCTGTAACTAGTCAGCTACTCAAATTAAAAAAATAATAATAATAAATTTAAAGTTTGTTCACCAATCCTTACCCTTATAGTTGGAAGAGTGCTGGGATATTTTTAAAATTAGTTGACCACATAAGATCATTTTCAATTGGATCACAGAGCCACGTGAACAAAAATTTGTTGCTTAAGGTCACACAGTATTGGCAGAGTGGAAACTTGAATGCATGTCCTGAGACTTCACCTGAATCATAATTCGATGCTGCAATAATCAGAAAATGCCTCTTCCCTAACTATATGAACATCCAATGCTGTTCTAGTATATTAAAGGACCGATCCCCTTTCATGCATCGATTGCTGTTTGCGACTGGAAGCTGTCAAATACATTTGACAGATTCCTCCAAATCCCTGTGGGGATTCCTCCCAACCCCCCCTCCAACCCTCTCTCCCCCAACCCCACACTTACCGACCCCTAACACAAAAGCTCCTGGTGGCCCAGTGGACCCCGATCCCCTCCTGGACACCACCCACAAAAACAATCCCTGGTGGTCCCCCAACACCTCCCCTCCTGCACCCCTTCCCGAACCCTTCACACAAATAAGGTCCCTGGTAGTCCAGTGACCCCCCCAACACTCTGATCCCCCCTACACCTCCTCCCAGACTCCCCACAAAAAAAATCCCTGATGGTCCACTGGACCTCGATGCCCCCCACACCCACCGCAAAAACACAAGAGAAAAAAATATTGCTAGTGGTCCAGTAGGCCCCAACACCCAACCCACCCCCCCGAGCAAGAATCACCCTGATGGTCTAGTGACACCCCTCCCCTCCCTCATCCGTACCTTGAAAACTATGGAGGCAGGAGCGCAGAGTCAACAGCTCCTCCCTCTGGGACCGCCCTGCGTAAAATGGCTGCACCCAGCCATGCCCAGTGCATTCTGGGATGCACTCAGCAGGGCCAAGCACCATATAAGGAGATTATTTCCTTATATGGTGCCTAGCCACACCCAATGCATCCCAAAGCTGGGCACCACCATTTTCCACAGGGCGGGCCCAGCGGCAGGAAGGAGGAGGTGTAGCTCCTGCCCCCCTGCCTACATTGTTTTCAAGGTATGGACAGGGGGAGGGGGGGTCACTAGACCACTAGAGTGATTCTTCCCTGGGGAGGTTAGGGGTGTCGATTTTTGTGGGGGGGGGGGGGTCGTAAGGTGTGGGGGGTCCGGGAGTGGATGTTGGGGATCAGGATCCACTGGACCACCAGGGGCTTTTGTGCTGGGGGTGTGGGCATGGGGTGCGCCAGGGTTCTACCGTGGTCCACTGGACTACCATGGATACCAAAACGTTTGAGGGGGTTGGGGGGATCCCTGCACTTGTGCACCTACTTTTTGGGGGTCAGTCTGCTTGAACTAGTATACAGTGCAAGCAGACTGCTGCCCATAATGACAGGTCCAGACCTGCCATAAAATTCTGCATGTTAAAGGTAGGCGCTCTGTGCACAGAACTGTCTGCGCATTACCTGGAATGCTCATTTTAATACTAATGAGCTCCTTGTAATGCGCTTGCATATGGTTTTCAGTAGCTGCTAATGGCACAAGTTAGAGCCACAGAAAACCCCTTGTGCATTACTGACTAAATAACGTTTGCTTTAAACTGGCTACAACCATTTCACTCACTCCAAATCAAATATTTCCACCTCTGGCATTCTGTACTGAAGCAGTAATATAAGATGAAACAAAACAATGTGAAGTCCCGTTTTACACAGAATGTACACATCAGAATAGAAATGCCCACATCGGGATGTAACATAGTAACATAGTAGATGACGGCAGAAAAAGACCTGCACGGTCCATCCAGTCTGCCCAACAAGATAACTCATATTTGCTGCTTTTTGTGTATACCCTACTTTGATTTGTACCTGTGCTCTTCAGGGCACAGACCGTATAAGTCTGCCTAGCACTATCCCCGCCTCCCAACCACCAGCCCCTCCTCCCAACCACCGGCTCTGGCACAGACCGTACAAGTCTGTCCAGCACTATCCCCGCCTCCCAACCACCAGTCCCGTTTCCCACCACTGGCTCTGGCACAGACTGTATAAGTCTGCCCAGAACTATAGTGGTTAATTTAGAAACAGCTCGGCCAAGGGAAAGCCATTTCTAAAATACCTCTTAAGGTTATCAATAGAAATCAAACAAAATAAAACATGGAAAAGAAAACACGGCTAACACACTCCTCTACTTAAAATACCTCTAGAAGTGTACATGTATTTACCTGCAAATGCAGTAGGAGAAGCCATTTTATAAACATACATGTTGAAAAAATAAATGGCACCAACTCAGCAGGTGGAAGTATCAGCACCTACATTCGGAAGTGGCGATTTTACAATCCTAAGCCTAAGTGCTGCCAATTAAGCAGTAAGGCTGTAGTTTTAACTTGGTTTCATTTTGGAGGTGTAATTAAACTACATGGAATCAAGGAGAGTGGAGGAGTGGCCTAATGGTTCATGCAGCAGGCTTTGATCCTGGCAAACTGGGTTCGATTCCCACTGCAGCTTCTTGTGACCTTGGGCAAATCAATTAACCCTCCATTGCCCCAGGTAAAAAAACTTTGATTGTGAACCCTCTTAAGGACAGAGAAAGTACCTGCATTTAATGTTTACAGCGCTGCATATGTCTAGTAGCACTACAGAAATGATTAGTAGTAGTAGTACCAGTACAGAATGATCACTTTAATCCCTCATGTAAAGCCCAGGCCAAAAGAAGTATATATTTCTTTGAGCTGATGTAATACCAGACATGGAGCCATGCCCTTTGAAATCTCTGCTTGGTGTGGATTTCCACAAGAAAACAGCTTGGTTTCTGAAATTGTTTTTTTTTTTTTTTTATTTGTACCCCGCGCTTTCCCACTCATGGCAGGCTCAATGCGGCTTAGGTACTTATTTGTACCTGGGGCAATGGAGGGTTAAGTGACTTGCCCAGAGTCACAAGTTGCTGCCTGTGCCTGCAGTGGGAATTGAACCCAGTTCCCCAGGACCAAAGTCCACCACTCTAACCACTAGGCCACTCCTCCACCCATATGTTATACAAGTTCATACATACCACTATTTACGTTTAGAGACCAAAATATTGGTCTTAACTTTCTGAACTCTATTTTACTCCAGGCATATATTCTAGCTCCAATGAAAGTTCTTATTTGGCTAATTTTTAATACAAGAAAAGAGAACACAGGGATTCTACAGTGGGAATACACTGCTCCATGAGAAAAGCAAATTTTAGAGAGAAAACATAAAAGCTGCTCCTTGTTGCTACGTCACACTGGGAATCTAATCTTCCAAAATACACTATCAGCTCCAGAACAGTTCATGCTGGCATGAGAAGGCACACTTGAAGAATGAAGTCTAAGAATTTTAGGGTAACACAAGAAATCAAAAAGGTACAAAGTATTCATTTATCACTTCACATTTTACAAATGCTTTTTAAATTTGTTGCATACAGTGTTATTAACAAATGATCAAAACATCAATATCCTTGACAAAAAGGTCAGATGCATGAAATTACTGATCAGACAGAAATGTTTTCTTAACAAAAATAGTAAATCTCATACACTAATTCAGAGGTTCTCAACCCAGTCCCCAGTCACACCTTGCCAGTCAGGTTTTTCGGTTACCCACAATGAACATACATGAGATGGATCTGAATAAATAATTTGTGCGAATTTATCTCATGCATATTCATTATGGGTATCCTGAAAACCTGAATTTCTGGGTGTGTCTAGAGGACTGGGTTGAGAACCCCTGTTCTAAGTACATCAATTTCAATCATAATAATCACATGCAGGATCAAGATCAAAAGGAAACAAATCCAGGTCTTGTTTCAGGCTTCTGAGAGGGAATTGACTATAGCTATAAAAGAACTACTTCTCCCTGTACTGGCACAGCACTGTGTAAGTACAGTGCCTGCAATTTGAGCTTCTACAGATTACCCCTGAACCTGGGCCTCTCTAAAGCAGAGCCTGCCAATCTTCTACAAGGAATGACATCCCTTCACTAAAGACTTCAATCTACAGTAAAACTGAAAATAAGAGGAACAAAGTCTTGAAATTCACATCCTGAAATTTTTCTTCTCCTACAAAATAGCAAACCATTTCTATAGCAAAATGCAGAAATTAACTTCAGCATAGCACATGCGACTTTATCATCAATTTCCACGGCTTTTTTTCAGGTCATGCATGCCACCTTTTTTGCCTCCTGCTCTCACTGACTCATAGGTCCTCAATAGAAACAATGTGGTCCCATGCTCAGGAAGTAATGTCAATGGATCAAGTTACGCAGGCTACATGGAGGCTAAAGCATGTCTTTATTTATTTAATTTATTTATTTATTGCAAAACTCCCCATCCCAGATCCCATGCCAAGAAGAACCCAGCTTGCCTACTGATGCTATTCAGGACAGTAGTGAAAGTAGTGCTAACTGGGCAATTTCTGAACACGTTCAACACTGCATGTCCCTATGGCTCGCTTCCTCCATAATTCCTCCTACATCCTGTTCAAAGAAGGCAGGCCACTAGGACAGACAGCACTGCACATGGGGGCTGATGCAGAAAAGCCCTGCAGCTCATTGCCAAAGATGTTCCCCTTCCTGTCAGTACATGAGCAGTGATTAGCTCACTCATTAATAGAAAGGGGTCATGTTTTTAGTCACTGATGGCCAGATGCACTTAGGTCCCCATAAAGAATCACTCTGTATTTCCACCTCGGTAATTTACCAATTTGGAAATACAGAGGGATTCCCAAAGTGAATCACATGCAAATGAGCTGCCCGCTGCTTTTGCAAACAGCTCGTTTGCATGCGATAGGGGGGAAGCCAGTCGGTTAGCTGAGCATGCACAAAACAGCCCATCGCTAAGCATGGCTGCTCTACGCATGTACAGACAAGCTGTGTGTATGAAAGAAGTTTGTAGCCTTTTTTTTGTTTGAGCTTATCTTTGCCTATGTTCTGGAGTTAACGGCACAACAGCATCTTTAGAAGCTCTGAAGAAAAAAGATGTACCCTCCTCATAATCTTGCTCAATTTCCCTAATTTAGCAGCCTTTGCAGGCAGGACACATATTGCCTCATGTCAGTAAACAATGTTAATGTTCTACCAGTCATCTGCAGCGTAGCGAGGCGAAACCCAGTGAAGGCGCTGCTCTTCCACCTCCACAGCCCATCTAGTAGCAGAGAGGCCAGGTGGATGGCCTGTTTCAGAAGCTCGCTAGCAAATGGCTCTATATGGGGGATGGAAAAAGAAGCGGAAACATACAGGAAGCCAAGGAACGCATCGGGACTGCAGAACTATGGGCCCGAGCTGCAGCAGCAGGCGCACAGACAGGTCAGTGCTGCATGGTGGAGTCCAGGGGCTGGGACACACATAGCACCTGGGAACTCTTGTCATGAGCTCTTCAGTAAGCACATCCGTTTGCTCCCGCTCCATTCTTTGAAACCGACTCTTCTGGAGGGGGGAGGAGGTTAAGTAGGTCAATTACAGGACAGAAGAGCACAGTGTCTGGATCTCTGATCAAACTCTGATTGGTCCCACCAATCCAGCAGCCCTCTTGGCATGCCCCCCCCAACTGAAGGAAAAATTACCTGGTAGTCTAGTAGATCCCCCATTCTCACCCCTGACATTTAAAATAAATCCTCGATAGCCTAGTATACCCCCTCCCCTCCCCAAACCACCTCATACCCATCTTATGCACCTCCAAAAGTAGACAGGCAAGACCCACTTGTTCCTGTCTCTGGCACTGTCATGATCTGAACTGGCAGCGCCTGACCCCCTAGCAGAAACCTTGTGACCTACCACTAGGGGTCAATCTACCAATTAATGCACTGTATTGATTGCAATGCCTTACTTGGTGCACTGACCTCTAGTGATATGTCACAATGCAACATTAGGGGTCAAGTACCGCTATTTTGTATTATGGCAGTGCCAGAGGCAGAAGCAAGTGGACATGGTTGCTGCTGTTCACTTTTTGAGGTGCATGGAGCAGGTCAGGGGGAGTTTGGGGAGGGGAGGAGCCCACAAGACTACCAGGGAATTTTTTTTCTTAAGTCAGTGGAGATTTTTGGTTTGCTCTCATGTGACATGGACACCTGAGTCAGGAGCTCCCATCCTCACAGATCTCTGGCACAGAAAATCAGCTGCAGGTTCCAAATCCTAGATAACTGGCATAAGAGTGCTCATTCTATATTGCAGAAACAAAGTGAAGAGTAACAAATCAGAGGTGCAGTTCTCCCTTACTTCAGAACTGAAACAGCACAAGACGGATCTCTTGTCACCTGATAAGACCAGCTGGCCACAGGAACAGACTATTGCGGAGAACATATTAATGATTAATTAAAATCTATCGAAGACCTTTTGCAGTCCCACAAAGATATATCCTAAGATATATGAAAAGAGCTCAAGGGAATACATGCACAGCTAGCTGCATCTCATCAAAACAAACAAAAAATAAACTGATAACCTTGAGTTCTGCACTGCAAAGCTAGGAGCAGGAGCTCCAGATATCACCACAAACACACAGGCTATTAAGAAACTTCCCAATGATTATAAAGATCTTGCCAACAGAAGCCAGAGGAACAATATTAGAGTGCAAGACCTGCCATAGGGTGCCAAGGGCTCTGATATGCTTACTTTTCTTGAGAGCTGGTTGCTGAAATTCCTGGACTGAGTTGACAAGATCACTTGAAATTGAAAGGATACACATGTTGATCTCAGCACAAAGACCCCCAGGATGATCACTGCCAAGCTCTTGCTGTATCCTCAAGCCTTACAATGGCCATGAAAGGAAGCCTTCATTGTTGTTCCAGGGCAAGAAAATCCTTATCATGCCAGATCTACCTAAGAGCACTGCATCAAGATTGGATTGATGCACTCCACAAGGATGAAGGTGACACACAATACCGCATGCTTTGGGTGCATTCTTGTCTTTGCGTAGTATATAAAATATAACTATGTTTGTTGCATGGTGACATGCACCTGTGCTAAGTAGAATCTGTTCACATGCCTGTGGTGCATGTAGTACACACACTGTTTTTGGGAGGTCAGATGGTACTGCTGTGATCTGGCCGAATGGAGGTAAGAGTGTGTCATAAGGAAGTTTGATGGAATGGATTGACCAGTGCATCAGTGTGCTTGTGAATGGAAGTCTATTCTGCTTTTTGTTTGCTTGTTTGTTTATTTTTGGTTGTTGTTGTTTTGGGTTTGTTTGGGGGGGTTGCATTAATTGTTGTTTATAAATTTTAAGCTAAATTGCCTTCCGTAAACTGTCTTGAGCTCCCGGTATCAGACAATATATAAAAATTATGTATTATCATTATTGAATGCTGTCCATGACTGGTGCCTGTTTGTATGTGGCTGTGGGTTTGTTTGTGTTCATGCTACCCATATTAGTGGGTATTAGTTTGGGTACTGAGTTAAGATCCACTACCTTGCAATTGGAGAGGGCTTTTTGAAGAGTAGAGATTTTGGTGGATTTTGTTTCAGTGCTTTTTTTAATCAAAGGATTTCAGAATGTAATATTGCATCATGGGATGTTAACAAATTAAACCATCCAATTAAAAGGCAACAGGTTTCTAATTATGTTTGGAAACAGATATTTTGTTGTTACAAGAAACGCATTTCAATGAATAGGCATGCTCAAAACTGAAATGTGGTTGGGCAAGCAGTCGTATTTCTGCTCCTGCTTTCTGTAATTAAAAAAAAAGGAGGTGCTTCTATACTGTTTAGGAAGAATTTAGCAGTCCAAATTTTGCAACAGGACATTGACCCTTGCGGAAGATGTATATGCACCTAATTGTTGGCATTTCTGATTTCATGAAAGAGATGCATGAAATATTATTGGACTATGGGGAAGCCCCAGTAATATTTGCTGGAGAATTACATCTCCCCCTGAATTTCGTGCTTGACCATCAGCTCCACGGCAAAATAAAAGTGGTCTAGAGTTTAATTCACTTATGCAGTCTTTGGAACTAATGTGCATGTGGAGATTGAGTATTCTGTTCCTGTAGATGAAGCAAACTATTCTGCCCCACATCAGTCTACTTAAGAATCATTTCTAAGTCCCTGTTTTCTAACATATTATTCTCTGAGATTGCTCCAATTTCGACCTCTGACCATGCCATCATAATTCTTATGCTTCAATTTGGCTCAGAACAACCTGGTGCTTGAACAACAGATTTGTAGGAGATGGGAAAATTTGGTTCTTACCTTGGTAATTTTCTTTCCTTTAGTCATAGCAGATGAATCCATTACGAATGGGGGAGATAGAGAGCACTGAAAAACCATAGTGCCTCATGGCCAGCTAGCTCCATCTGCCTCTTCAGTATTTGAAGCTTCCAAAGCAGTGTTACACCACAAAGTAGAATAACATGAACTTTCCTCACAGCGGATGAACGCCCCAGAACAGGAGCAATAACACAAAGGAGGGACGAACTCAACCTCCTATAACAGAAAAGAAATCCTGAAGACTGTTTTCCAACTTCTCCCAATGAGGGAACATATCTACAGGAAAAACTGAACATAAACCAACATCAATCACACAATGAATCACTGAGGGAGGGCTCATGGATTCATCTGCTATGACTAAAGAAAAGAAAATTACCAAGGTAAGAACCTAATTTTTCCTTCCTTGTCATCAAGCAGATGAATCCATTATGAATGGGATGTAACAAAGCAATCCCTAGATAGGGTGGGAACAAGCCACACCACGCGCCAGCACTTGTGCTCCAAAATGCACATCTTTCCTGGCAGCCACATCCAGCCTGTAATGTCGAGCAAAAGAGAGCTTAGAAGCCCACGTCGCTGCACTGCATATCTCTTGAAGAGAGAGTGCTCCAGTTTCAGCCCAAGAAGAGGAAATCGCTCTTGTGGAATGTGCCTTGAAGGCTTCAGGCGGAGGCCGGCCAGACAGCAGATAGGCTGAAAAAATAGCTTCCTTGAGCCAATGGGCTATAGTGGCTTTAGACGCTGGAGACCCTCTGCGCGGACCTGATAACAGGACAAAAAGATGATCAGAGGTCCTAAAAGCATTTGACATGCGCAGATACTGCAACAGAGCGCTTCGCACATCTAGGAGGTGCAATTGCCCAAAGGCTTCCCGAAACTCCTCTCTGGAAAAGGAAGGCAGGAAAATAGGCTGGTTTAGGTGAAACACTGAAACCACCTTAGGCAGGAAGGAAGGCACAGTACGTACCATAACTCCGGACTGAGAATTGCAGAAAAGGGTCTCGACAGGACAGTGCCTGGAGTTCAGACACCCGTCTCGCCAATGTAATGGCCACCAAAAAGACCGTCTTTAGGGTCACATCCTTCTCTGAAGCTCACCTTAGCGGCTCGAAGGGCGAACACTGAAGGGCCTTTAAAATTAAACCCAAGTTCCAGGCCGGACACGGAGCCTGCACGGGAGGACGGAGCCGAAGCACCCCTCTAAGAAACCATGCCACATCCGGATAAGCAGCCAAGGAGAGGTCAGCGACCTTCCCTCGAAAACATGCTAAGGCTGCCACTTGAACACACAGGGAATTATAGGCAAGACCTTTTTGTAAACCATCCTGCAAAAAGTCAACTATCAGTGAGACAGAAGCCCGCATAGGTGTAATCGCTTTAGCAGCACACCAAGCCTCAAATTGGCGCCAAATCCTGGCATAAGCCACAGAAGTGGAACGCTTGCGGGCCTGCAGGAGAGTGGTAATTACTTTATTGGAATAGCCTTTGTCTCTCAATTGCGCCCTCTCAATCGCCAGGCCTTAAGACCAAATCGGCCGGCGTCCTCCATGGTCACCGGACCCTGTGACAACAGGTTGGGAACCAGAGGTAACTGAAGGGGATCCTCTACGAGCATCTGCCGGAGGTCCGCATACCAAGGCCTCCTGGGCCAATCTGGGGTGACGAGAACCACTTCTCCTGGATGCAGCCGAATCCGCAGGAGCACTCGCCCTATCAAGGGCCACAGAGGGAGCACATACAGTAGGCCCGGAGGCCAGGGTTGAGCCAAGGCATCCAAGCCCACCGAGCGAGGATCTCTCCGTCTGCTGAAAAAGCACGGGACTTTGGCATTGATGCTTGTCGCCATTAGATCCATCACGGGCTTGCCCCACTTGGCACATATCTGCAGGAATCATTTGTCTGCAAGTTCCCACTCCGCTGGATCGATCTGATGCCTGCTTAGATAATCGGCTTGCACGTTGCTCTGACCTGCAATGTGAGCTGCCGACAGAAACTGTAGATGCAGCTCGGCTCAGTGGCAAATTTGTTCGGCCTGCGCGGCTAGAGTTCTGCACTGAGTGCCGCCTTGTCGATTTATGTAGGCCACTGCTGTCGTGTTGTCCGACATCACTCTGACAGCCAATCCTTCCAGGGTCACTTGAAAAGCCAGAAACACCTGAAACACGGCTTTCAACTCTAGGCGGTTGATGGACCACTCCGACTCCTCAGGTGTCCATAGACCCTGGACATGCTTCCCCTTGCAATGTGCACCCCAGCCTTTCAGGCTGGCATCTGTCACCACTAGGCACCAATCGGGGAGCGCCAGCAGCATTCCTCGCCACAGCATGCTGTCTGAGAGCCACCACTCCATACTGAGTCGGGCCACAAGGAGCCAAGAGAGTCTGCATTGATAATCCTGAGATACTGGAGACCATCTTTGGAGTAGAGCATACTGTAGAGGTCTCAGGTGCGCTCTCGCCCAGGGCACCAGTTCCATGGTGGCCGTCATCGATCCAAGCAGCTGGACAATGTCCCAAGCTCGCGGGCGGGGCATCCTCAGGAGCAGACGGACCTGATTCTGAAGCTTGCACCGCCTTTGCTCGGGTAGGTACACATATCCCGAGGCTGTATCGAACCTGGCCTCCAAATATTCTAGAGAATGCGAGGGGGTCAGGTGACTTTTGGCCAACTTGACGACTCAGCCCAGAGATTGAAGTACTGAGACCACTCTGGCAGTTACATGCTGACTCTCTGCAGCAGAGTTTGCTCGAATGAGCCAGTCGTCCAGGTATGGGTGAACCCGAATACCCTCTCGCCTTAGCTACTACCACCATAACCTTCGAAAAGGTGCGGGGAACTGAGGCGAGGCCAAAAGGCAAGGCCCGGAACTGGAAATGCTTTCCCATCACCGCAAACCTCAGAAACTTCTGGTGCGGGGGCCAAATTGGTATGTGCAAGTAAGCTACTTTCAGGTCCAGAGACGTGAGAAACACTCCTGGCTATACCGCCGCAATGACGGAGCGCAGGTTTCCATGTGAAAATGCCACACTCTCAGGGACTTAATTCTTTTAAGCCCAGAATAGGGCGAAAAGACCCTCCTTTTCGCGGCACCACGAAGTAGATGGAGTAGCGGCTGCAGCCGTGTTCAGCGGGAGGTACCGGGGACACGGCCCCTATCTGAATCAGACCTTGCAAAGTCTCCTCTACCGCCGCCCGTTTGGCGGCAGAACCGCATCGGGACTCCACAAACACGTCTCTTACAGGGGCGTCGAATTCTATTCTGAAACCATCTCTGATCAGGTCCAAGACCCACTGATCTGAGGAAATGTTGGCCCACTCCTCGGCAAAGAGGGAAAGACATCCTCCGATGACAGGACTTGAGGAGAAGGCCGGCGCACCATCACTGAGAGGGTCGCCCCTGAACTCCAGGCCTTGAGCCAGTGGCTGTGGAACGTTTGTCCGAGCGAAAGGAGTTCCTCTGCTGAAAACGGGCACGAGAAGTGAACCCAGCAGAACGCCCCGGGCGGTACCTTCGAGCTTCACGGAAGCGAGGTCTGTAAGAGGAGTGGACCGCCGCACCTTAGAGGAAGGCCGAGGCCTATCTTCGGGCAAGCGCTGGGGTTTAGCCTCACCCAGGCCCTTCACAATTTTCTCCAACTCCTCATCAAACAGGAGAAGGCCTTGAAAGGGCAACTTCACCAACCTTTGCTTAGAGGCCATGTCTGCCGCCCAATGCCGTAGCCAAAGAAGACGGCGAGCCGCCACTGCTACTGCCATGTGTTTAGCCGAAGCTCTGACAATATCATAAAGGGCGTCAGCAAGAAAGGACAAGGCCGACTCCATCCGCGAAGCCACATCTGAAAAGGGCTCCGCTCCATCACCAGGCTGTTCCACTGCCTGTTGCAACCAAGCCAGGCAGGCTCTAGCAGCATAACAACTGCATGCAGATGCCCGAATAGTGAGACCTGCAATTTCAAATGACCGTTTAAGTGCTGATTCCAGTCTACGGTCTTGAATATCCTTCAGGGCAACATCTCCTTCAACAGGGAGGGTAGTTCTCTTTGTCACAGCTGTGACTAGGGCATCCACTTTAGGCATAGCAAAGCGAGCCATATGCTCCTCATTCAGAGGGTATAATTGCCCCATAGCCCTGGAAACTTTCAAAGGTCCCTCGGGGTCAGCCCATTGAGCCGAAATAAGCTCTTGGATGGAGTCATGCAAAGGAAAGGCTCGAGCAGGCTTTTTGGTACTAGCCATCCTAGGATTCACAGAGGAGGCTGTGCCACTGGCAGGGTCCTCAATAGAGAGAGCCTGCAGGGCATCAGAAATAAGCGCTGGCAGCTGGTCATGCTGGAAAATCCTCACCGCGGAGTGATCGTCCAGATCCTGAGTCACTTCTGCACCAGACTCTGGCTCCTCAGAATCCTCGCAGCCCGACCACAGGGTGGGGGGAGGAATGGAGGTGCAGCACTCTCTGAAGGGGAAAGAGCACTTCTGCGCTTCATATTCTGCCAATTATCAGGGAATAACGCCTCAGAGGGCATACCCAGGCTAGAATCCACCGGGGGGCCATTAGAAGAGGCCCCTGCAGGGCTTTGTGAGAGAGCTCTTTTAAGCATGTATGCTGTATGCATTAATAAGCCAAAATCAGGGGAGAAAAACTCACCCTGGGCACCCGGATCTCTGCCAGGGCTAGTAGCTCTCATATCAGCCTCACTCCGAGGCCTCCCCCCAGGCTCAGGACTCTCCGTCTCAGCGGAGGTCGTGCCATGTGGTAAATTCAAGATGACATCCGCTGCCAGCTCAAAGCGTGAAGAATCGTCGCTCGCCATGCTCGGGCCGGCTCTAACGTCTGTACAGCACGATTTACAGAGCCCCGCTGCTGATCTGCGCTTGCCACACTTGGAACAGCGCTTTACTGTCTCCGCAGCCATCGCCGAAAACGGCGGTAAAATTCAAAATGGCGGTTCACGCCAAATCGCCCCGATCGCGGGCCCACCCCGGAGGAGTCAGAAAACACTCTTACCTCACTGGACCGAGTATCACAGCTCCGGGCCCACAGAAAAAGGCAAGGAAAAACCTCTGTTCCTTTTTTTTAACGCTGTGAGGAAAGCAGAGGTAAATAGAACTCCGGAGGCTCAGGTGAGTGGGAAAGGCAGGGAAAGGGCGAACCTATGTGCCTGCATCCACTGTTGGTGGGGAAGGACAGGGAAAGCTAAGCAATGTGTCCACATACACGAAGGTATGGGTAAGGCAGGGAAAGGGCGAACCTATGTGCCTTTAAAGTGAGGCTGCTATAGCCTCCAACACCTCTGCTAACAACTGGCAAAAGCACAGGAGCAACCTCCAGGCAGATTTTAGATGGAGCTCGAAGAAGCTACAGCCACTCTGCTAGCGGAGATAGAGAATACTGAAGAGAGGCAGTGGAGCAAGCTGGTATGAGGCACTGAAAAAAGTGTGCTCTCTATCTCCCTCTGCTGGTTGATGGACACAACCCATCTGTAACGGCTGCATCTGCTTGATGACAAGGAATTGCTGCACCACATCAAAAAAATTAATTCCACTGATTGGTAGCAACAAAAGCTGCTGCACAAAAATAAAATGCTCAGCTTTTAGTTTGTAAGGATTTACTGAAACCTAGAGCAACTCCATTTTCATTTTCTCTTCAGGGCACTGACTTCATGGCCCCTGCAATATGTTTTTGACTCTTTAGCTAACTGAACTTTCCATTTTATCAACACTGTGTCCAAGAGCAGACAGTCTACTGATACACAGTCTCTTCTGTGCTATAAATACTGTGTTCCATTTTCACATTATGGTTTTTGTGTATGAATACTGTGAGGTTTTACTCTCAGAGAATGTTCCCAGTTCAGAAAGAATGTGATGAATTCATTCTTCTCTACCAGAAATAATTAGAAATCTGATCTGTCTGTAAAGAATGTGGAGTTTGAATCTGAAAATTGCATTATGAATCAGAAGTAACCTAGATAGCCACTGTAATACTGTTTCTAGAAAATCATTTCTTTAAGGACTGAATCCAGTCTGAAAGGCAAATTACTTTTAGAGTAGACTGGTGAAGAAATAGATAACTGGAAATAAAAATATTAACTATATAAAACTAGCAGGAGATCAAACACAGGCAAACAGAACAAACATGGACATTAAGGGGTAATTGTATAAAGTGCATTAACTACTACTACTACTACTTATCATTTCTAAAGCACTACTAGACGTACGTAGCGCTGTACACTTGAACCTGTAGAGACAGTCCCTGCTCAACAGAGTTTACAATCTAATTAGGACAGACAGACAGAACAAACACGAGATAAGGGAATATTAAAGTGAGGATGATAAAATAAGGGTTCTGAACAAAGTGAATAAAGGCTTCTATAAAATTATCCCAGGGGTTACATGTGTAAAAGTACACATGATGACAAAACAGCCTACTCTTATCTTAAACAGAATATGTCAAATCTCTGGTAACCAAAGAAGAGACTGCAGGTTTAGAGTAAAACACCAGTCACACGTGAGCAACAGCACAACAATATTTTCCACAGACTGAAGTGTTCTTAAAGAAGAAGAAAGCAGACCAACAAAAACTAAATTATAATAATTGAGTAAAGAAATCAAATGCTTCTGAATGGCTGGTTTAAATAAAATCAACCCAACGCAAAAACCATTTCAGTTTCCACAAGACGCACAACATACAAAAAATAAGTACATATCACTACTTAAATGTGGGAATGAATTAACAAAATTGAATAAATAAAAAAAGACACCTATCTGTATCATACATCTGTATCATAACAACAACCGAAGTGTGACAGTGCCACAAATCCTGTATGACGGAGAATCCCATTCTTCTCTACATTTAATACTGATTTATTTACAAACATTCAAGAATGTACAGACAATTACACAATTGTTAATATCTGCTAATGCTGCTGCCACTGTATCTTGAACAAATTTTTAAAAACATTGCACATCAAATGCAGAGAGTTGGTACTTGCCTTCTAGCACAAAAGGTGTGCAGCCGCACAGCTTAGAAAGAACAGTGCTCTACAGCCAAGTGTTTCTACAGGTTTCAGAACTATCCTAAAAGATATTAATCTTTATGGAACATCAAGGAGAGCTTAGAACCCCCTTCTATAGTAGACAGAAAAAGAGAAGTATCAACATCATCTTCCAGCTCGTCCTCTAAATTCCCAGAAGCTAGTCTAGATGACTTCACCAGCTGAACTCCAAACTACTTCCTCTTTAAAACTAGAAGCCTCTGAAATAATAGTTTTCTCAGCCAGTTCTTCAATGAGTACAGCTGTTTGTAAGGTCCCTAGTAGAGGAGAGGAAGATAAAACTTAGATATATGGAGGCTTGTTGCTAAGATGGAGACATCAATTTCAGGCTCCCTCACTCAGTTATGTAACTTCTCAGGTGAAACGGTGAAGACCTTTAAGGGATTAAAAGAAGCATGGCAAGGGTTTGGCTGAGATAAACAGGAGGTAGGATAATGCAGAAGAAATTAATGCAGCATTGGTTAAGGGAAATGTTTTGTTGGGAAATGCTTTGTTGGAAACTAAGCTGGAAAATCAGAAAACGCTCAAAACTAATTTAAGATTTTTCAATTTTTCAATCCTATGATATCATCAAATGAAATGCTGAAACAATATTGCATGCAGATCTTAAACTCTGAGGTTGCTTCTCTAAATCAGATAGTGAGGGCATTTTACGCTCCAAGTTCTGTAAACCAACTGGGATCAGATTTAGTAGATTTAACTACTGGCAGCAATCTCTTCTTTTTTTTTTTTTTTAAGTTCAAACAATTTTTATTTATTTTGAAACCAGGTATATTAACAAAACAAAACAAAGAGCATAACACAATACAATGCATTGGGGCCAGGGTATTGTTTGCGCTCGCCAGTGCCACATCCGGACGGCCTCTTGACACAGAGAGTGTGATCCGGTGCCTTCCTGCTTCTTGGTGTAATACATTGCAACCTCATTGTCTGTTTGAGAACATTGATGAGATTAGCCAATATCTGAAAGCCTTTAGAGCATTCCAGATCGCTCGAACTTCCAAGAGGTTTACCTGAACATTCGTTTCCTGGGAGGACAAAGCTCCTTGAGTGTGAAGCCCATTTACATGAGCTCCCCAACCCAGAAGAGATGCATCCATCATCAGCACTTTTTGTGGCTGAGGAATTTTGAATGGAAGTCCCAGAGACAAACTGATCGAACTGTCCACCACTGAACAGAGCATACAAGCTCTGGGGACACTTGAATAACATCTTGTAGACTCCCCGTAGCTTGATACCACCGAGAAGCCAGGGTCCACTAAGCTGAACTCATGTGAAGATGTGTCAGGGGTGAAACATGCACTGTGGAAGCCATGTGGCCTAGTGGTTAAGGTAGTGGACTCTGGTCCTGGGGAACTGAGGAACTGAGTTTGATTCCCACTTCAGGCACAGGCAGCTCCTTGTGACTCTGGGCAAGTCACTTAACCCTCCATTGCCCCATGTAAGCTGCATTGAGCCTGCCATGAGTGGGAAAGCGCGGGGTACAAATGTAACAAAAAAGAACAATCTGCCGAGCTGTGACATGCTGAGAGGCATGAACCTTGGACACCAGCGACACAAGACAATTGCTGGACAGGGTGTAGATGAGACTTGGGGTAGTTTAAAACGAACCCTAGTAGCTCTAGCACCTGAATAAGTCATCCGCATAGACTCCTGATCACCATCCTCTGAGGTGCTCTTCACCGACCAATCGTCGAGATACGAAAACACATGGACTCCCAGTCTGCGTAGTGATGCTGTAACTACTACTACTACTACTACTACTACTTAACATTTCTAGAGCGCTACTAGGGTTACGCAGCGCTGTACAATTTAACAAAGAGAGACAGTCCCTGCTCAAAGAGCTTACAATCTAATAGACAAGTGAACGGTCGGTCCGATAGGGGCAGTCAAATTGGGGCAGTCTAGATTCACTGAACGGTAAGGGTTAGGTGCCGAACGCAGCATTGAAGAGGTGGGCTTTAAGCAAAGACTTGAAGACGGGCAGGGAGGGGGCTTGGCTTAAGGGCTCAGGAAGGTTGTTCCAAGCATAGGGTGAGGCGAGGCAGAATGAGCGGAGCCTGGAGTTGGCGGTGATGGAGAAGGGTACTGAGAGGAGGGATTTATCCTGTGAACGGAGGTTACGGGCGGGAACGTAAGGGAGATGAGGGTAGAAAGATAGTGAGGGGCAGCAGACTGAGTGCATTTGTAGGTAAGAAGGAGAAGCTTGAATTGAATGCGGTATCTGATCGGAAGCCAGTGAAGTGACCTGAGGAGAGGGGTGATATGAGTATATCGGTTCTGGCGGAATATGAGACGTGCAGCAGAGTTCTGAACAGATTGAAGGGGGGATAGATGGCTAAGTGGGAGGCCGGTGAGGAGTAAGTTGCAGTAGTCCAGGCGAGAGGTAATGAGAGTGTGGACGAGAGTTTGGGTGGTGTGTTCAGAGAGGAAAGGGCGAATTTTGCTGATGTTAAAGAGGAAGAAGCGACAGGTCTTGGCTATCTGCTGGATATGCGCAGAGAAGGAGAGAGAGGAGTCAAAGATGACTCCGAGGTTGCGGGCAGATGAGACGGGGAGGATGCTAGACATTTGGTAAAGACCCTGTGAGCTGACGCAAGGCCAAAAGGCAACATACAGTACTGGTAGTGATGTATTCCCAGTCGAAATTGTATAAACTTCCAGTGAGCTGGAAGTATCGGGATGTGAGTATATGCATCCTTTAAATCCAGATAGCATAGCCAATCATTTTTCTGAATCATTGGGAGAAGGGTGCCCAGAGAAACCATCCTGAACTTTTCTTGGACTAGGAATTTGTTCAGGGCCCTTAGGTCTAGGATGGGACTCATCCCCGCTGTCTTCTTCTGCACAAGGGAAGTACCTGGAATAGAATCCCAGCCCTTCTTCTCCTGGTGGAATGGAGGTCAACCACATGAGCCTTTAGAAGGGCTGAGAGTTCCTCTGCAAGTACCTGCCTGTGCCGAGAGCTCACAATTTGGAGGTTTGAGATGCCAATTGAGGGCGTATCCGAAATGGACTATTTGAAGAACCCACTGGTCGGAGGTTATAAGAGACCACCTTTGGTGAAAAAATTTAACCTCCCCCCAACCGGCTAGTCGTCCAGGAAGGACACTTTAACTGCAGCTATGCTCTGCTGGAGCCAGTCAAAAGCTCGTCCCTTGCTTTGACTGGGGAGCAGCAGGAGCCTTAGGCGCACGCTGTTGATGTGAACTAGCGTGCTGAGGCTGAACCTGAGTAGGCTGGTGAGCTGAAGGAGTATACCTACGCCTAGAATAGTAGTAGGGACCATTCCTTAGCTTGCCAAAAACCCTCCTAGCTGAGGAGATGGATGAAGAAGGCATCCAACAGGAGAGAGAAGAGACTGTATCAGTAGGCTTCTTGATTTGATAAGGGACATCCTCAACCTTCTTTCCAAAAAGATTATCTCCCCCCCACCCCCAACCAATTGCTGTGGAACAGTGTTCCAAGTCAGAAACATGCAGCTATGAGAGTCTGCGCATTGCTATACTTTGAGCAGAGATCCTGGATGCCACATCAAAAGTGTCATAAGTGCCCCTGGCCAAGAACTTTTGACACACCTTCTGCTGCTTGACCAACTGGTGAAAAGGCTTGGCCTGCTGCGGAGGGAGCGCATCCACCAAGTCCGACAACTGTCGCACCGAGTTTCGCAAGGAGACGCTCATGAAGAGCTGGTAGGATTGTATACAGGAGATGAGAATTGAAGCCTGGTACATCTTCCTCCCAAAAGAATCCAGAGTTCTAGCTTCTCTGCCTGGGGGCTCCAAGGCTTAGTCCCTAGTACTGGCTCTTTTGAGAGCAGACTCCGCCACCATGGAACTGTGAGGCAACTGGGGCCTAACTAAACCAGGTTCACTGTGGATCTGATAATGGGTGTCAATATTCTTGGGCATGACAGGGATCGAAAGAGAGGACTCCCAGTTCCTGATGAAGACTTCCTTGAGTATCTCGTGGAGAGGGGCAGTCACAGCCTCCTTAGGAAGAGATGTGTAGTCCAGGACCATGAGCATCTTGGCCCTGAGCTCATCCTCCACTTCCAAAGGAAATGAAATGGCATCAGCCATTTCATTAACAAAACATGGAAATGAAAGGCTCTCCGGCAGAGACCATGTCCTTTCAGGTGGAGGAGAAGGTTCAGTGGGGATCCCATAAGACTCATCTGAGAAGTATCTGGGATCCTCCTCTGAATCTCATGAGTGCTCCTCCTCGGTATTGAACAGTATCTCCCTATGGGATTGCCGAGATCAAACCTGCCTCGATGCCGAGGAGCCGTGTTCTCGAGAGAGGTGTCAAGAAGTCAGTTCCCGTCTCGACTCCGCCGAAGCTTCCTTCACCGACATCAAGGGGGTGCCAGCTTGGGTAACAGTTGACACGGGCCACAAGTAGCGCCGGCACCGGTGGCTGCACCACATGAGGCCATCCAGCACCTCTGGAAGCAAGGCTGGATGCGCTCAAGGGCCGACAACAGGAAAAGCTGGGGTGCCGGTTGAGGTGCAGACTGCAGAACCGCAGGGATCAATGGGGGAGCAAGATCTCGGCTGCTTGGAGACAGGCACATCGGCACCTCCTGTAAGGAGGGATAGCAATCCTTCCAGTGCCGACGCTTCTTAGGTGCAGAATCCTTCTACGCCCCGGAGCTCCCGGCACCATGTGTCGAGGGTGACCGATGATGATGCTTCTTGGCCTTCGACAAAAAAACGCACCTTCTTACGCGGAAAAGAGAAAGCTGAGGAGACCGCATTCGTGCAACAGGCAGGAAGGCACTCGCGCGCCATAAAGCTCTCTTTTTTTTTTTTTTTTTTACTATGGCAAAAACCGGACCGGGTGATGCAGATCGGCATCACCCAGTTAGCACATTGGGCCTCAGACCAACCAACCTCCACCCCCACCCTGCAAACATTCCCTGTTGGCTCAGTGGCACCCGGATTGCACCCCTCACCCAAACTACTGGTCCAGGGTACTTCTGATTCAGACACCCTGCACAGAGAAGCCTTTGAACAGAGCACCCATACTGTGGCACCCCCTTGACCAGTAATACTTACCTGCTCTGGGGAAGTGTACATCTTGGAAAATGTTGGGACTCACTGCTAAGGTTCATTCAAGCAAGCACTTTCCAAAAAGAGAAGCAATCTTTTCTTTGGCAGACTGGCCTCCAACAGTGCATTCCAATGCATCACTAGGGCTCAAGCACTGCCATTTTTCAAGATGGTGGCAGAAGAAGAGGATGTCACTGGACACCTCCCTGGACCAGACAGCCTTAGGGACTACTGGGCCCACCTGGGCTATGAATCCTCACAGAAGAAGTACTGTATTTCACCTCAGATGACACTGCTGCTCCTGCAGAGAATCTCTACTTCAGTCCTGATCTCAAGTAGATTCTACGCTAAAGAATACATAAACATGCCAAGATTTGCATGTGTCTTCACATTGACAGTATTTCCAAATTCAGCACAGGCTCTACTGTAGATTTTTACACACTGCATTGGGAATAAGAAAAGCAAGGATAAATCTGAAGTAAAACCCTCTGCTGAAGAATAATGAAGTTTACTGCATCAACCCCTGAGTATCAGTAGGGATAATTGGGGCTAGCCAACTTGGCAGTGAGGAGACTGTTGGGGACAATAAAGAAATTGAGCAAGAGACTTTGAGTAGAGGGGTATGAAAGACAGAGAGCACAGGAGAAGGGAGACAGAAATAGATTGGGTAAAGGGAATGGAAAAGAGACTGGTGTGGTAAATGGTTACAGGTAAAGCAAAGAGGCAAGTACCTCAGACGCAGCTAGCAGTGGGGCATCAGCATGCTGCTGACAGCATGCTTTGGGGATGGCGACAGAGGAGGAGGGCACTGGTGAATGCATGTTTCTGACAATGCTTTGCAATGTTACATTAAGAGCCTAATTTAATAAGATTCTTTTCCATAGACCAATGGCATAACATTCAATGATGGGCTTCTGATTTTGCTGAGGGTCCTCCATAACATGGGAGGCAGCAAAACTCCCCTTCTCCTGCCTCCAACTTTTAATTAATAGAAAGCAATTCATGGCAAATGCTACATACTTTTAGCACAGCTTCCATGCCGCTCCCCACAAACTTTCTTCAATTAAAATCCTTGAGGCCGTCCAGCAGCTAGCCAAGCACTTAAACACCTCATTTCCAGCTGCCAGAGTTCAAGTAGTTTAAATAAATAAAGCTGGTGGGAGACGCCACAGCTATTTTTTTTTATTATTATTATTAAATAATGTCTGCCACACTCTGGCTCCATCTCCCACTGCAGTGTGCCTGAGACCCCTAGTACAGAATTTATGCCGCTGCCTTAGACACAGAGGGGTAATTCTATAAGGAAGGCGTCAAACATTTAGGCACCAAGGACACACATAAACAACCAAAACACAACATATACACACTTATGTGTGTACATGTACATAAATGCCAAAATTCCGACTATGTGCTATGCTATAAAATGGCACCAAAATGCAGTGGCGCATAGTGTGAAGGTAGGTGTAGACACAGGTGGAATCTGGGCAAAGCGCACCATTACACACATCAATTAAAGAATACTCTAATTTACAACAATTTTTAGCAATCAAGGAGCTCTGTTAAAATATTATTCACATTGTATTTTCTCCTATAGATAACCACTGTAAAAAAAAATCTCTCTCCTAGCTGACAGTCCACATGATATATTTTTATTCAATGCCATTCCTTTTGCACAATCACCTGCTGACAATCTGCAGCGGGTACACAACTGTCTCCAAAGGAAAAGGCAAGCACGTTGTTGGCTCCCTCTTGTAAGGAACATTCTTCTGATTTGGCAATGCTCCAACCTCTGGAGTAATTTCAAATCGGAATTAGACAAAATATATCTTCCAAGCATTAGTCACTTGCACTATTTTAGAAAACAAAGAGCTATACTTATTGCAAGTTTTGTTAATGTCAGCCTATATAAAACTATGGAAGACAAGTTCCAAAAGCCATTTATCTAGATAAAATAGGCTATCTGAAAACTGAAAACCTTTTCCCTGGGTAAATGCATGCAGGCAAGATTAGGCAGAGAAGAACAACAATGCACATAATATTTTGGATTTTCAAAACTATGTGCACTGTTTTTCCAGGGAAAACATATCCACATGTACAAATATATAACAGTACATTTTGCTTGACCAATTTTCAATGAATTTGTGCAAAATCTGCATTTAAAAGTGCCCACAGACTTTGCATTAATTTAAATAAAATATATTTATAACACATTTAACAGAATAGTTTTTGAACATTCTTAGAAATATATGCAGGTACTTAACATAATAGATGTGCAGTTGTTTTTTTAAATTAGAAACAAGTACCCCCTTCTGACTCAACATTTTCATGTAATCTTTTTATACTTTTGTTCTCAAGTCACATGCCACCACTTTCGCCTCTTTTAGTTTATTTATTTTTTTATTCATATTGTATCTCACAATTATCCAAAAACGAGTTTTGGTTCAATGTGGCTTACATTTAACAGTTGTTAGAGATTACATTGATCCAATTACATTTACAAGAATTTATGATGCTGTGTTTTACAGCAGTTGGCAAGATAACTATTAGTGCATATGGAACAGTCATTGGGTTTCTTGAGAAGATATGGCTTATTTAATTTCTTAAATGAAAAGATGCGTTACAGTTAGAGGTTGTGTTGTGTATTGTTGCTCCAGAATGATTAGTGCATATTCTACTCATAGAATTTCCTGAAGAGGTAGGTCTTTAAGTCTTTTCTGAACTGGAGGTAGTTTGTGATGCTTCTTATGGTTTGGGAATTGAGTTCCACCATTTTGAGCCCAGGAAGCTAAATCCCGCTGAGTAGGTGGACTTGTACAGTATGTTTTTGCAGATGGGCAGGTGAAATAGTAGGTAACCTCTGGTTCCTGAGTTTGCATTTCTTGGTGATAGTTTGGTCATGTCTAGCTTGTAGTCAGGTGCCATGCCAAACAATATTTTGAAGATTGTGCTGCTTATGAAAAATCAGGTCCACACACTATGGCCACCCAATCCAGCGCCACTAAGACAACTGGTCCTTGGTGAAGGCTGATCCTGTGTATGACCCTTCCTATCGGGAGCCAAGCAGAGAAGCACCAACTCCGGCCACTGCTGCAACAAGGCGTCCAAGCTTGTGGATCTGGGTTGCCTTTTTCGGCTGAAGAATCTGGGTATTTTGGCTTTCTCCTGTGTACCCATGAGTCGATCTCTGGTATCCCCCAACGTTGACAAATCAGGAGGAACGCATCCGAGAACAACTCCCACTCCACCGCGTCCAGAAGAGTCCGACTGAGAAAATCCGCATGGGTGTTGCTCTGTCCCACAATGTGCACTACCAACAGACAAAGGGCATGAGCCTCCGCCCAACCCAGAAGACATGTTGTCCGATAAGACTCGACCCGCCTTGCCCTCCAGCAGGTCCTGAAAGCTCATCAAGGCGTTTACCACTGCTCTCAATTCCAAATGACTGATGGGCCAAGCCACCTCAAGCATCGTCCATCTCCCCTGTGAAACCCGATTGAGACAATGGGCTCCACACCCCGAGAGAATGGCATCCATAACTACGACCACCCATTGTAGGGAGGCCAATGGAATGCTTCTCTGCAAATTGGGAGCAAGGAGCAACCATATCAAGCTGCTCCTGGCACTGTTCGACCAGGGAAGACACCGCTGATAGTCCAGTGTTGACCATCTGCTCAACATGGAATGTGGTAGGAGACATATGTGTGTCCTCATCCATGGCACCACCTCCAGCGTGGCCACCATGGAACTCAGAACCTGAACATGATCCCAGACGCAGGGACTGGGCATCCAAAGCAGAGTGTGCACTTGTGACAACAACTTGATTCGCTAACCATATGGCACTAACACTTTCCCCGGCCTCGTGTCGAAGCAGGGCAAGGCCCGAGTTGGCATAAGGTAATTCTTGGCTCTGTTGATCACCCAGCCCAAAGAATGTAGGAGGGCTATGATGCGACCGGTGACCAAGCGACTCTCCTGCTCTGATGCCACTCAGATCAACCAGTCATTGAGACAGAGATGCACCCGAATCTCCTTCTTCCGCAGAAAGGTCACCACCACCACCATGACTATGGAGAAACTGCGCAGAGTAATGGCCAGGCCAAAGGAGAGAGCCCAAAACTGGAAATGATGACCCAGAGGAATGTCTGGTGAGGCTGCCAAATCGGGATATGCAAGTATGCCTCCCAGAGATTGAGAGCCGTCAAGAACTCGCCAGTCTGAACAGCCACAATGATGGATCACAAGGTCTCCATGCGGAAATGCCAAAACCTCAGAAATTGGTTTACCCTTCTGAGATCGAGAACAGGCCGACAGGCGTCCCCCTTTTTGACTCGTAACCACTTGTAACCACTCGCCTCCACCTACCCCCTCCTCTCTTCCTTCCCGTTCACATTAATTGATTTGATTTGCTTACTTTATTTATTTTTTGTCTATTAGATTGTAAGCTCTTTGAGCAGGGACTGTCTTTCTTCTATGTTTGTACAGCGCTGCGTATGCCTTGTAGCGCTATAGAAATGCTAAATAGTAGTAGTAGTAGTAGTAGGGAACCAGGAAATAGAAGGAATAGCGACCTGTGCGAACCTCGAGGGTGGGCACGGGAATGATGGCTCCCAATTGCAGGAGGTCTTGTAAAATAGCCAGTACCACCGCCTGCTTAGAGCACGTAGCACATCAGGATTCCAGAAAAAAGTCTGCTTGTAACCCTCCCACACAACATCCAGAATCCACTGGTCCGAAGTGATCTTGACCCACTCCGGGTAGAAAAGGGTCAGCCAACCCTCTATCTGCTCCACCATAGAGCAGGCCGGTGCTCCATCATTGGGAGGATCGAGGCACTGCTTCCTTGCGGGTAGGCGCTCCTGACACCCAGTTGTCATTCCAAAAGGAAGAGAACTGTTGAAAACGAGGGCGCTGAAAAGGCCTCGAAGACCGTCCCAGATGATACCGGCACACCTCACAAAACAGAGACCTCGAATATCCCTGTCTTAGACCATTCTTGGGTTTATCCTCGGGTATACGCTGTGACTGTGAATCCCCCCAAGTCCTTCATAATCTTCTCCATGTCATCCCCAAACAGCAATTTACCCTGAAAGAGCAATTTGATCAGGTGCTGCTTGGAAGCCATATCCGCCGACCAATGACAGAGCCACAAGAGTCAACGGGAGAAAACCGCCAACGGCATCAGCTTGGCCGAAGCTCGAACCAAATCATACAAGGCATCCGCCGAGTAGGAGAGACCCCTATTCATCTGAGAGAACCCAGGAGACCCAGACAGATCAGGCTCCTGGTCGGTCTCCAGAAACAAATGAAGTCAGCTAACACAAGCTCTAGCTGAATAAGAAATACAAACTGAGGCCTGAAGAGCCAGAGTAGCCACCTCAAATGAGCGCTTCAAGGAAGCCTCCAGACACCGGTCCTACTTGTCCTTCAACACCACTCCACTTTCTACTGGTAGTATCATCTTCTTTGTGACCGCTGTCACCAGGGCATCCACTTTGGGGACAGAGTGCCCGATAAGCACCATGGCCTTGGCAACTTTAAGGCCGCCATCCGGATCTGCCCACTGCACGGAAATGAGTTCTTGGATAGCCTCGACGACCACCGGGTATTAGCCATCTTAGGATTAATCGCCTGTGACGTGGTGACCTCCGGGTCCGCAATATTCAAAGCCGCTAAGGCTTGAGAAATAAGGGATGGCAGATCCTCCTTGTGAAAAAGCTGTACCGCAGAGGGATCATCCATTTCTTCATGGAGAAGCTCACCCTCCTCCACGTCTTCCAGGCCTGCCTGCCTCCAAGACCCTTCGAAAGAAGCCACCAGAGAAGGAGCAGATGTCATGAGGACCAAAGACCCCTCCTCAGACAGCAAGGCCATCTGCCTCCTTTTGAGGGTGGGATCATCCCCAGAAGAAGAGGCTGGCAGACCCAAACCCTACCAGGGCCCCCAAGGGCCCCAAGGGTCGGAGCCAGAATTGCCTGAGAGAGAGCCAGCTTAAGGATATAGGGCTGGTACATAAGGAGGACAAGCTCAAGAGAAAAAATAAGTCTCCTGAGCTTGTCATCACTGCAGCCATCCAAAACCCAGGCCCAGAAGTCGCCCCGGACCCCCCCCCCCCCCACCCCCACCCCACTACCTCACCCTCAACAGAGGAAGCAGCATGAATAGAAACTATAGTGGGAACTGCCTCAGCGGAACCAGAAAAAATGGCACGCACATGCGGCTCAGCGCAGCAAAGCGTGCCATCAGAGGAGGCAAGCGATTCATCTCCTCCGCCAGACTCAGCACACTCCGCACTGCACAAACCGGCCACTGAACGCAATTTCCCACATCCGGAACTGCATTTTACAGTCTCCGCCGCCATTCCCCCAAGTCAGATCACCCGGGGAGAGAAGATCGAAGGAGGCAGAATTTACCCCACCGCTTCATAACAGATCTCACATTCCACTTAAATTTCATGCTTCAACAAGGTATTTTCCCTAAAGAAAAAGGCAACATCCTACTCACCCCAATGCCAAAAGACACCAAGAAAAAAAACAAACGACATCACCAACTACCGCCCAGTAGCATCTATCCCATTAGTAGTCAAACTCATGGAAGGACTAGTGACCAAACAACTTAACGACTACATAAACAAATTCACTAAACTACATGAGTCACAATCAGGATTTCGCCCTCTGCACAGCACCGAAACAGTACTACTTACTCTCCTAACTAAATTCAAGCAGGAAATAGCAATTGGTAAAAGCATTCTTCTCCTTCAATTTGACATGTCCAGTGCATTCGACATGGTTAACCATAACATACTGCTAAGAATCCTAGATTACTTCGGAATCGGTGGAAACACTCTCAACTGGATCAAGGGCTTTCTAAACACCAGAACATATCAAGTGAAATCACGCACAAATATATTGTCACCCTAGAAACCAGATTGTGGAGTACCGCAAGGATCACCACTATCACCGATCTTATTCAACCTTATGATGACTCCACTAGCCAAGGCCTTATGCACCCAAGGCCTTAACCCATTCATCTACGCTGATGACGTTACATTATACATCCCCTACAAACATGATCTGGTAGAAATCACCATTGAAATCAAACTCAGCCTAAACATCATGAACGCATGGGCAAACACATTCCAATTAAAACTCAATACAGAAAAAACACACTGTCTCATCATCTCATCCCAATACAATACATACAAACCCACAAACATTAACACCCCAGGTTACACCTTCCCTATCTCAGACAGCCTGAAAATTCTTGGAGTAACAATCATCCAAAACCTCTCACTAGAGACCCAAGCAAAATCCACCATAAAGAAAATGTTTTTCTCAATGTGGAAACTCAAAAGCGTGAAACCATTCTTCCCGAGGGAAATATTTCACAACCTTATACAGTTAATGGTACTAAGCCACACAGACTACTGCAATGGAATCTATGCGGGATGCAAAGAACACATCATAAAGAAACTTCAGACCGCCCAAAACACAGCAGCTAGGCTTATATTTGGAAAAACACGTTTTGACAGCACCAAACCACTCCGAGAAAAACTGCACTGGCTTCCAATCAAAGAACGAATCGCTTTCAAAATCTGCACGATAGTTCATAAAATTATTTACGACGAGGCCCCAGGATACATGACAGACCTCATTGACCTGCCAACCACAAACACCACAAAATCAGCACAATCATACCTAAACCTCCACTATCCAAGCAGCAAAGTACTCAAATATAAATCCACTTACGCATCCAGCTTTTCGTACTTAAGCGCACAACTATGGAACGCGCTGCCAAAAGTAGTAAAAACTACGCTCGACCACCTAAATTTCCGAAAAGCACTAAAAACAGACCTGTTCAGAAAAGCATACCCCACTGACCCAACATAAAAAAACCTGGAAACCTGCGACATAACGTAACCAAAGACCGAAATGGACATATCCAAACTCTTCCTCTCCCTCTCTAAGTTCCCCCAATGTATTTACTACACATGAACCTTATTCTACCACTGTATCACCTTGTATTTGCTCATACCTGTATTTGTTCATACCGGAACCGGCTAACACCATTTACGGTACTATGTAAGCCACATTGAGCCTGCAAAAAGGTGGGGAAATGTGGGATACAAATGAAACAAACAAATAAATAAATAACCCCCCCCCCCCTGCTGACCTCCGATGCAGTGGAACCTCCCAGCAGAGAGCCGAGCAGGCGCACTCCAGCTCTCTGAACAAGGCAGAGCTCAGGCAGAAAGTGTGCACACTGAAATCTCTCACCCCCCCCCCCCCGTCTATCGCCACCTGCTGGCAGGTGCTAAGGAACGCAAGATTACTGCTAGGGGTCGCCAGCGAAATTCTGAATCCTGGCACCAGTAAGGGCAGGAGTGAATGGGGATCACTGCCGCCCAGATCCCCACTAGACCCTCCAGGGATGATATGAGGTATGCTGGTGGGGCCTTGTGAAGAAGGGAGCACAAATTGGGGGTGTCTCCAGCTTGGGGGACCTTAGATTCAGGAGCACTATTGGGAGGGAGTGGCTGCATGAGGAATGTTGTGGTTGGAGGGGGGCACTTGGGTACTGGTACAGGTTGACAGCCCCTTTGAGCTTCAGCCCGGGAGCATCAGTTTTGCGGGGTGGCTCGTGAGCAGTGTTGTTCATTTATACAGGAATCAGCAACCAGCATACCAGTAAATCAAGATGCGGTAAAAGACTGCCTTTTATCACAGGCTGACAACTTCCCCCCTTAAGTGCTTCATTCAGGAAAAAAAATTTCCCTTGGAGGGAGGGTCTGTTTATAAATAAGGTCTTAAATGTGTAGTAGTTGTAAATCTGTGACATCTAAAAATATTGGGCCAATATTCAGCATGTGGCAGTCAGCCAAGTTAAAGGTGCTGACTGCCGTAGAATTTGGCCTACATTTTCAATGTCAGGTTCTAATCTGTGCACTGGCAATGAGTATCCAGGTCTGACTGGTCGGCATAAGTTAATCAGGTCCCGGTCAATATTCATACCAGTGCCAGGAACAAAGTTAAGACAGCATTTTTACTCACTCAGTGGATTTAAAATAGTCACTAACCAGGTAAGGTCTCCTGTCCTGATTCTGTCCTCAGACCACCCCGGCACTAACCAGACAATTGCCACAGCACAGTGACGATCCTAGGTCGGCTGTCACCCGGGGCAGATCGCCGATGCCACCCCCCCTCCCCCGGGCACAATGACACACACATACACACACACACACCCGGGTGCATTCTTGGCTGCTGGGAGCAGCCATGCGGCTCTCGGCTCCGCTGGCTCCCTGCTCCCTCTGCCCCGGAACAGGAAGTAACTTGTTCCAGGGCAGAGAAAGCAGGGAACCAGCGGAGCTGACAGGCGCGCGGCTGCTCTCTGCACCCCTCCAGCGGCATGCACCCGGGGCGGACCCCACCGCCCGCCCTTGGTACGCCGCTGCCACAGCAGTGTGTGCTGATATTCAACGGCACTGTATAACTAGGAACATCCATTGAGGCACCTTGAGGCCAGCCACACTGTAGGCACCGAAATTCCATTATAGAATACTAGTGTAACCGAGTACTGGTGTGACTAACAAGTAGATGCCCATACTTACGCCAGACATAGAGCTGTGTAATTGTGAGCATCTAGTTTATAGAATTGCACTGTATCCAGTTGTGTCACTGAATATTAGCGGCAGAGCTGACCAAAAGAATTTAACTAAGTATGAGACTTCTTACCTAGTTAAATCCTTTTAAATATCTACCCATTTTTTGTTCTCATGAATGCTAGACTTTGTTACAGAAATTCATATTAAAGACAGCAAGTCAAAATTTCCCACTAAAGAAAAAGCAGTATTTTAACATTTTTGAAAACAGCTACTGGCTAGACACTGTTTACTGGTAAGGAAACCTCAAGTACAGATTTTCTGTCCATTGTGAGCTTTTAAGGAATGATTCACTGAGGTTACTTACAATAGCTACTAGAAGGCAAAAGCTTGCGATACATAACTGCCAACTAATTCCAACCCATGCATCCATTAGACACATTAGAACAGGTCTTGCTCGGTTTTAAATCTCTCTCTCTCTCTGAGTATCTATATTAACAAAGGAAGAAAAAGAATTGAATATCTGAGAATGATCTGCTCCTGCATATCTTTTAATCTCTAATGTGTCACAAAGGTAGCTCAGAAACTGCAAACTAGTTAAGTAGCCATAAGATGTTGCATGCACTTTCAATCTAGTTAGAAGCCCAATGCAACCATCAGAGAGCATGTGGTGCACAGGAGGTGGGGGGAACTGAGGAGGGAGAAACCCTGTAAAAGAGCCAAAGTCAAAGCAAATTGAGGGCCCCCCAAAGGAAACCACTCCAAACAGAATTAATATGGTCACCAGCTGTGCAGTCTCATAGACAGTAAAGCTACCATTCAAAAAAAGCACATAAAGGTTCATCTATCATCCAGAAATGTTGGGGCCAGTTTACTAAGCTTTTCCCCAAAGAGGCATAATGGAAAGGTTTTAGCAAATAAAGCCCTAAATCTGTATTCTTTCACCCTTTTTGTTTTTTTTTTTAATACTCTTTTAGGAAACTGTGCTAGATGCTGTAATTAGCCCTATCCTCTTCCTTCCCTACAGCCAATCTCTATAATTAGCACTTTTTTAGACTAGCCCAGCAAACAGTATCAGAAACAGGCCTTTCCGGGCCACACCCTACAGACCACAGCAACTGGTTCTGCATTGTTCCACCACAGCAGCACATACTTTTCAGTATTAACCCCTTTAGCTAAACTGCAAAGGATCAGACGAACTATCATGCAAATGTAAAGCCATCATGCAAATGTAAAGCCACTGCCTTCTCTTATGAGGGAACTGCATCATGATAATTTAGGCCATTTCAACCTCAAGGCAAGTGAGCTTGGTGGATCAGCTATTTTTCAGACTCTGCTACAGCCCCTTTTCTTGGTTTATTTAACAATGACAAATTATACAGAAACTATTAGTGTTGACAGTTTCAGTAATTGTTAAATTTGTTAAGATATCAACTTGCTCATTTTTTGTAGGTGCTACTTCCTTTTCCAATCATATTACTAGCCCTACAAATTTTTTTTAAATCTTATTTCCTCAAATCCTTTCTTCAGTTTTTCATGCTATATTTATGCTTTATTGACCCAATCTTCAACCACAGCGGCAAATGAGCATTTTTTTTTTAAATCAGAGAGACAGGATTCTAAAACTCTTTTTTAGGAGGAGAAAGGAGAAAGCATTTATTTATTTATTTATTTGATTGCATTTGTATCCCACATTTTCCCACCTATTTGCGGGCTCAGTGTGGCTTACAATACATTGTAAATGATGGAAATACAGTTTGTTACATTACGATTATGGGTTAATTGTGAATAGTTAAGGAAGACAGAGTCAGATCAATCACCTTTGGGGCGTAGAAACTAAAGGATATGACGTTGGGGAATTACTACGCTGATCGAATGATAGCAAGAGAGCGATGGGGTAGACAGTTTTTATCTGTGGGTAGATTGTTGAGTGGGAGAGAGTACGGGGAAGTGGAGTACATGGGGTAATATCTTGAGGCGTTGTTATGGCGTATATGGGATTTATATGTTTTGATCCTTGCGGTATGTTTTGTCAAACAGATAGGTCTTCAATCGTTTGCAGAAGTCTGTCAACTCATAGACCGCTCTCAGGCCGCGTGGCAGTGCGTTCCAGAGTTGCGTGCTCTTGTAGGAGAAGGTTGATGCATGCAGTACTTTATACTTTATGCCTTTGCACTTAGGGAAGTGGAGGTTGAGGAAAGTTCTGGATGATTTTTTGGCGTTTCTAGGTGGCAGGTCTACCAAGTCATGCCTTACATAATAATTTTCTTTCTTTAGTCTACAAAACCGTTCTGCACAAATGGGTTGTTATCACATCCTACCAGCAGACAGAGGTAGAAAAAACTGAGTTTTACCAGTGATTACAAAGGGCCTGCACCAGCTTCTTCACCCAACGTGTAATTAGACTCTGGAATTCGTTGCCGGAGAACGTGGTACGGGCGGTTAGCTTGACGGAGTTTAAAAAGGGGTTAGATAGATTCCTAAAGGACAAGTCCATAGACCGCTATTAAATGGACTTGGAAAAATTCCGCATTTTTAGGTATAACTTGTCTGGAATGTTTTTACGTTTGGGGAGCGTGCCAGGTGCCCTTGACCTGGATTGGCCACTGTCGGTGACAGGATGCTGGGCTAGATGGACCTTTGGTCTTTCCCAGTATGGCACTACTTATGTACTTATAAGGTTGCAAGGGATGTGACCACATCACACCATTCTTACAAAAACTTCATTGGCTACCAGTACAATTCAGGGATAAATTTAAATATCTATGTCTGATCTTCAAGGCCCTTAAAGGAAATGGCCCGGGGAACTTGAAGAACAGGATGACCCTCTACACACCACCAAGCACACTAAGGTCCTTTCAAGAACTATCACTAACCACAACCTCTCCAAAAGACATTAAACGAGGTGATACCCACAAGCGACCTTCTCCGGAGTAGCCCCCCACACTCTGGAATGCACTAGAATATTGTGTTCAATTCTGATCGCCGCATCTCAAAAAAGATATAGTGGAATTAGAAAAGGTACAGAGAAGGGCAACAAAAATGATAAATGGGATTAGACGACTTCCCTATGAGGAAAGGCTAAAGTGGCTAGGGCTCTTCAGCTTGGAGAAAAGGCGGCTGAGGGGAGATATGATAGAGGTCTATAAAATAATGAGTGGAGCTGAACGGGTAGATGTG